>NW_018164665.1:120998-151097 GCF_001263595.1 Phalaenopsis equestris
TGTCACTTCATATGAATGATAATGTGTGTGTGTGCGCGAACCAGACTGATTGGTTGCGGCATTTGGTGTAAGTCCCTCGGGTCAGGATTTCGATCCCTGCGTAGGATCGAATTGCACATATTTCTGGAAGGGAGTTTGCCCCTCGGTCTATGAGGTTGATCGGCGATCAACCTTTGCACAAAAAAAATAAAAATAAATATTATATATATATATATATATATAATGCGTGGAAAGACCCTTACCTGCCCCTAACCGATATTATCTTGTCGGCACAACAGTTAGTAATGTAAACATCACAATTTTCTTGGGTGGTAAGTGATCTACTCACTCGTGGTCGATATTTTCTTGTCAGTACAACGATTAGTGAACTAACCATCATAATTGTCTAGGGTAATAGAAAAATTCTACAAATGCGGGTACACTGACATCCCCTGCCTATATTGACTTGGGAGGTAAGTGATCTACTCACTCGTGGTCGATATTTTCTTGTCAGTACAACGATTAGTGAAATAACCATCATAATTGTCTAGGGTAATAGCAAAATTCTACAAATGCGGGTACACTAACATCCCCTGCCTATACCATTCGGAGGTGAAACCCTTCTCTAAACATGCACATACAAAAATCCATATATAAACAATTTCATTTTTCATGACATACATTATATCGTTTCTGTATCTATCTCATGACATATGTAATTTTCATATCCTGCATAACTCGTATCTCATGCAGATTTTTTATATCATGTACACCTTTTTCTATCGTGCTTATCATAAATATATTTTTCCTAATATGTCTTTTTTTCTTGTCATACATATCATAAATATCATGCTTCTTATACATATCTTTCATATCATACCTTGTATATTTTTTATGTCATGCATTTATTTTCTATCTAACATTATGAAGAATTTGTTGCAATACAAATCCAATTGAACTAAAACATACCTAGAAATCAACATATATTTTGAAATAAAGAAAATTACTGAAATTCAGAAATATAATTACTCACCTCATCTTATTCTTCGATAGCTAATTGGAGGTTGCGGTGACTTCAATGTTGAGCTTAATAATCTATAAAACATAAAATTAAATTTTAAAATTCAATTGATTTTCATAAATATATTTATTCTTCTTAAATTAACATATAATTATTCACCTGGGATTATTTTTTACGCGCTTGTCCCAAACTTGCCGTCTCAGATAAACAACCTGGAATTTGCTATTAACTTTGGATTTCGAGATATCTGGGCTCATAAGGTAATTTAACTAAAAATATAATTGATTTGCTAAAATATACCTTAAACGGTTTCTTGACAACCCAACACTTCTCCGAAGCTGCAAAATCTTCTTTCTATCTTCTCAAACTTTCCTTCCCTTCCATTGATTTCGAGTTAAAATCCTTACAGAAACTCACACATCACTTATGATACTTTTGACACATGATCAAAGCCTCGAGTGGATACTGGAAATTAAAAATACATGAAAAATAAGGTAAATCTCAAAATGGAAACAAAATTAAGGAAATCATTTTGTCAAATAGTGTGAAATAAGGTTTCATACCTTAAGATTTCATCCGAAAACCCCAAATGTCCTCTGCAGCTCTGTGCGGGCCGCTTGCCTCCTTTGCGCGACTCTGCTACAGTGCTAGAGGCGCAGGATGCTTGCAAGGCCGAATAAGGAGAGGAATCGTCTAGGAAGGGTCGGGAGAGGAAATCATAAGCAGGGAGTTGGTCGCGGTTTACCAGATGGCCGTTTGGTCACCTCTGCTCGCGGCTGTAGGCTTTGCTACGATTGAAAGTCCCCCCCTTGACCTTCTGTCAAGTGAAACCGAAAGAGAGGGAGGCCGAGGGAACGCAACTAAGAGAGTGAGAGGAGTAACGGGAGAGGGGAGGAGAAAATTCGAGAGCTCAGGATGGATGATTACCTTATTCAACGAGTACAATGAATGGATTTAGGTCGGTTAGCTTTAATAACGGTAAGATTAGTGAGAGATTTAAGATAATTAAGGTTTTTTAATTAATTTGATAATGCTTATAGCTTCAAAATTTTATATTTTTCAATCTATTCATAATTTATATATAATATTATATATCAAATTGTTTGATTTGATGCGTAAACTTTTATAAAATTAACTGAGTTGAAATCTGAGAGGTGCGACAATTGGGATACATATTACGTTGCCAAACATTTTGATCTGATTTATCAAAATGAGTTATTACAGGGGGCGAGTTCTTCAAGTAAGGTACACCATCAGACATGTTCTCTTTATTCTATGATAAAATATGTATCTTTTCACAGTCTATTATCAACATATAGAGCATTTACTACCACCATAACAGATCGTCAGATCCTTGCTACTATTGAGGTTGTTCTTGCCAAGCTAGTCTGGAAAACGGTAATAATGGAGATGAATACCCTTCAGCGTATCCATACATGAGACATCGTGGATTTCCTCGGGGAAAATTGTAGGGTGCCGATAGATTTTCAACACCAAGTTCAACTTTGATGAATCTTTTGAATTCAACAAGGCACAATTGGTTGCAAAAGGGTGGTCACAAACATACAGAGTTGACTGTGTGGAGACATTTGCTCCAACGGCTAAGTTGAACACTATTCGTGTTCTGTTGTCACTTGTAGTGAATCTGGAATGTCAAGAAATGGAGAGCTTACAAAATAGGTATACATGTCTCTTCTACATGGCTTTGACTCCACCACCTCCAGAGGGAAATATGCAGGCTACGAAAGTCCCTTTATGTGATAAAATAGTCCTCAAGTGCCTGGTTTGACAAGTTCACTAAGTTGATCGTGGGCCATGGTTTTATTCAGGCTCAATTAGATCACACCCTCTTCTTCCGACATTCCTCCAATGACTCGGTAGCTATTCTTATTGTCTAGTTTGATGATTTTATTCTTACAGGAAACGATCTCCCAGCATTGGAGTACTTGAAAGACATTTTTTAAGCTATTTGAAATGAAGGACTTGAGATCTTTTTGGTACTTCCTAGGCATGGAAGTGACTTGGACGCAATTATGTGATTGATCTCTTGACAAAGAACAATTTTTTTTCTTTGCAAACCTATTGTTGTTTCTATGGATCTCACTGTAAAATTATTTGACATTTTAAATGTTGTACCTATCAACAAGACTCATCTACCTCGCTCATATTTGCCCCTATGAGCATAATCTTCGTACTGTCCACCAGATTTTCCACTATTTAAAAGGCATACCAGGCTCAGGTTAGTTTTCTTCCATCACACCTCTCGGTCTATTGTTGTTTATATAGATGTTGATTGGGACGGATTGATTTATGATCGATGTTCCACCTCGGGGTATTTTTTATTTTTATGGGCCAAAACCTGTCACGTGGAAAAGCAAAAAATATTATGTGGTTGTCCGGAACAATGCTGAAGCTATTTTGTGACAATAAGGTCGCAATCAACATTGCTCACAATCCAGTCCAACATAATCGTACCAAGCATGCAGAGATTGGAAAAATTGAGTCTGTGGATGTTTGTGTTCTTTTGTGCTCTCTAGTGATCAACTAGCGGACATTCTCATCAAGAATCTCCATCGTCCTTTGTTCGATGACTTCAAATAAAAAGTAAACATGACTGACATCTATGTTTCAACTTGAGAGGAAAATTAAAATTTTTACATGTTATTAGCTTTTATTTTCTTATTATTTCTTTCCTATTTGTTTTATTTTATTTTATTTCTTTCCTATATATTTTATTCTCTCTGTGTTTTTTTCCTTTATTGTATCCATCGTAATTTTGTTTAAATATCCCCTCATTCTGTCAATAATATTATGATGTTCTTATCACAAATTCCACAACATGTATTCTAGAGCTTTTACTTGTGTTCGAACAGGAGGATTGCTTAAGTATTTTCCTATTTCAATTGGATTACATCAAGGATCTGCTTTTAGCCCATATCTTTTTTGCTTTAGTTATGGATGCTTTATTTGATTATTTCCATGTAATTCTTGATTGTTAACCATTTATGTCACAGTTTTATTTTTTTCATTCATCATGCAGGAAATGATGGGACTTGCCTACTTTATGCTAGATCAATCAAGGAAGGATTCAGAAATTTGCATGGAAACTGCTTTTAACACTTACCTGGTATAATGTTTACTCCTTTCTTCTCAAGAGAACCAATTTTTATTAATCTTTTGGAACTATATACTTGGCCTATTGCTTGCTTATGCACAAGTTTTGATCATAAAAAATTCCACGTTACATTTTTGTGAAAATTGTTTATCTACATTAATTGTATTCTTACTTATTATCTAAGCATGTGCTTGAATATTGTTCTATTCTGATGATTTTCTATTCTATCTATAGAAACTTGTGCCTTTAGCTCAGAGAAATGCTACAAGATGTGGTCTCTGGTGGGCAGAAATGCTGAAGACCAGGGGCCAATATAAGGAGGCAGCTGGCATTTATTTTCGTATTTCTAGTGAGGTGATTTTATTTACTGACAGGATAATTATGCTAGCATGTGGGTGCTCATGTACTCATTGCTAATGTATTATATGTAGATTGTCTCAGCAATTGTGTATTATTTTTGTGTTCTTGACGTCTGTTCTTCCCCAGGAACCACCTCTACATGCAGCTGTAATGCTTGAGCAGGCTTCATATAGCTATTTATTTTCTAGACCACCTATGTTGCGCAAGTATGGTTTTCATCTTGTTCTTGCTGGTAATCGTTACTATGTTTCTGATCAGGTAGGTCTATCTTCCATAAGCTTTACTTTGCTTAGAATTAAATGGAGATGATGAATCAAATTTTCGTTGATTTCCTATGCTGGGTGTCTCTACAATGCAGAGATCACATGCACTTCGAACATATAGAAACTCTCTCTTAGTGTACAGAGGAATTCCCTGGAATTTTATTCTTGACCATGTTCATTACAATATTGGAAGGTAGGTATGGTGTTCTTTTTGGTTGTAGTTTAGTATCTATAATCGGTCTTTGTGATGGATGGAATCCTACCAGTTCTGATATCTTATAATCTATCATCTGGTTCAGGTGGTATGCTTTTGTTGGAATATTTGATGTGTCTGTGAAGCACATGTTGGAGGTTCTTGCATGCAGCCATCAGTCGGTGACAACACAAGATTTATTCTTGGGGAACTTCTTCCAAACAGTTGAGGTAGTTTGGATTGATTTGCTTCCTTATTCCTTTTCTGGATCGAACTCAGATTTGTGCTTATAGATCTTTTATTGATGCATCAGAATACGGGGAAGATTTTTGAAGTTAAAAAGCTTCAGCTTCCTGTCTTAAATATGTCATCCATTGGAGTTATTTATGAAGATCATCGGACTTACGCATCAGTTGCAGATGTAAGTTGGAGAACCTTAAGACTAACTCTCATAATTTAAAAAGTTCCAGGATATCAATTAATTGGCTAAACTTTTCAATAGTACATTTAAATTTCAATAGCCTCCTCAATCCCCTTATAATCCTTTTGAACCAGATTTGCATGACTTCATTACAAAAGTCAATTTCGATAGTAAATGATTGCTGCTGTGTCTTGGAGATTCAATCATAAATAACTAACTATTTCAGTTTTTATTATGCTTCCGTTAAGCATTGGATTAAAACTTGGTAACCAATGATGAATGACAAGCAACTATTGTACATGTTAACCTTGTTGGTGCGTGTTCTTATTCTT
Source organism: Phalaenopsis equestris (assembly GCF_001263595.1). Lineage (NCBI taxonomy): Eukaryota > Viridiplantae > Streptophyta > Magnoliopsida > Asparagales > Orchidaceae > Phalaenopsis > Phalaenopsis equestris. Next base: position 126,683 of record NW_018164665.1, read on the forward strand.
GGAATTACCTGTTTACTTGTTAACTAGCAACACTTTCTTTTGCATTCCTATTTTTTATTCGTCTCTATTTTCCACTTGTACTATGTATCACCAACAAATGGCTGCATTGCAAAGATGTACTGGTATGCAGTACATATAATTGAAGTAAAAGGATTAAGAATTAAAACAATAATAATAAAAAAAATTATGTTATATAAATTAAAAATAAAGTTGAAGAACTCAATTTTTTAATTTACCGGCCCCATTTTTTATCAGTGATGCTTGTCCTTGTAGTTTTGGTATCCTTTTCTTATTTAGTTATGTTGATTTTTATAGTGATTTTCAGTTTTTTTTTTTTTTGACTTTCATGGAATTAAATGAGTTTTATAAATAGGTTTATTTGAGACATGCAATAACTCTTTTGGTAGCTTGATAAATTTTTTTTAGGATGTGTAATTCAATTTTTTTTCTGTTGTGGTCAAATTATTGATAGGTATAAAACCTAAATTATTTTAGAAATAGTCATCTCTTTCTTTACGAGAGAATTTTATATATTGTGCATTTCCTCATTTTCTATCGCCGTCTCTTCTTCTTCTCTTCACTTATTAAAATAGGTTGAATGTGCAATTAAATCTTGATTTCACTTCGTTCAAACATGTTAATTGAGTACTTTTCTTATCATCTTTCTTCTCCCTTTTTATTTTTTTCTCTTAATTTGTTTTTGTCTGTTGAAAGTGACTAAATTTTGACAAGTTTGCTTCAGTCTATGTTTGTTTCTTGTGCTAAACTTATTGAGTACTTTTTTTTCTCTTCATTTCGTTGTAAGTTGAAAATTTGATTAAATTTTGAAAGGTTTGCTTCAATCTCGTTTTGTTTGTCGTGCTGGAATTTCACTCTATGCTTAAACTTCTTATCATTATTTTATGGCAAAATACCAAAATTATTTCTTTTCAAAATAATTTTTTTTGCTATTTAATTAGAATTAGTATGTAATGGTTTTAATATTAATCACTTGCTTGCGTTGACAATTGCATTTTTGTTGTGTTGGTTAAACACATCTAAACCTGCATTGTATGCTTTATCAGTTGTCGACAAAAGTGAGGTCAACATCAGCTTCAAAATCTTTAGACTCTTGGATGTCCAAAATTAGGATGGAGGATTCATACAATTGATGTGAGATAGTTGGGACAAGACTAATAATGAATTAAATCCCAAAATGGTCTCCCTGCTATTTATATTTTCATTAGAATTAGTAAATAATTATGTTAATATTAATCATTTGCTTGCTTTGACGATTGCATTTTTGTTGTGTTGGTTAAACACATCTAAACCTACATTATATGCTTTATCAGCTTCAAAATCCTTAGGCTTTTGGACGTCCAACATTAGGATGGAGGATTCATGCGACTGTTGTGAGATACTTGTGATAAGGCTAATTATGACTTAAATCCCAAAACGTTCTCTTGTTTATGGTCACTTTAGTCTAAGAGTTTTGCAATACTCCAATTTAGTATTTTGACTATTAAAATTTATCCAAAAGTTCCTCATATAGACATCATAACTCAAAAAATATCCCGATGTAGTCTCTCAATTGTACAAACTTGATTCCAATTTAGTCTTTGATTGGAATCAATTTTATTAGCTGGGGGATTACATTGGAGCATTGCAAAGCTTTGGGACTAATTTAGCCACATTCGAATTGTGCGGGGACCATTTTGAAATTTAGCCCAACTAATTTGGATGAGGATGATTATGGAGATGAAATATAATTCCTTTGAATGGTTTGAAGTTGCTATAAAGATATTTAAAATGAGTTGCCCTTATTCCTTCTATTTACAAGTGATTTAATTTTGTTTAGTGAGACCCATTAGATTATTCGAGAAAGATGGAGGGTTTTGTATTCATAAAATGAGCAATTATAAGCGATTTGAATTTAAAATCATCAATTAATATTGCTTGATGATTAAGTTATACCTTGGTATAATGGTGTATTCCTTTGGGTCTACCATTAAAAATAAAGGGGTTAAAATTACGGTGAAAACGAGATGTGCTTAGGTTATTTTCTAGTTTTATTTGATTTTTGTTAGATCTCGAATTGTATTTGATTTTGTTCAAAACCATTGTTTTAATGTGCTCACTTTAGGTTCGACTTAAGCCACTGGGCGCTCTATCTTCATACACTTCAAATTTTTGCAATAATGGAAAGCACATTTAATAACTAAGTAGATCAATGCCAAAATTATGTAAAAATTCCAAAATAATGTGATAAAGAAATCCAAGATAATGCAAAGAGGTGATTAATAATTAGCCTTTAGAAATATAAATATAACTAGATTGCAAAAAAGTAGAACCAAATTTATTTGGGCACAATGTTTTGGTTTGTGACGTCCCCACTCCTTTAGTTTGAATTGCCACGATAAGGGAGCTTATTGCAATGAGAGAGAATCAAGGGTTGGCCAAGTGGAGCCAATTTGAGCAAGTTTGCAAAATCATAAGGTTTCAAGCGAAGGGATTTTGAGAGTGGGAATTTCGCTATGTGAGATAGAGTCAAACAACCCTACTACAGGCTTCAAGAGAGATTTTTAAGTCTCAAGCCAAGACACTGGCTTCAAGATAGATGGAGTGATCTCAATCTGTGCCCCCTTGTCACTCAAGCGGATTAATAGAAGAAATTTTGGAATGAATTGGAATGGGGAATTTTGCTTACTAAACTTGTATATATCTGTTCTTTAGATCTCAACAATTGGTTTTTAATTCAATGGAGATTGCGTGGAAGGGCCAAAGCATGCCACCCTTCCCCTATTATAACCATCAGATACAAATATCTCCAAAAAAAGAGAATACAGAAAATTACAACAGACCTAAAGAAAAAACAAAAAATGCCAAAAAAAGTAGTATCAGGTAGCTAGAGAGGGACCCAATTTTGCTTTGCCTTTGCCTCTAGTTCTAGGAAAGGAGTCAGCTAATAAATTGATAAGATGAGCGTCATTGCCAATAGTGATCAAAGTATCATCCAATAAATTCCCAAGCTCGAGTCGGCCTCCAATTTTCTTCTTCCTCCTGGAATAGACTTGTCATTCCTCATCTGAAAATTGGCTCGTCGGATCAGTGGATTGGTCTAAAGTGTGCCGAACATGTGTAGGATGTTGAACATTAGAAATAACTGCTTGCTTTAACCTCTGATTTTTGATTGAATCAAAGGAGCACTCGTGTGTCTTGGCATGTAAGTGAGTCTTCTTTAATAACGGTGAGTGATATAAGCACTTTTGGGCACTTTTGATATAAGCACTTTTGGATCTGTACTTGTAGTATGATATTCTTCATCAGGAACTGCGATGTTGGGTAGAGGATCGGGTTGCACCTTCTCAACAGGGATGGTAGGAGACTGATTTTTAGTGATATCTAAATCCTGTCCTGTGGTAGCTTTCTCTCCAGATGGAACAAATATGTCCAAAGTAGTGAGATTAGAAGTAGTGAGATTAGATCCATCCTGATCCATCCTGATTCACTTGATATTTAGATTTCAAATTAGGATGAAACTTATGATATTTATCAAGTGTATGTCAAACATATTACAATGAGAACAATAAGACGGTTTATGCTCCATAACGATTTGTGACCAATATCCATTATGAGTTGCGCCCAACCAGACTTCAATAACATCAGATAAAGTATTCTCTTTCCACAAGTATTCTGGCCACAGAAAGTCTGGTTAGGTTGAAAGTCGGTAGATCTAGCTTCATAGGGTCTCCAAGTATGATGACCCCAATATAGTACATAACCTGATGATGAAAAAAGTGCAGCTTAAGACCTGATAGACTAAACCATACCGGTACAGTAGGAGGTTCATGATTGGGGTCAAAATCAGGAGACCACTTAAGTAGCTTCATTGATTTATCAGCAATGCTAAGATATTTTTTGGAGAAAATTGGAGAAAATTTGATTTTTTGGAGAAAATTTGAGTGTAGTCTTCAGTCACGGTTAATTGAATCAATATATGTCTCTCATCCATGAGCCATACTTTTCACTTTCCTGCTAATTTAAAATCATCAAAACTTTTCCTGATAACTTCTAGGTGTGTGCTCCCACTGAAATTTTCCAATAAGAGCAAACATGAATTTGTCAGTTAGTGTTGAAATTTCTAGCTCTGAGAAAAAGAATGTTGCTTTCCCACTTTTCTTGCTTGTTTCTTAATAAATGAGCAGTCACCTGTACCGTAACAATATTCTTTATAACTTGAGGGGAAGACAACCGCCGTCTCCACCTGAGGATTACCCACAATATGGGCAAAAGACGCTTTGTCAGGTTCAACCGAAGAAGAAGGAAGCTCCATCACAACAGTTAGAAGCCTTGCCAAGTTGGTCAGAGGACAGAAATGGCGAGCCAAAGACGGTATGGGCAAAGCCGCAGAAATGTCGCGCAGAAGATAGGAACCGAAGAAGACGTGTGAAACGTGCGAAACTGTCAGCGTCGAAATCAAATAGGGACGACGCAACAGATGCAAACTCTGTCGGCTTCGAATGTCGCAGACGCAAGCCACAGTCAATGTCGAAGCAACGCGAGCCGACGATGACGGAGAGGACAGAGAGACGACGTCGGAGAAGAAATGTGAGGAAAGGAAATGATCTTATGCTATAAGAGTTGCTAGGGTTCGACATGGGACAAAACCTTAGTAGTGCCGAGCGTTGGAGAAGACATTTTTTCTTATATATATATATATATATATATACCCATGGACTAAAATATTAAAGCGGAAAAGATACAGAAATGTTGTATGAGAGGGCTTAAAAAAAGTCCAACTCACACAATATAACACACAAATCCCAAATAAAACAAAGATACATAAACATAAAAGATAAAAAAGCCACCAAAGGGCGCAAAAGTGCTATGGACGTTCCACTTTGGTCCTCCCTCTGCCTCTAGTTCTTGGAAGTGAGCCGGCTAACAAATTAGCAAGGTGAGTCCCATTGCTTGAAATAACCAAAGTATCATCTATCAGATTCCTAAGCTCAAGTAGGTCTCCTGTCTCCATTCTTTTTCTTTCGCTTGGATGTATAGACCTGCTATTCCTCATCCGATGATTGACTCATATGATCAATAGATTGTTCTAATGTTGGTCGGATAGGTGTAGACTATTGCACATCAAGATCCCCACGTGCCTGAGTAACATTAACAGCTTTCTTGACCTGATGAGGCGGTAGTAAAGCAATAGAAGTATTGCCACCTGTAATATCGGCGCTAAGTTCTAGGGCAGGTGGGGTTTGAAGAATGTCCCTCTCCCACAATAAGAGATTCCAAAAACGGGGGAGCTAAAACATTGTGTGGAGACTGAATAGTTGTCATATTGATTGCGAGAATAATGACGTCTTCAGGGGTATCCTTTTGATGATCAATAGTGTCAATAACTTGGAGCTGATCAGGAGGAGATGAATTCACCACTGTCTTCTCTGGTGGAGCACTGTGTTTTTTTGGTCTGAGGTGGGGGTGTAGATGGTGGCATTGAGAACTGGAGTGACCGAACATATGAAAGTTCGAACAATAAAAAGAAAAAGCTCAACCACTACCTTTTGTCAATATCCATAATACTGTATGCCCAACCAAATTTTATCAGAAGCGGATGACGTGATAACTCTTTCAACAAGTATTCTAGCTTCAGATGGACGAGAAAGATTAAAAGTATAAATGCTCGTTTTGAGTGGCTTACCATAAGCTAGGACAATAGTGTACAACAGTTTTTGAGTTAAATAATGGAATTTCAGACTATGGTACTGTGTGTCTAACCAAATTTTCTCAGAAGCGGATGAACTGATGTCTGTTTCAACAAGTACTATGGAAAAATTAAAAGTAAGAATGTCCGTTTTGAGTGGCTTACCATAAGCTTAGGCAATGAAGTACAACACTTTTTGAGTAAAATAATATAATTTCACACCAGGGAGGCGAATCCAAACCGGAATGATTGGTGGTTTCGTCTTAGATCTTCATTGCTCTGTTATCAATCTAGATTATCCTTTAGGCAATGAAGTACAACACTTTTTGAGTAAAATAATATAATTTCATACCAGGGAGGCGAATCCAAACCGGAATGATTGGTGGGTTCGGCTTAGAAATTTTCATTGCTCTGTTATCAATCTAGATTATCCTTCTAGCAAATATGCGCGTGTAATCCTCTTCAATATTTCCACAAATTTTTCACTCCCCAATTAAGTGCATAAGCTCAATTTTTTTACGAATCAGCTCCATTTTGGGATAACCATATAGAAATTTTCAGAACAAATTAAGTCGACAGGAGGAAGCCCGTTGAATGTTTTCATCTTCTGTTTAAAAGATGACAAACTTCTCATTCTTCCTACCAGGTTTCTTGATGTCTTCCGTCCACTCAAACGAAGGAGGGAAACAACACGATTTAGGTGTACCTAAAAAGTGGACACCCGCAAGGGCAGCGACATACATCTGTCTGAAGTCATCCCCAATAGATGTAGGTGCGACATTAAGAACAATGAAGAAAACAAAACAAAGAGCAAAATTCGAATCAGAATAGGGAGAAGGTGCGGAAACCCCTTTTTGAAGCGCCCGTGATTTCAGCTTGAGCTCGAGGATGAGGGAAAAACAAAAAGTCGCAGAAGTCAAAGCCGCGGAAGTCGCAGTAGACGGTCAAGGCGAAGCCGCAGAAGACGGTTGAAACCACAGAGGATGGTCGAAACTGTAGAAGACGGTCGGGGTGAAGCCGCAGAAGTTGAAGCGGCAGAACAGGTGCAGCTCGACGAGCTCTATGAAGAAGATGAGCTCCGTTTATTAAATTACCCTTATCAAGGAAAGAAAAGAAATGAGGCCTTCTAATAATTAATTAATTATAAAAAAGATCCTCATAATACTATGTCAAGTATGCAATTTATATGTCTAGAAAGTTCTTAATGGCATTGTTTGCATCCATCTTATTTATATAGTTATACAATGTAGAAATGCTTTTTTAAGTCTTTAATGGCTTTTCTATTGTTTATTTTATGAACAGTGAAAATAATCGTAAAATTATTTATTAGATGAAAAATTCAAATGGTAGTCATGTTTGTATTGACTATAACCATTAGATCGCTATCACGGAGTTTCTACTATTGGCCTTATTTTGTTTGAATTTTATTTCCTTTAATTGACTACAAGCATCTCCTCAGCTTTGCTTAATTTGCATTAGGGTAACATATTATATGGATAGCTAGATTAGTTAACATTCTTTCTTGAAAATATTTACTTGAACGTTTATCTCTGCTCTGTAAAATTCAATTTCTTTTTGTTATTTTGGTGTGGAATCAGGTCAATGTAAATGAAAACCTATGGAAATCATTGGAGGAGGAAATGATTCCATTGACATCTACTACTAAATCAAATTGGCTCGAATCACAGTCAAAGCTGTCCTTCAAAAACTATAATGACTGTCAAGTTTGTGTTGTTGGAGGTATGGTTTCATTGTTAGTTCGATTTCTGATTGGTATTCGTAATTTTTAAACTTCCTTTTCTTGGCATTGGAATTATGGATTTTAAGGTAGCAATCTTCAGCAATTCTCATGGTTTAGTTCTGCATTACACTTATTTTCTGATTGAGAAGTCTGTATCCCCTCCATATAGCTAAAAAATTTTAAGGCAGCTTATCGATTTTCATTTACTAGGTTGACAATGTGCATCCCACACCGACACTTAGTTCTGCCAACCATATTTTAGAGAAACAGACTCAAAATGTACTAGGAATTTTTAAAATTTACTGTTTGTAGATCATCACACCTATGCATCATTACTATGCTTCACTCTGCAGTGGATTCTTAGAACTGTTTTTTCAAGATTATCTTAGGAGTCGTTCTAGACTATCTGTTTTACTTGGCCAAATGTTGTATTATCATCACAACCATCGGTCATCAGCATTATCCTAAGATTAATTTTCTCTTAAATTTGTTTTAATGTCAATGAGTTAGCCATACATTTGATGTTAACTTTTTAACTCCAACCGTTTGTTTCTATTCATCAAGGTTTATATTTGTCGTGTAGTGTTATGTTACCAAATCTGACATTGGCTATTACCAATGTAGTTTATATCTGCTGTTAAATAATTGATTTTCTTGGTATCACACCAACAGCAAACATTCTTGAAATTTTGAAACATTATGTTTTATGCATGTTACATTATGTGATTGATCTTTTTATTTCACTATGCAAATTCATGCATGTTACATTATGTTTTAAACACGCTACCTCATCACTTGGATGTTTTTTTACAAAAATTTGTTTTAGCTAAAGCTTTAAAAGGTACCCAAGGCACCTTAAAGAGAGGAGACATAGTTCTTTAAGTATGAATATTTGACTTTGCATTTTGTGACAATGTTTTTTGGTAGGTATACTAAATATTTATGTTACTTACTTGCAGAAGCAATAAAAGTATATATCGAGTTCAGAAATCCTCTTCAGATTCCAATTTCTATTTCCGGCATTTCTCTGATTTGCGATCTCTGTGCAAAATCTGAAGTGACAAACACTGGCAAGTCACCGTCCTCCCTTCTGCATGTCTATAATTCATTCAGTGGATTTATTGACTTTCTGAATTATTTTTATGTTAACTATGCAGATTGGGGCGCATCTTCTTTTAATGATGTTAATGAAGAACTTAAAGACGCTCCAAGCTGTAGGTATAGGCTGTTTCTGTTTCATAGTTTCTGCTGGAACCTTTTAGTTATTACCTGACTTTGAATTCTGAGTTCTCATGATTTGATTGTCTTACTAAGTTTGAAATTGTTGATTGTTGCAGAAGTAGAATTGTTGACGCTTCATCCCTTGTCTTATCAGAAATTGATCAGATTCTTGGTGGAGGTGAGGCTAAAAGGGTAGGTTTTCCCTATTATTAAATTTTCTTATCACACACATGTGACCATCTTAGGCCCCAATGTATTAACCATGCATGAAGGTTTTTTTTCCCAAATGATATAAATGAATGATAAAAAACTTCCCATTGAAGTTTTGAAATTTGGGAAAGTTGTCTTGACCCTCATTTCTAACGTGAGTTGTAATCATGTCTCTTTTGGACTTCATAAGTAGGCACACATGTTTTCTCTTTTGGTAAACTAATACGGCAATTGAATGTTTAAGTTTGCCTTTAAAATGTGTGGGCTTTAAAAAATATTTATGATCTCAAAGGATGATCCCTTCCTCAAAACTCTTTTAGTGTTTAGGGATTGTATGTTGAGCAATATGGGGTTTTCTTGAAATTGCACATATTGCATAAAAAACAAATAATTATAGAAGTTATGCGCGTATGTATTTATCATGTAGAAATGTATGACTTGACTTCTATAAGAATAGAAGAAAGAACACTATGTTTATATACATATTTCAACAAAACAATAATATCTAATGCAATTTTAGCACAAAAATGAGATGCCTTGTTGCAATCTTTAAGAGTGTATGAACACCACTTGTCTGAACGAAGGAAAGTTAAATCTGGAGCAAGGCTTTCCATGGAAGATCTTAGAAGTTTGATAATGTTGCTGTTGTCTCCTTCAACGATAATATCTTTAGTTTCAAACATCTAGGGCTTACTGATAAGCTGGATTAAAGAAATGACTCTGAATTCCATCTGGGCACTATCCCAATGTTCGAACCTTTGTCCTGCCGCTCCCAAACCGTTACCATACTCATCACAGATGACAATGCTAGCAGCAGCAATTCTTGACAAAATCAAAGCTCCATCTATGTTGACCTTTAACCGTTCAGGGAGGGGGGATTTTAGCTAGGGGATGCTAGGTAAGGGATGAAGACAACCTATTCGGTTGACTAGCATTCCACTGCTCCTGAAAAGGAAAGTGATGGGTTGAGGTGAGGGTTTCGAGTAATGTAGCATCAATAATTATTGGTGTTGCGTAAGAACTACCATGAACCTTAGCATTTCGAGCCCGTTAACTATAATGAATAACATAGCAGTAGATCGATTCAGAGCAGCATTGCCTCTATCCGTGTTGCTTAAATGAGTCACAATCTCATCAAAGTACTGGAACGTTGGTAAACAAATGCCCCAATTATCAAGCAGTCTGGTTACCTCTCTTACAACTGAGCAATTGATTGTAATATGCGATAAATTTTCTGTTGTTGAGCGAACCCGTGGGCACATACAAACATCAGCAAGGCCTCTTCTTGCTAACTATTCTCTGGTAGATATAACAACAAGTAAAAGTCTCCACCAAAACATGCACTCTTGTGGGTGAAGGCACGACTTTTTGATCCATAATTCCATGTGGAAGGAGGGAAGCTTGCCTCATAAGCCAAGGCTATAATAGTCTTTCCGGAGTGCATTTTGTTGAGCTCACAATAGCCCATTTCGATGTTGTGATGAATCAGGATTGCAAGAATGCAATCTATAATGTCGATGTGAAAGCTTTCCTTAAGAGCTTGTTGATTCGACTGCTCATTAATAAGAAATCCACAACAATGCAAGCCTTTTGGTATGAGCAAGCCTTTCGGTATTAGCAATGGGCATGTCATTGATCCATGAGTGATTAACAGCCTGGATGCTATTCCTCATTGCCAATCTTCCACCGTATATCTTCATTGAGTGTTACGGCCCCATTACACAGGATTTTTTCAGGTAGTCAAGGTGTTGCGTTGAAAACTTTGAGTCAATAAGTTGCTTCTATATTTTTCTCTAAAACATGTATGCAGTAGAGAATTTTGATCCTGCATAAAATTCCATGCAAGTCGAGCCCACAAGGGCCCTTTGCAGGCATCAGTGGCGTGAAGCCAAGACATCCGACTTGAATTGGCTAACATAGCTTCTCCCAAGCTATGTTGTGGAGATTAGGACGCGACAGATCCTTGCGCCAAAGGAATTGCCTGCACTTCCTCTGCAATTTCTGTAGAACACTATTGGGGACCTCCATGTGGGTGATTCTATATATATATATATATGTATATAGAGAGGAGCGATTTCTTAATGTGCATAACCCGTCTGACAAGCGATAGTTGTCTAACACCCCAATTATTCAAGTTGATGACAACATTATGAACAATTTCCATGAAGTCTTCCTTATGCAATTTTTGGAAAGCAAGCTTTATGACAAGATACTCAAATTCCTCGACCCGGTAAAATGAAAGAAGTATGCAACATTCTCTAGTGGGCGTGGCGTTGCTAAACGTGATAGTAGACCATCTTATTCAATAATCATTAATGATTTTATTGAGCAGCCTGACCTTGTGCAAATTGGCTTTTGCAAAAAAGTATGATATCATCAACATACAAGAGGTGATAAATGCAGGTAGTTCCATTGGAAATACGCAACCCGACATGATGCACTTTTTGTTTTATGGCTATAAAAAGAGAAGCTTCGAGCAAATAATAAGAGGTATGATGAAAGTGGGCAACTTTGCCAGGACCCACACTCCGCCTCAATCCAGGTGAAAGCCTGCCATTAATCATGAGGCTATACCTATGATGTTCCACACAATTAGTAATCCAATTACAACACTTTAGAGGGCAGCCCCAAAGTTTAAGAACTCTTCTCAACGTTTTGACAAACCTGACATATAGTAGAGGTGAATGTGACGTGGGAGCTTGGGTCGCGATACTGTAGCAGCTAGAATACTGCGGACCTTTTTTTGATCCATTGCCTTTTCTCTTACGAATTCTATTTCCTTCCTATTCGGTACCCTTCATATTCTAACTTCTAGTACTTATTATAAATATATTGTTTGTTGTCTTAGGGTTCAGTTTTTGGTCTTTCTGTTTTTTTTTTCTGTCTAACTTGCTGTCGATGATTGTTTCTCTTCTAGGGCTGTATTCGACTATGTGTGGTGCTCCGGATGTATCTCGTCCGAGTTAGTGACCTTCTCCAAGAGTTCGAGTGGTGCTCCTGTTGTAGCTCGATCCCACTGGGATATTTATCCCATTCAACTCCTCCGAAACCCTTTCACAGCCATTCCCTTTGCTGCCGCAGCCCCTAGACAACCCTCCCTCTTTCAATCATCTCGTCTTACTTTTTCTTTTCCTTCCATTTACATTTTGTTGTGTAATTCCTGCAATCTTGCTATTTTGTTCTTTAATCTCATGTTATCGACTTAAATCACCTTCACATTTAGAAATATAGTAATTAGTTTCATTTTGGCTTTTAATCATTTATTGAAAGAAGTTGTTGAAGCTTTGCTATACTTGATTGGAAATAGAGTAAAATCCTTGGTTTTGGAGTTATACGTATGTTCCTTTAATTCTGAGGAGGATATATAGTTTTTTGAATGTCAACGTAAATCACTGACAAATTTGTATTCGTTTTATGATTTACTTCAAATATATATTTTAAGCATTTTAAATATGATTTACAATCAGTATTTCCTTTTAAATATAATTTACCACTTGAATTTGGATTAAGTTTATCTCGGTGGTGGTGGTGCAGTTTTGTTATTTACTTGCAATGCATGCAAATCATAGAAAAATTCAAAGTTGACTACAGTGAAAGCATGTTGGCTTCTATCGGAATTGCTTTTCCTGTATTCTTTTAGATGTGTGTTCAAAGTAATTGCACTCTTATAAGTTATGATAAACTTGCATGTGTTTTTAAAAGAGACTGGGTCTGCTTAATTAGTGGCTAAGGAAGATCTCTATTGAAGCGGTGAAGCATCATTAATTTTTCCCCTTTAACCTATCACCTTTTAAGCTCATTTATCAGCTTGATGCATCAGCAGCCATCCGTGCTGTTGCTGTAGTTAGTCTGAAAATGTTGTATACATGGTCCAAGGAAATGTTTTTACATCTGGCAGCTGTGCTATAGTCTTAATAGTTGCAGTTTCTGGGTGAATAAAAACAATGCTGATGGCCAGCTGCTTGTTTGACACTAAACATGGAAATGTAATTTTGATTAGCTTACTATAGAAGTTTGGTTCAAGCTGTATACTATATTTTTTATCTAAAGGTTTTAGGCATCTATCTCAGTAGATTTATTTATGATGAATTTCTTCAAATCATATGATATTTGTGATTGGCCTTGTACTCATCATATATTTGTTCTGATTTTGTGTCTATTTTATATCCGTATTATCTTTGATCCCACCTAACGCATGAATGTCTTAGATTTATATTTGAAAAAAAAAAGAAAACTAAACTCTAGGTTTCGTGATTCTTTCCTTTTTCACCGTGTACATTGATAACTAAGTTCTTAAGCAGATTCTTTGATAGATTGTTGGAAGCATTATTTATATCCTTGTAGTTCGTAACTGTGGAGTAGATGCCAGGATTTAACTTTTCAATGATGAAAACCTCAATTTGTTTTGCCATTAAATTTAAGATGGTACGTACTTTTTTTGTTTTTGATTTGTATTGAGTGCATTATGTGATATCCCATGGTTTCCTATTATATTAAACATTATAAATCATTATCAGCTATTATTGCCTTGTAGCGTTCTTGTCTGTTGATACAGCTAGTGACTGAACCTTGCATGATAATCTCTCAGTAATTTTGTAATGAACTTGTTTTTACAGCTCGTTATCTTCTCAAAATATCTGAAGTCACAGTTCTATGTTCAGAAGCCATTCTTTTCCAAGCATAATGATGTCATGACGGTGTACCTAGTGTTCTAAAGTAATTTCTCCTCGTTACTTTTCAGATACAACTTGATGCTACACCGACGATTGAAGGAGTGCTGAAAATACTTGGAGTTAGATGGAAGCTATCAGAATTTGTTGTTGGATATCATTTCTTCGAGCCTAATATGAAAAAGAAACACAAGAAAGAGAAAGGAGTAGCCAGGAATACTTCAGGAAGAATTCTTAATTTTGTGGTCATCAAGGTAGCCTTTAAACTGGGCTTTAACCTTATTCCCCTTTTTTTAAAAAATGAATAATAAACCATTTTTTTTCTCCTCATTCCAGGGTCTACCAAAACTTGAAGGATGCATCCACAACCTGCCAGGAACTGCCTTTGCAGGTGATTTAAGGCTTCTTAGGATGGAACTCAAAAATCAATCAGAATACACCATGAAGGTATGTCTGTCATTTCCAAGCTAGTCAAGTGGCCACTGTATTCCTTTGCTCATCATAGAACTCTTTATAATTTTGTTTTCTCATGTACCGGTTAACTTAATATTTTTAACACTTTCAATATGCTACGTTATAAGGGCTTAAACTGGTAAAATTGTTTCTCATTGACTTTCTTCTTGCTTCTTTTTATTGTACTCCTCTTTGGATTTGCTATTCCATTTTCTTTTTCAATTTCAAGATTAAGTTTAGTTTAATTGGACAAACATGGACTATGCAGAACATGAGAATGACTATCAGTCATCCGAGATTCTTGATTCCAGGAAACTTGGAAGACTTGAACAAGGATTTTCCTGGCTATCTTGAGAAGCAGAAAATTTCTAGAAGTATGGATGCTTCAGCTAATGTTCAGAAGTTTAAGAAGCTTTTGTTTTATTTCCCAAATGTGAGTAATTCTTTTCCATTGCATTGTACTTAGATGGACATTTTCATTGTTGGTTTAAAACTTTATCATTTTTTTTCCCGCTGCAGGATGTCACTATAGAAGGAGGAGCTATATTGTATTGGCCTCTCTGGTTTCACGCTGGTTTTTCTGGGAAGATTTCCTTATTTCTATCTCTATATTACGAAATTGAAAATTGCTCTAGTGACATGATCTATAGGACATTGCGAATGCACTATGACTTGGAGGTAATAGCAAATGAATAGTCATTGCTTTTCTTTTGTCCATCCTTCTAGAACGAGCATAGAAAAATGTTTCAAATTATGGTTGTGATGAAATCATAATGATTCCAAAATATTGGCTTTCGGCACTTGTTGTCGAATAAGTATAAAAAATTAACAAATCACAATTCTGAAATCACATTGATTACAAAAAATTCTTAACAAGTACTTGTCTTGTAGAATGATGTTGGTTACCTTTACATTTTACTAATCTCTTTTAATTACATAATGTGCTGAATATCTATGGATTCACAGAATTGGCAGCCATTGGATTGCTGAATAAGGAATGAAAGGAGCCACATATTCATGTGCTAAATATACAAAAATATGTACATCGATTGCTACTTTCTTTCGTTAGCCGTGATATGAACTTTTGAATAGCAGTTTGATTTTTAAATTCCTTGTAATTAGTAATTTCTAATATATTTCTAGGATGTTTTGTGTATAAATACTCATAAGAGGAATAAACAAATGCAAGCTTCGTTCCTACTTCATTTTCTCTTTATGACATCAAAGCATGCTTAGGGTCCTCTTTCCAACCTTTGTTTTATCTCTCTTTTATTCTTAATCTTCTCATCATATCTGGTTTATTTGGCTTCCCTTCCAAATGGTCAGCAACCATCATGAATGGTAAAAATAAATCGGTCTTATCTAAGGAGAATTTGAATGGCTATAAATCTCATATTATTTGAATGAAAGAAACTACTTGACGTGCCTTAGATTTTGTATGTCTTTTTAAATAAAAGGGAAAAGTCCTCATCTTATTGATATTCCTCTGGATCTGAATGAACTAAGGTTTGTAATTTAGAATGAAGATGCAGGAAATTAGTGGGCTATACATGTTTCTAACAGTCGCAAAAGATATTTTAGAAGCTGTTAATTTAACTGGTTTAAAAGTTCAAAGATGTTGCTCTCATCTAAAAGATAAAATTCTTAATAATCAAACTAAATAACATCTCTGTCATTGAATATTTCAATACAATAAAAGTATATTGTTTGAAACTAGATTACTACCAAGATTTCAAGTTATAGTATATGTTGTGATTCTCAAACAATATTATAAAGGAAAGGATTTAAGTTTCTTGCAGTACTCGATCAAGTTCATATTTAAAATGGAGCAGAGAAAAAAATTCATTCATTAATGAGGTCTTCTTGCTTATATGATCCCAAGATGGAAGAAGTATGGTAATGCTTGACAAACTTAATTTTGAAATGTTGGCATGAGTACTACAAAAACTTATTGGGCTAATTACCTTTGATTCTTCTTAAAATGCTGCAAAAGCCTTTTTCCAAAGGCAACTTATGTAATTATTACAAGAAAAAGAGTTATATTATTGAGAATGTTGGAAATTTTATCGAAAACCCAATGCTTATGTGGAAAATAAAAAAGGGCAATCTGAAGGGTAGACTATCTCTTTAACTAAAAGATTTTAACTCGGAAGAAATTGACAAGCTAAGAACTTCCACAATTACATGCAAAAACTTTTTCTGGTCATGCATTTTGGTTCAGATTAAAATAGTATAAATTTCAACTCTTGTACTTTTAATGTAACAAGTAGTTTCCTTTAAAATTTGGATAAGAAATTTAAGAGTCAATGATCACATGATAAATCGTGTCATCTTTTTTCAAACTTATAAATCTTGTGTTAGCAACAGAAAAAAAAGGTTATATACGACATCTTAATTCCTATACCAATTAAAAAAATTCCTCTTTTGCATTCATTCAAGAATGCCCTACATATCCTGAGTCCAGAGTAAATCTTATTTTATGCATAAACTCCTTGACTACAATTACAAGGTGATATTTGTTGACCTCAATGGGTGCTCAGCTCCTCAACCTAGTTAAGCACTGCTTCAAAGTCAAAGACAAATAGCAGATGCAGTGTTGAATAAGACATTTAAGATATTTTAATTATAATGAAAATAAGTCAAATATGTCTTATTCGCAAAATAGACCATGTTGATGCTTCGTAGTGCTAAAATTATCAAGAAAGGGCCCTCGTGATTGATTTGATTGAATAATGACAATGACAAATAATAGTCACGATGGTAAGTTGGGTTCTAATTGCTTTGATACTTTCAAAATCAAGCTAAAATGAAATGTGTTCGTGCATCCAAAATATTGAAAACACCCAAAAAGGAGTCCTCACATTACCAAATCTTTGCATTATGAATATGATAGAGTGTGTATATGAAATCACGAAAATCATGCTTGAAATGCATCGAAGACAATCAAAATCGATCATGCGTTGTCTTCTTGCCAAACATTGATTTGTTCGAAACATTAAAATTGCTTATGAAGGATGCCTAAAAGTTTGGCAAGTTGCATGATGATAAATGAATAAGATCTCCATAGAAGGTGTGCAAAGGCCACACATTCCTGAAATGGGTTGTGCTGACGCATCTGGAATGCCAATATTACTTGGGAAGAACACCCTTATTGCTTCACAAGAAGGAAAAACACAAATTTGAGTGTGCATGAGTTGATGTCATACAATTCAATACACATGATATAAGAAATTGCACGAGAATGATAACATACAATTAATTTAATTTTGTTTAGATATTTAATATAATAATAAAATAATAATAGTAGTAATAGTAATAGTAATAATATTAATAATAACGAAATCAAGCCAATGCTTGTGTGTAGATCCTCAAAATTTTATGCACACCCTGCGATATCGCTCAAAGGTAGTGTTTTGTCCAATCTCTATTTTAAAAAAAAATGAAAATTCTTAGTCTAAACAGGACATCATTTTCCGCACTCATGCATGATCCCGCTATCTTGAGAACTCCTCTTTCATTGTTCTCTGTACTTATCACTTTCTTCTTCTCTAACATCCCCCAACTCCACTCCAAATTGCACAAATACCCTGCTAGGCATGCTATCTCCTTTTCCGCTAGCTTGTTCCCGTCTTATGGCGCACTCCATTACCTTTGTTCTCTGCTTGTGCTTGTCTTGTTTTTCTTTCTCTCATAGAATCTGCACAACCCTATAGCTTCGTAGCATCCATGTACTTTCTACTCTCATCGACATGCCCCCACAAATCGTCTCTCTCAGATTGGTGGAAGAATAAAAAAATTTCCTCTCTACCTGTTTATCTTTCTAAACCAAGGGAATAAAAAAAAAGCTCGTCCCCTCCATTTTTCTTAAGTCTTCCTCCTCTCTCCCTTTCTTTGTCTATCTTTAGCTCTCTCTCCCCTTTCTCTCTCTAAATTGAAAACCAAGAGAAATAAACATTCATGTGTAATTTCTCTATCGCATGAATTTATGACATCACTTTTTGTGTCTCATATGCATATAAAGTATAAATGCAATTGTAACTTTAATAAAGCACCAAAATAAGTATGTGGACACGTCTTTGTTGAGATATGTTTTTCTTGTAATATATGCCCACTTACGTGCTTATCTTTGTATGGTAGGGAAGAAAATTTTAGGATTCCAAATTAATTTGTGCATGCATTTGTCTTGACATGGCAAGGAAACTTATGTCAAAAAATGTAATAATCAGTATATATATAAGCACCTGTTTGTTTTGTGCACCTCTTTTTAAGTGTCACATGTCCCTTTCGAAGAGAGCAGAGACCGAAGAAAGGAGGAAGGAGAAGGAAGAGAAATAAGAAGCGGAAGGAAATGGTAGCAGGCGACTCACATGCAACATGGGAAGTGGATGGAATCGAGAAAACATCGCGTAAGGGAGAACCTACTGAGAGAATTCTGGGATGGGTGCTTGCGTGAGAAGTTGGTGTCGCTGTTGGTTGTGGGTTCGCTATAGATTGACTAAGCCAACGTCGTGCATGAAGGAGAAAGCGTGTCGACGACACGGTGTGCGGGACGAGCAAGCAGCGTTGCTTGCGGGAGGAAGAAACGTGCACTCATACAATGAAGAACCCGCGTATGTACAAAGCAAGGAGATCGATTCCCGAGCACGCCAGAAGCCCCTGTGCCCGAAAGAAGAGGAAGAAGAAGGCGCTCATGTCGCATGTGTGAAGGAGAGGAAAATAAGAGTTGAAGCTGACAGACGTTTTTAGCGTTGTCGACGGAAGACGAGAGTTTAAAAAGGCTTTTAAGATTATATATATATATATATATATATATAACACAAGAATTTATGTGGTTTAAGATGAGGAACTTATGTCCACAATAAAAAACATGTGGCTTCCCTTTTATTCATTGCTCAAATCAATATTATAGGTTGCATTCTATGTACCATTAAGCCGCAAATCAAGCTATGAATTAAGTCTTCCTTATATAAGCTTAAATATTTTATTTAAAAAAGAATCTAAGTTTGGTAGATTTCACTGATTTGAAATAGAAGAGGAAGAGATGATTACAAACCATAGTTCTGCAATTTGCTTCATGAATTGTTAGACCACTATATCTACCTAATCTCTAAGTTGTTGATACAACCCTCAAAGCTTGAAGATCCACTAAAAGAGCTTCTTGCTATGAAAGGACACAATCTAATCCTTTCTCAACCTCTCCTTTGTGACGTTCGCAGTTGTTATGCCTCCATTCTTATTCTTACTCCTGGAATAGACCTGTCATTCCTCTTCCGAAGATTGACTCACTTGATCTTGGTCTAATGTGTGTTGGAGATGTGCAGATTGTTGAACATTAGAAGCAACATGTTATACCGACTGATGTTATACCGACTGATTCTGCTATTGGATCAAAGGAGCACTCTTGTGTGTCTTGACATGTTAGGGAGTCGTCTTCAATAACAGTGGGTGGTATAAACATAACTGGATCTGTAGCTGTAGTATATTGTTCTTCTTCAGGAACTGTGGTGTTGGGAAGAAGATCGGGTTGCATCTTCTCAACAAAGATAATAGGTGGTTCTTTTTTAGTGATATTTGGCCTTAGATGAGGATGCGAACGATAACAAATAGTAGAGTTGTGGCCAAACATACTACAATGAGAGCAATAAGTAGAGTTGTGGCCAAACATACTACAATGAGAGCAATAAGTAGAGTTGTGGCCAAACATACTACAATGAGAGCAATAAGGAGGGTGTGGTTCGATTTCAATCTTTTGTTAATACCCGTTGTGAGTATTTTCAATACACACCGCATCCGGAGCTGGTTGAGTGATATCCCTCTCAACTAACACACAAGCCACAGAAGGTTTGGTGATAGCAAGCATAGGACTATCAACCTTGAGAGGCTTACCGTAAGTAGTTGCTAAGGAGTAGTTGCGTAAGTAGTTGCTAAGGAGTAGAGAATTTCCAAATTGAACAAATGTAATTTTAACCCTGGAAATTTTATCCAAATTGGAATGATAGGGGACTCTGCTTTGGGTTAAAACCAACAGTCCATTTCAGAATTTTCATATAACGGTTGTCGATCTTGATAACTTTCCGAGAAAAGATGTGGGTATAATCAACATCATGAGACAACTGAATCAATGATCAGTATGTGCCGACTATCGAGTAAACCAATATTCTAACCGCCCAATAGCTTCATAGCCTCAAACTCTTTCCAAATGATCTCCAATTTTGAATTACCATAAAGAAATTTTCCCACTAGAGCAAAATGCCAAGAGGATGCAAGAGTACTGGTTTCAACCTAAAGTAATGACTGAACGCTATTATACGAGCCCCAGACCAGAGGAGACTTACAACTGACAAGCAGATGCCCAACCAACTGATCCGAGTACACAACACATAGTACACAACACATATTTTTTTATATATATATATATATATATATATATGAAAAAAGCTCGAAGACAAATATATTAATACCGAAAAGATACAAAAATGTTGTATTGGAGGGTCTAAAAGAAAGTCCAACTCACACAATACAACGTATACAAAACTTAATTAAAGCAAAGATACATAAAGATTAAAAATCAAAAAGCCACAAAAGTAAGCAAAAGTGCTGGGATCATCCAACTTTAGTCCTCCCTCTGCCTCTAGTTCTTGAAAGTGAGTTGACTAACAAATTTGAAATGTGAGTATCGGTGGCCGTATGTTGACCTCGCTTTCGGTCTAGGTGTAGTTTTCCCCTCCTTGGTAGCCTAGGATCTAGCCGTACGACCTTTCTATCGACTACTCCTAGAAAACTAGTGAAGGAGCCCTCCTCGTTAGCAATTCTGAATTTTTCTTCGCTCGACTTGACGTTCCTTGTGATAGTCTTGACCGCTATTACCTAGTAGGTAAGACTACTCCGAAGGAACTCAGAGAGCATTCCTATAGGGTTGCCGGTCTTAGGATTCACTTTACTCGTTGATTTGGCGCCGCTGCGCTCTTCGCCGTCCTGCTTAATCGAATTTGAGCCGAGTTTTTTGACGTGATTCGGGTCGCGAAGCGTGACACTTTTTTAACCAGACCGACGACGAGGTTGCCCGGACGACTCCGGATGACGAAATGGACTGCGTCGATGCGTTCGGAACATCGATTTTGCTTAGGGGGGACGTTCGTTTCATTGCGATGGCGCGTCTTGGGGAAAATACCTATTTAAGTGTTTATTATAATAATAAATAATATTTTATTTTTATTATTATTATAATTAATAACTTATATTAAAATCCCTAACCTAAATCTATCTCCCTCCCCGCCTCATTCTTTCGCATCCGCGGGCCTACCTCTGCCCTAGCGTGGCTCCTTCGCTTGCCCGGCCCCCCCCCTCCCGTCGTGGCATCCTTTTGCTCAAATATCCGTTGGGAACTGTTTCATGCTTGGAATAGTTAGGTTGGTGGCCCAAATATGTTCTCTATGTTGTTGTTCTTATTTGAGATGTATATTGGCTTCATATCTTGATATTTCAAAAACATGCGGGTTGCTCCTTGGCTTGGGTTGGCTTGGTTTTACCTTAAGATGGATGGGATTTTAATTTCTGTTAAGGCTTGGGTTTTAATCTATGCTTGGACTCCGTCTTGGCTTTAAATGGCTCGATTTTAGTTTTCCTTGGAGCTCGGATTTACTTGCTTTGGCTCTTACCCGAGAGCTGGTTTGGTGGATGAGCTCGGTTTTGCTTGTTTGACCTTGTGTTGGCCTTGAATGACTTGGTTTTTTTTGTCTGGTTCTGCTCCTACCCGAGAGGTAGCTTGGGAGCTTGATTTGGTTTGTTCTTAGTCCTACCCGTGAGCTTGTTGGTTTGGCTTTGGCACCTGCTGGGCTCGGTTTTGGCATCTCGTTAGTGTTTTTTTTTGGCTTAAATATACTTATTGTGGAGGAATTTATTTTGATTTGGAGGAGTTCCATAGCTATTCTTGTTCGAAACATATGATAGTCTTATATTTTGACATCTTGAGGGCATAGAGATATTTTCTACCCTTTTGTTGTGGCCTGGGTTTGATTGCTCTTACTCGAGAGGTGGTTTGAGAGTGGTTTTGCTGGCTTTAGTTCCTACCCCTACTCGTGAGCTTGCTGGTGGCTTGGGTGTTGATTGGTGAGATGGAAGTATGAGCATGCTCTAGGGATTGGATTTGATTACTTGCTTAAGATGGTGGAAATATAGCATGATATAAGTTTTTTTTCCTCTTTTCTCTACTTGCTTGAGATGAAATTATGACATATTTCTATTACTGTAAATAAGAAGGTTGAAACATGGCTTTGAGACAATGTTAGCTCCTCTTGCAAGCATGTTAGGATATGTATCATGAAGCTGTTTCATTTATTCTTATCTAGCATGAGACATTGGAAGGTTTATTTGGTCTTTCACACATGTGGGGGCTCGATTTTGGCTCCCTGTGGCATTTCCTGGCTCGAAATGCATGTTATGAGAAAAAAATATTTAATTTCGAAAGTCCTGTAACTTGCTAGGATGGCTTGGCTTAGCTCCTCGTGGGGCATCCTTTTGCTCAAATATCCGTTGGGAACTGTTTCATGCTTGGAATAGTTAGGTTGGTGGCCCAAATATGTTCTCTATGTTGTTGTTCTTATTTGAGATGTATATTGGCTTCATATCTTGATATTTCAAAAACATGCGGGTTGCTCCTTGGCTTGGGTTGGCTTGGTTTTACCTTAAGATGGATGGGATTTTAATTTCTGTTAAGGCTTGGGTTTTAATCTATGCTTGGACTCCGTCTTGGCTTTAAATGGCTCGATTTTAGTTTTCCTTGGAGCTCGGATTTACTTGCTTTGGCTCTTACCCGAGAGCTGGTTTGGTGGATGAGCTCGGTTTTGCTTGTTTGACCTTGTGTTGGCCTTGAATGACTTGGTTTTTTTTGTCTGGTTCTGCTCCTACCCGAGAGGTAGCTTGGGAGCTTGATTTGGTTTGTTCTTAGTCCTACCCGTGAGCTTGTTGGTTTGGCTTTGGCACCTGCTGGGCTCGGTTTTGGCATCTCGTTAGTGTTTTTTTTTGGCTTAAATATACTTATTGTGGAGGAATTTATTTTGATTTGGAGGAGTTCCATAGCTATTCTTGTTCGAAACATATGATAGTCTTATATTTTGACATCTTGAGGGCATAGAGATATTTTCTACCCTTTTGTTGTGGCCTGGGTTTGATTGCTCTTACTCGAGAGGTGGTTTGAGAGTGGTTTTGCTGGCATTAGTTCCTACCCCTACTCGTGAGCTTGCTGGCAATCTCTTGGGGTTGTTTGGCTTCTACACGAAGTGGCTTGGGTGTTGATTGATGAGTCTAGTTTAAATGTATGTCTTTGCCCTATCTATAAAGTGAGGTGATTGAAAAATGGGTTGAAATGAGCTTGCTGGCAATCTCTTGGGGTTGTTTGGCTCCTACACGAAGTGGCTTGGGTGTTGATTGATGAGTCTAGTTTAAATGTATGTCTTTGCCCTATCTATAAAGTGAGGTGATTGAAAAATGGGTTGAACAAATTTCTTTATGTTCTACATGGTGAAATTGGAGTCGGTTTGGAGGCTTTGTGAGGGTTTGCCCATTCACTCTCCTATGTATATCAAATATCTTCATATAATTGATTTGGGTTGCCTTAGCCGTGAGGCTCCTCTCCTTCTGTGCCTCGGGTTGCCTTAGCCGTGAGCCCCTTTTGGCCTCGGATTGCCTTGGTCGTGAGCACCTTTTGGCCTCGGGTTGCCTTAACTGTGAGCCTCTTTTGACCTCGGGTTGCCTTAACCGTGAGCCTCCTCTTTGCCTTGGCCGTGAGTCACCTGTGGGACTTTATTCGGGTCTGGAGCTAGGTGGTGCTGATATTGGCTTTTACCCGTGAATTTTCTTGGCTTTACCTCACTTCGGCCGAGGATCTTGGTAGTTGTCTTCCTTTCTCTACCGATACAGGCCATAGGTCTTACACCTCAGTGCATTGGAAAAATTTCGTGTTTGTTTGATGCGTGAGGCCATGGATTAATTTGGGAGTTGGGAGATTTTGATATCAACTTGGGGTTTGGGAGGATTTGCAAGCCTTATTTGGGAGAGCATTTGGTTGATTTTATTAATCCTACGTCTTTGGAGTATGAAAAATCAGCGCAAAGTAGCCCTGTGTGTTTATTAGGAAAGACCTTGGGTCCTACTTTTCCAGGTCTTTTCGATAGGAGTTTTGAGAACTGATCTATTCTCCTTTTCGGTGTTTTAGATGGATCAGTGTCTCCTTTCTCTCACCCCATTTCTGTTCTTTTTTTTCCTTGTTTGGTTCAGTTTTCGACGCTTATGTCCGACGCATAAGTGTCCACGTATAGCCTTTTGCTATACGTTAAACCATCAAACAAGCTCGCAAGTAGTTTGTTTTGGGGCGTAGGGTGGTGATAATAAAGACACACTGAAGATAGAGCAGAAAGATGCCCTATCTTATAACAT
>NW_018164665.1:151134-155378 GCF_001263595.1 Phalaenopsis equestris
CACCGACATAAGTCTGGCGGGAGTTGGCTCGAACCTCCTCAGGTAGTTGGCAGTCTCACGTTCGATAGCATAATCGACTTGTAGACAATAAAAAAAAAAAAATATTAATCCTACGTCTTTGGAGTATGAAAAATCAGCGCAAAGTAGCCCTGTGTGTTTATTAGGAAAGACCTTGGGTCCAACTTTTCCAGGTCTTTTCGATAGGAGTTTTGAGAACTGATCTATTCTCCTTTTCGGTGTTTTAGATGGATCAGTGTCTCCTTTCTCTCACCCCATTTCTGTTCTTTTTTTTCCTTGCTTGGTTCAGGTTTCGACGCTTATGTCCGGCGCAAAGTGTCCACGTATAGCCTTTTGCGATACATTAAACCATCAAACAAGCTCGCAAGTAGTTTGTTTTGGGGCGTAGGGTGGTGATAATAAAGACACACTGAAGATAGAGCAGAAAGATGTCCTATCTTATAACATTAAGATTCATGTATTTGATGAACAATAGGATAACAGTATCCTTCACCGACATAAGTCTAGCGGGAGTTGGCTCGAACCTCCTCAGGTAGTTGGCAGTCTCACGTTCGATAGCATAATCGACTTGTAGACAATAAAAAAAAAAAATTAAAACTTATTAAAAAAATATAAAAATATATTTTTCGCTATAAAATAAAATTTGATGATCTTTTTTTTGAGACCTATGTGCATGTCAAAAAACATAACTTAAAAAAAAAACATTTTAAAATTGTTTGTCCACCTGACGAATACCTGTTTAGGCTGAGAAGTAGCCCTCTGGGCGAGGTTCAGGACACACTTTTAGACGAGTGGTGGGTTCTATACGTTCGGGTGACCGAGTAGCCTTCGTGGACCCTCGAGTATATATACATATATCTGAGCCTAGCCCTAGACGAGTGCTTGCGGTCCCCCTTTGCCTAATTTTTTGTTTTATCGAAGCTTTGGACAGAGCACTCGTGCATCTTTTCCTTTCTTTGAGATTTCTCCAAAATTTTAAGAATCTTTACTTGAGTCTTTCCTCTTTGATTTTATTGAGTTTTCTGTCACGAGTTGTTATTATACTTTTCTTCGGATTTTTTGGACAACGTTTCTTCTAGGCTTTGCTTTTGTGATGTATTTCAACCTGTTATATTTAAGAAATAGCAGATCTCTCGGGCACACAGGTTTGTTTTACGTTTATAGCACTTTATTTTCTTATTTATACCTGCTACTGTTCTGTACAGCATGTTATACTATTCCTGTTTCTACCTGCTACTGTTCTTCCTGTACAACATGATACTATTCCTATTTTTACCTGCTATTGTACTGTACAACATGTTGTATAACATGTTATACCATTCCTGTTTCTACCTGCTATTGTTCTGTAAAGCATGTTATAATGTTCTTTCTACTATACCTGCTACTGTCATACATGTATACTGTTTCTTTTATTGTGCTTTCTACCGTTTGTCCTGTACTGCATATTTTATATTATATAGCCTTAAGCATGCCTTCTTTTTATATAGGATGTTTAGAAGACTATTACCATATGATCGTTTAATTTGACATCATAACTGGACACCCTAGAAAACTTAAACTCGTCACGACAAGGAGCTTGGAGTTAGCGCGGTCGGCAACACAATCATTTTCAACAGCAGAACATGTCTTCCCCAGCTAAACTATTACTTTCGTAGAAATTAAAATAACAATCCATATGATTTCGAGGTTGTTCGCCTAATGCAACATAAATCCTCAACCTTTTTGTTAAGTATTAGTATGACTCTGCTGTACGATCTAAGCCCTAACTCGTTTTAAGATTCTGAGGTTGTCGTTCGTTACGACCTAAATCCTCATATCTTCCAGGCAATTTGTGCGATTGTTTCACACGAATGCAAACCCCAATTAAATAAAATTGGCAGGATGAAACACTTGAATATTTCTCCTCGAAACTGCTTTCCTCAAAACTGAAGCCAAATCATATGGTAGACTGAGAAGTCACCGAGGATCTCCTCTGGATCTTTGGCATCTTTGGCATCCCTTAGTTCTTCTTCTTTTGGATTCTGTAATAAATGTTCCAAATTTGAGTCATTCTCCTTTCACACCTCTTTAACCGATTTTGCTGAAAAGTCATATCCTTTCAAAGTCCTTGAAGACAATTTTTTCCTGATTTTTATCGAGAATATTCTTAAGTGACTTCAGTCATTTAAGATGTAATTAACTATAGGGGCTTGCCCTTATGAGAAGCTTTTCTGGACCTAGCTTTAAATAAACCCTATTTAATTTTTCATATTAAATAGGGGAATTTGTCGGCAAATAAAACGGTTTCGCAGACCAAAAAGACGTCATATATATCTTAGTTTATTTGATCGAGCCTCATCCTCAATCTTGTGTTTATCCCTCCTCGGGATAGATATAGGGTAGGTAAAACGCTCTTTCATTTAAACTATGAAAAATATGGGGTCAGTTTGATTTTCATATTTGATTTTAAATTTAAATCTATATGGAAATTAAAACGTTCTTCCGAAGCGGGCGACGAGATTTTGATTCCGGTGACCGACAGCTTCTTAGGGCAACAACAACCCCCAACACATTTTATCGCCGACACCGTAGTAATTAAAGTATCATTCATCAGATTTCTAAGCTCATGTTGGTCTCCATTTTTCTTCTTTCTCCTGGATGTGTAGATCTGTCATTTAACGCGTCTGATCATTAGCTTCCAACGTTGACCGGATAGGTGTAGGTTGTTGCACATTACGATCCCCATGAGCCTGAGTAATATTAACAACTTGCTCGACTTAATGAGACGATAGTGAAGTAGTAGAAGTATTGTCACTTGTATTATCGGTGATATCTAGGGCACGTGGGGTGTGAACACTCGCCCTCTCCCCTATGATAGGAGGTTCCAAAGACGGGGGAACTACAACTGAGGACTGAATGGTTGTCATATTGCCTGCGAGAATAGCGACATCATCTGAGGTATTCTTTTGATGATCAATAGTGTTAATAACTTCGAGCAGATCAGGAGGAGATGAAATCGCTGCCTCTAGCGGATCACTATATTTTTTTGGTTTGATTTGGGGGTTTAGATGGTGGCATTGAGAACTGAAGTGGCCGAATATACGACAGTTTGAATAATACGAAGGAAAAGACTCAATAACTACATTTTGTCAATATCTGTGATGCTGTGTGACCAACCAAGTTTCCTCAAAGGCGGGTGAAGTGATGTCTTTTTCGACAAGTACTCTGGATTCAGATGGACGAGAAAGATTAAAAGTAGGAATGTCTGTTTTGAGTGACTTATCATAAGCTGAGGCAATAGAGTACAACACTTTTTGAGTAAAACAACACTGAGGCAATAGAGTACAACACTTTTTGAGTAAAATAATAAAATTTCAGACCAGGAAGACAAATCCAAACCGGAATAATTGGTAGTTCTGTCTGTGGGTCAAAATTCACAGACCATTTCAGAATCTTTATTGCTCTGTTATCAATCTAGATTATCCTTTGAGCAAATAAACGCGTGCAATCTTCTTCATTATTTAGTTGTATAAGAATGTGTCTTCCATCTAACAGTTCAATTTTTCATTCCCCAACAAGGTGCATAAACTCAAATTCCTTACGAACCAGTTCCATTTTAGAATGACCATACAGAAATTTCCCGACCAAATTCATTCGACATGAGGAAACAAGTTGAATACCTTCAACATCTGTAAAAACGATGACATGCTTCCCATCTTTCTATTAGGTTTCTTGATGTCTTCCCTCACTCAAATAAAGGAGGGAAAAAACACGATTTAGGTGTATCTAAGGCGTGACACCCCCAAGTGCAGCAGCATACATTCTGTCGGAAGTCATTTGCGGCTTAGCAGAGCAGAGAGCGGAAACCCGAATCAGAGAGCGGAAGAGCAGAGAGTGGAAACCCGAAACAGGGAGCAGGAGCGGAAGCCCCTGTGATCTCAGAGCAAACAGGAAGGAGTGAAACCCGAAACGAGCAGGAGCGGCGAAGCCCCTACGATCAGCTTGAGCCTGAGGACGACGTTGGAGCAGAGACGCAGCACGACGGACACAGAGACGCACGAGCAGAAACGAAGCCGACGACGCACGTCGACAGCGACGTACCTCGAGAGAGTTAGATTGACGAGGAGAAACTAGGGATCGCCATGGCGAAACCTTAGCAGGGGATATATATATATATATATATATAGATAATTTAAAAGGAATGACCAGAGGCTGGGGATAGAGCCTCCAATCACCCCTAAAGTGCC
>NW_018164665.1:155440-175153 GCF_001263595.1 Phalaenopsis equestris
TATCTAATCCGGTTGGAAAAATGGAGGGAAGGGTGGGGAAAGTGGAGGAAGGGGGCGAGTACAACAGGGGAATAACGGATGCTTGTTTTCTTGAACGACAACACAGATAGGATGGTTGGACAGCGGTGAAACAAAAAAGCGAAAAGGTTTTGGGGTGGCGGCAATGAGGTAGGATGACTGGGCAACCGTAAAACAATAAGGCAACGAAGTTGCATGGCTGTAGCAGCAATGCAGGATGGCTGGACCGTGGTAAAACAGCAAGGCAATGGAGCTGCAAGGCTATGATAGCATTATAGGATGGTTGGTAAGGTTTGAATTTACGTTGGAGAGCTGTCTTGAGTGGCAGCAGGCAAGGCGTGCCTGGTCCAGAGCAACAACTACAAAATATGGACGATTTGTGGGTGCTAGCAGTAAGGCAAAGTGGGGTTCCTAAAAGGCGGTTGCAATGCCAGTTCTCCGATGGCTATGGGCAGAACTTATTGCTATGCTATTTACCACAGCTGGCAAGAACACAATGCCAAAAAGCACAACAAGCCTTATGGGGCTCTGGTTGTCATGGCATCTACCTTTCTCTCGCCCCTAATGTAACAAATTACTTTTCACGTCACGGAGCAATGAGTTACCTATTTTGGTCCCCGTTTTTAAGAAAATAAAAAGTTGTCTGAGGATTGTAGGAAGAGTATTTTGGTCCTCAGTTTTAAGAATAAAGGGGATGCACAAGAGTGTGCAAGTTATAAAGAAATTAAGTTGATGTGTCATACTTTAAAATTACAGGAGAGGATAATTGAACGTATGCTAAGACGTGATACAAAGATTTCTCATAATCAGTTTGGATTTATGTCGGGCAGGTCTTCTATGGAAGTTATACATTTATTGAGTGATTTGATGGAGAAGTACAGAGAGAATATGGAAGATCTGCATATGATTTTTATTGATTTAGAAAAAGCTTACGATATGGTTCCAAGAGAAGTCATTTGGAGAGTTCTAGAGAAAAAAATGTGTTGATGTGATTTATTTTCAAGTCATTAAATATTTGTATACGATGATTGACAAAGTATTTTCCTATTTCATTTGGATTAATATCAGAGATTGGCTTTAAGCCCATATCATTTTTGCTTTAGTTATGAATGCTCTTATTGGACATTTACAGGAGGATGTACCTTGGTGTATGCTTTTCACTAATGATATCCTTTTTATGGATAAGACTAGAGAAATGGTTCAAGAAAAACTTGAATTATGGAGGTCTACATTGGAGTCTAAAGGCCTTCGTTTGAGTAGAACTAAAGCTGAATACATGGAATGTAATTTGAGTAGTAGTAGTAGCTTTAGTGACAGAGTTGTAACTATGGGTGATCAAGTCATTAAAAGATGTGAAAGTTCTAGATATCTCGGTTCTATTGTTCAAAGTGATGGTGATATAGATGGGGATGCTATTAGTAGAATTCAAGTTGATTGGTTGAAGTGGAGGAATGCTTCAGGCCTGTTGTGTGATAGAAAAGTACCACTTAGATGGAAAGGAAAGTTTTTTAAGATGGTTGTGAGACCTGAAATGCTCTATGACACAAAATGTTGACCATTAGAAGAGAAGCATAAAACAAAGCTAAGTGTTGTAGAGATGAGAATGCTTAGATAGATGAATGACTTGAAACTTGGAGGCAAAATGTGAAATGAATATATCTGTGATAAGGTTGGTGTTGCTCCAGTGGCGGACAAGATTAAGAGTCGTCTTAGATGGTTTGGTCACATTAAACGTCGACTATTTGATGATCCAGTTAGGAGAGTAGATGTTTTAGCTTTGACTGATGTTATGAAAGGTAGAGGTAGAGGTAAAAAGACCGGGGCCTATTGTATAAAAAATGATCTTAATCTATTTGAATGAAATGAAAATATGACACTCAATTTGACACAATGGAAAAAAAAAAAGATTCATGTAGCTGACCCCACTTTGTGGGATAAAGGTTTGTTGTTGTTGTTGCAACACTGAGGTACTTCTCGGCTCTTTGGGTTGTCCATAGTTTAGCTTCGTTACCTCCCTCCACCTTCGTTACCCCCCCTCCCCCTCTTTCCAATGAACAAGTTAAAATTGGTTTGGTTATTCAGGATGAAGCGGGGAAGATTATTCTTGCAACTGGGCGAACTTTATTACATTGGGATAGCTCTTAGGTGGGATATGATGCGGTGCTCTTTCTTAGTAATTTCCTGCAGCCTTGGATGTGTAAAACCAAAGGTATCGTCATTGCGGGAGATAGTGGGAATGTCATTAACTCTTTTCGGGAAAGTATGAAGACGAAGGTTTGACAACACCAACTCGGCGTTGGACCTAATATTACCTTTCTTCTGGATTTCAAGCAAGTCCTTTTCTTTTGCGCTCATAGAGAATGTAACAAAGCTACCCATTTTTATTAGGCTAGCTTTGGATATGTCTTTTGTTTGGGATGCTGACACTTGTGACCCTATTTTTTTGAGTGTGGCGGTAGATGACGTCAACCACGCTGCTTCTTTCTGTAGCTTTTATTGTTTTTTGTTTTAGATTAATGCAACATACATTCACGGAAGGCGGTTACAAGTCGGAAGGCGAGGAGTATGGGGTTTGGAAGGCGGCGACAAGGTGGATTGTAGAAAAACAGCCAAGGTGTGTTTTCGGACGGTTGCAATATGTATGGTGATGGTGGCAGCGGAGGAAAGGATGTGGAGGAAGTGATAGTCGAGGATAGGCACCACCTTGGATTGAGATATAGCTAGAGCATCACTCGCCCTTGAATATAGTTCTAGAAGGGGTAACTAGAGATGCTGACGATTGTCCCTACAAAAAACACAAAAAAAGAATTGAGAATCCAAGCTTTACTTCAACACATATATAGGAAAACAGTAGAAAGTGAGGAAGGATAGAAAGAAATATGTTGAAAATTGGAAAAAAAAAATTCAAAGAAATGTTGTTTGGTTCGGTTCTACCCCGTTTGCGCAAACCGGTTACCGTGCGTCGCGATCATGGGATCGCTAGATCCCACAACTCCCCACCTTGTCCAACGTCGTTGGTGGGATGCCCATGTTAGTTCCTTTTCTAGGATTTAATAGATCTTGCATAAAAAATAGTTTGCATATTAAAAAAGACTGTGGTTAACAATTTCCAATTACATTGTGTGGTAGATTTACTAAGGCCATATTCGAAATGGAATATGATTATAAAAAATAATCAAAGTTAACAAGATCATACACTCTTCATAAAATATTGTATTGATGGAAAAAAGTTCAATTCTTATGTGAATGTTGATGATAGTGTGATAATTATTAATAATAATGAAAATGAAGGTGATAATTACTTGGGAAAATAATTATCATAGAGTTTGAATTTGAAGAACTTGAAAAGTTTATATACTCAGCGAACATTGAAGTTGCTAATTAAAAAAATCTCTCAACAAAAATATATTATGAATCTTCTTAGAGAAACAAAAATGGATGATTGCCAGTTATGAGAAACTCCAGTTGAACCAAATAGAAATTAGAAACAAATGATTAAGAGACAAAAGCTATCATTGAACAGTATCATAATTTATTAAGAAACTAATCTATATCTTACACCCCTTTTGCATTACCTTTTTAATAAGTCTCATAGGTCAATTTATGTACAAATCTGCCTCTAAGTTGCTTACAAAGTTATCAAATACCTAAAATTTACTTCAAAATATCTAATAATATGGGTAAGGATACAATTGTCTCATGTTTAAGTGTTATTCTAAATTCAAAGCCATCACTTGAGGTATTTTTTCACTCCTATGGATTTAAACTGTTCTATAAGATTTAAAAATAAAATGAAAAGTGCCTATGAAGATATAATATGATATCAAATCCGTTGTTAGTATTACCAAAATCCAATATAACATGATTGAGCAAACTATGTTGAGATAAATATCCATTTTATGAAAAGGAAAATAAAAAAAAGGCTAATTTACTGCATATGTTCTAACGATAAGTCAATTCAACAATATATTTATCAAAGATCTTTATAACATTGCATTAAAAATATCTTAAGCATCATTTGACTAGTGGACCTTTAACATATAGTTTATGGGAGGTCGTAAAGTATCTAAGGGCTAGTGAAATTGACAACTTTAGGCTTTTAAATAATGAATGAAAGGAGCCGTAGATTCATATTCTTAATAAGGAAAAATGCGTCACATATTTATGTGTTTAACATGGAAGTGGAATGCCATGAATTATTCCCAAGCTAAGATAGGAAGTTTTAGACAGCTATTTTAGTTTTAAAAATATTGAAGTTAGTAATTTTAAATTATTTTTCAGGTAAATTTGTGCATAAATATCAAGTTTGGGAATGAATAAAACAAGTTTTCTAACCACTTCTTTTATTTTATATTTCTTCAATGATTTAATTACAAAGGACTTGTGGAGGCATTTTCTATGCTATCGGAACCTTCTTTAATTCTTTTAGTTTTTGCAAAATTAGTAAATTGTGCTCAATTTTGTATTTGGGGCATTTACTTGTATAGCACACTATTCTTATATGTTCACATACATACCTGAACTTTCATATTTACACACATAGCACTCAAATATTTAATATCACATCAAAAATAGCACTTTTACCACCCCCCGGTACCAAAGTGTTGTGTATGTACATATGAATCACGTGAGATATATTAATACATAAGAATTGTGTGCGAGGTATGTAAATTTCCCTGTTTTTTAGTTATTTGGAACATTTAATTCTTAATTCTAGACATTTTGAGTGGTTAAATTTCGGTAGGATGAGCTTCAGTTTTAAGGACTTATCCTTGTGGTGATCATTATGCCATAACTTTATTTTCATTTCTGATCTTTAGAAATAATGGTATGGTTTGAATTAGCTGATTCTTATGGATCTTTTTTATTTGTATTAGGAGTTGCAGCGCTTCCTTGTTGAAAATGAAGTTCTTAGCCTTCGGTAACCATGTTGAAAATTTTTTACAGGTTTTTCCATCATTAGATGTATCAATCCAAATAACTCCCTGTCCATCCAAGTTACAGGAGTTCCTTGTGAGGATGGATATCATGAACAGGACAAGTACAGAGAGTTTTTCTATACAGCAGTTATCATGTGTTGGTGATCATTTGGGGATTTCAACACTGCCTGCAAACGAATCTATTTGTCAGACAAAAGTCATACATGCTGGTCAAGCGTTATCTTGCTTCTTTAAGCTGAAGGTTTGTGAACCGTAACTGGACATATTACTCCTGCATTAGTTTGAATTTAGAAAGACATTATGCATTGGTGTTTTGAAGTCAAGTAACGGTAGTCCTAGAGTTCAATATTAATGTCATTTAGT
Organism: Phalaenopsis equestris; assembly: GCF_001263595.1. Taxonomy (NCBI): domain Eukaryota; kingdom Viridiplantae; phylum Streptophyta; class Magnoliopsida; order Asparagales; family Orchidaceae; genus Phalaenopsis; species Phalaenopsis equestris. Next base: position 160,762 of record NW_018164665.1, read on the forward strand.
GAAATTGTGTCTTACTTGCAAGAAATCAACAGAAGCTCTTTTGGAACAGAGTTTCGTTCTATGCTGTGCTATGTGAATTGAATAGAAAAGTTTTAAGCAATTTCTATCAGTCTGATGGAAAGCTGCAAATCTGCCTTATATTGGTTTAGGGGATACGGAATCCTTTGATGTTTCCAGATTTTTATTAAATTTATAGGGCGTATATACTCCAAAAGAATGCCTTTGTGGGTATATAGTTTAATGAAGCCCACTTTCAAAATGGTGGCTTACCTTATTTGCTGGCCTTCTATTATATCCGGTGAATTAGCACTTGGGTCAGATAAATTTATTATAGCGTAGGTGCTGTATGGAGCTTAACCTGACTTCTGTTCGGTACCACACCAAGCAGAGGAATCTCCAACCTGAACCAACCCAACATATTTGGACATGAATATGCTCGTGCATTTACAAATCTATAGCTATGTTAAAATTGGAAATCACACTAGCAATTGATGTAATAATGACCATTTCCTTGTTTTAATCACACGTATAGTAACATTATTAAAAAAACCATAGGATTTTATTATTTTGCAACTTTCACTTATTTGTAATATATATTTAAGCAATATTAAACAACATATGCCCTACATGCTATCAACTCTAGCCCTACCAAAATGATGTTGGTTTGGGTTGAAGTATGCAAAAAAATCTGTCAATTTGGAAAAATTTAACTAACCCAAACCCTCATCATTTCTAGTGTGTTGGTTAAAAAAAATGTTATTTTATAATTTATCATATGTTGCAAATGGTTGGTAGCTAACTTTATTAAGTGCATGCGTGCATTCTTTAACTTGAATGCTTTAAAAAGTGCTTCTAGAAACAGGGAGTTCCATTACTTAGATTTGTTGTGCTTAGGAGCTCTTGTTCATAGCTTAAAAGGTACATTTTTCTTTTGAGAATTTTACATACATACCACACAATTCTTATGTATTTACATATCTAACACCCAAAGTTTTATCTTTACACTTATAGCAGTTTGGTGTCATAAACTTGTGCATGAAAAGGTGTATTTCACTTTAAAAATGATAGTGATGGTGGTATTTTTGATATGATGTTACTATTTTAGTGGTATGCATGTGAATATGAATGTTCAGGTGTTAGATATGAAAATACATAAGAATTGTGTGCTATGTATGTAAATGCCCCTATTACTTTATGGCCTGGTTAACTGGATTAGGTGGTTCCCAACTGATACAAATTGAGCTGTGTTTTATTTGCTATTAGAATGTGATGTAATTTAGAATTCCAAAACACTATTCCACAGACAATTCTCTCCCATGGTTATTCTTTATCATTTGTACTTTATCGTTGATGATTGAGGTTTTTATCCTTTGTCCGTCCAATTATGTAGCTATTGGAAGCTCTAACCTCCCATATAACACTTTCTTCCTGCACAGTAACACATTTCTGAGCCACACTATTTATCATTTTGTAGTTGCAGTAATTTTTCTGTATTTTGATCCTCATTCATTGCAGGCTGTGATTATCTTGTCTTCACTGCACTTCAATTTTTTCTTAAACTTCATGTGTAGGTTTTGGAGAGTAGAAATTATTATTCCTCTTCAATTTCATAGGAAATGAATGCAAGATAAATAGAGGGGATAGCTCCCACATTAAGAATATCACGATCCGGTCCGACGAGTTTGGAATTATCTAGGCTGGAACTAACTGTCGGACAGAGAGACATAACTAACAGTTTCATTTTATCACAAAAATGAAAATCCAAAACTCAAAAAGTTAGTCTAATTCATACAACTTTATTTACAATAAATCATTTAATTTAAACATTTACATTCAGATAGAAAATAAACTAAACTACAATACATCAGCTGGCGCTCACGGTGTCAGTATACGTTTTCCATTGTGTCCATCTATTCTACAATTAGTTTTCTTATAAAATTGTTAGTAACTATGATTTGAGTTAAAACTATTTAGTGGGTAAATGTTTTTAAATTATAATAATTTTCATTTTAAAACATTTTTGTAAAAGAGCAAGAAAAGTAAAATATTGTGTAGTAAAAGAGAGTAAAAGAGAGCAGTAAAGAAAAAAAATTTTATTTCTCTTCATTTATTTAGTTTACACTTCATAATTGATTCTCCATTTAAACGTATACTTTATAAAAATATACGTTTATCATTTTTCAACCCATCATAAAGATAGACAACATTTTTTATTTTCATTTGCATTTTCAATCTATTTTCATTTCGTGCACGAGTACAATGCATTTCTCTGTTAGTACCATCCAGGTGTGATTTCCATATGCATGCATGTATCATTTTTTATTCAGTTTTATCTTGCATTTAACATTTAAAACAAATTAAATTCTTTTTCATTTAAAATAAAGTTAGGAAAAAAAGTAAATAAGCAAAATTATTGTAAAATAAAATGCATTTACCCACCTCAACAATGTCGTTTGCTATATTTTCCTAGATCAGTCTAAACTCTTGGGTGCACCTATAATAACAAATTAAAGTTAAATATTTTTTTATTCAATGCTAATCTTCTTTCTTATTGTTTCTACATTTTATATCATTAGTTTCGTAATTTCCTTAGTTACTTGGCTATTTATCTACCTATAAATATATATAAATATGCATATATATATATATATATATATATATATATATATATATTTTCGAGTGAAGGTATATTATATATATGAATTAGCTAAACATATATACATATATTTGTAGGAATATCCAATTTAATTTTTATGTTAAAATTTCTAAAATTTTCCCTTTTGCGTATCTATCATAATAGCAATTTAATTATGACTAAATTTTAAATTTAATCTCTATGTTAAAGCTTCTAAAATTTTCCTTTTTGCGTAACTAACATAATAGCAATTGAATAATAATGAAATTTTAAATTTAGGATTCTTAATGTCATTATAGCATGACTTAATAAGAAAATAATAATTCATTATTAAAATCGAGTTTTAAATTTAGGGTTCTTTCTTTCATTTTAACTTTAATTAAGTAGGAAAGAAATAATAAACTTTTGAAACTGAATTTTATACTTGAATTTCTTCTGATGGGTTTTTTTACGAATCTAGTCTTTTCCAAATTTGCCTAAAACAAATGTAAACAAAATTTTAATTTATTTGAAATGTAAATTTTCTGAGAATTAATCTTAATCAATCACAATTAATAATTTAAATTAAATTAACACTAATTAACTTAGCCTTTACTTTTTATTCTTCTACCTTGTCTTAAATAAGTCGAACCGAACAACAAGGCTTAGTTGAGCATTCACGCAAGGCTGCTCCTACACACAAAGCTTTGCATACAAAGCTACCGCGAGCTTTCCTTCTTTTCCCTCCTCTGCGAGCCGCATGGTAGGGCTCCTGCTAGCCCTTCCTCCCTCTCCCAGTTCTCGGTCAAGATTCCTACAAGCTGCACGAGCTCTCCTTCTTCTTCCTTTAAGTCGGGTAAGTAACAGGAGCTGGGTCGAGCCTCACACGAGCCACTCGATCACTTCAGGAAGTCAAACGAGCTTTCCTCTTTCTTCTTCCCCATTTCTTTTACTGTTCACGACACTCGACAGGGCTAGTCGAGCTCTTTGTCAAGCACGATGCGGAAGCAAAGGACGCTTCATGCAAGTTTATCATCTTTTTCTCCTTTTGCTTCTTCCTATACTGCTTCTTCTTCTTTTTCCTTTTCTTCTTATTCCTCTACCCTACACTCTCGCTCTCACTTTTCCCCCGTCTCTCTCACACTCTCCTTCGCTCTCTGTGTGTGTGCGTTGGAATGGAATGAGACGAGAAAAAATCCTCATCTTAACGCTCCCATGAGCGGTGCGATCTCACTCGAACGACACCTGTGTTGTTACCAACGAAGCTCCTCTTTTTTTTCTATTAATTAATTAACTTTTCAAAATTTTTTAATCGTTTATTGTTACAAAGATGTTTTAAATGTCATATTAAACGTCGACCATTAGATGATCCGATTAGGAGAGTAGATGTTTTAAATTCGACTTGTGTTAAGAAAAGCAGAGGTAGACCTAAGCAGAGGTAGACCTAGGAAAGACTTGGGCTTATTGTATTAAAAATGATCTTAATTTACTAGAACTAAATGAAAATATGACACTAAATAGGACGCAATGGAGAAAAAGGATTCATGTAGTCGACCCCACGTAGTGGGATTAAGGCTTTGTTGTTGTTGTTGTTGTTGTTGTTTATTGTTACAAAGAAAATCATAAAATCAGTCTTAACTTCCCATAATAAAAAAGAGGAAATATGAATCATAACATATCAATAATTCTAAAGTTTAAAAATTGAAAAATTTATGATAGAATATACTGAAAGTATAATTTTCCTAAAATTCCACCCCTCCCCTCCTCTCCCTCCCTCTCGGCAAGTTGAAGCATAGATGTCTATTATGCCCAACTTACTTACGAAGAGCTCAAAACTAAGCCTAAACAGTCCTTTGGTGAAGTTATTTATTATTTTTTAGCAGTAGGGATAAATAACATTAAGTGTCTATCAATCTTTACATTCTTTGTGCGATCATAATGCATTTGATTTTCTGTAATGTTTATGGCTGTTTTAATTTCACAGCATAACTTCATTGACATGTTTATCGGGAAATGCAGCTCTTCAAGAATTCTTTTCAACTATAATATCTCACATACTCCATTAGGCATAGATCTATATTTTACCTCGACACTACTCCTTACAACCATATTCTGGTTTATATTTCACCATATAGCTAGGTTTCCCCACACATATGTGCAGTAGCCAAAAGTTTCTCATGTCAATAATTGAGTTTTCCCAATTTGCATTAGTGTAGATCTCTATACTATTTTGTGTGATCTTCTTAAAGAGTAAACCCTTTTCTGGTGTACCTTTAAGATATCTGAAAATTTTGTTGACTACTTTAAGGTGGTTCTCATAGAACGAATGCATAAATTTAGTTACCAAACTCACAACAAAGATAATATTTGGCTGTGTATGTCATAAGAATATCAACTTCCCCAATATTTTTTTATACCTAACTATATGTACTGGATCTCTTTCCTTCCCAATTTTGATTGGGATCAATTGGACACACAATTATTGTAGTTTCCTTGAGAAGATAAAGAATATACTTCTGTTAGGAGACAATTGTTCTTTTTTTTTCGATGGAGCAACCACCATGTCAATAAAATACCTCAGAGATCTTAAGTATTTGATTTTAAAAACAAATTATTGGGAATCCTTGAAATATTGCATCTCATATGCATCATTTACAGTGGGAATAATATCATTCAGTTACATAGTCAATATTGTTATTTTCCCATCCTTTGAATGTTTGAGGAATATTGTATGATTTTCTTTCCCTTGAGTAACCTCTGACTTATAACAAATAATGTAAGCTTTTGAAATGACACTCTCGGCGACTACTTTAACTCGTATAAGATTTTATTTAGTTTATATACTTTTGTGTCAAACTTCTCACAAAATTTCAGAGGTGCATCCATATAAGCTTTTTCCTCCAAATGCCCATTGAGGAACACATTCTTTATATCTAACTGTTGGAGGGGCCAGTTAAGATTAGCTATAAGTGATTAAAGAACCCTTACAAAGTTTCGTTTTGCGACTAGGGCGAATGTCTCTATATAATCAATTTCACGGGTCTAATTGAATCTCTTGGAAACCTTTTGAGCTTTGTACCATTTTAGAGAGCTACAAAATTATACTTCATTGTAAATACCCATTTGCACTAGACAGTCTGCTTTGCTCTAGGTAGATCAATCAATTCCCACGTGCTATTATTTTCAGAAGTCTTCATCTCCTCGAAGAAAACCTCCTGTCACTTGGGGACTTCCAGAGCTTCTTGCATAACACTAGGAATCTCAATACAATGCAAATGTGAGGTAAAAGTTGGAAAGTTGGTGAGAGGTTTTCATACGACATATATGAGACTATGAATGTTGGGTGTCAGATCTTTCTTCAATGGGAAGACTAGATTCATTAGACTTAGAATTCAAACTAAGCTCAAGTTTGGGATTAGAAAACTCAGAACTCGAAGATGGAGTGAACTACATACGGGGTATATGATCAATGAGGACTTACTTGGAGGGTTTGTGGATTCTATGCAGTGCAAAAGATTTGTAGACCTATTTGAGTTGTCCCCTTTTGAGTTGTCCTCTATAATGAGTAAACAATATCAAATAGTACTACTATTATAATTCTTTTATTATTTCTTTTTTGTTATGAACATCATAAGATAATACTGTATGAACTTCAATATCTAAAAGACTCGAGGCATTTTCTCCTAATATAATATCACTTGGGTTTTCCTGTTAAACAACTAAGATTGAGGAGATTATTTTGGGAATCTTTGGTTTGAAGATCCTAAAACATAATAGTTGAATATTCCCCTCCACCCCCCCTAAAGATGAGGTAAAAAAAAGCGTGTAATTATAAAATGGTGACATCCATGATAACAAATATTTTTTTTAAGAATTGGGATCAAAGCATTTATACTCATTTTGGTTATGAGCATAATTAACAAACATATGTTTTTGGATCGGGATTCAATTTTTTCTTGATTATGAATGTAAACGAAAGCAGTGCACCCAAATATTTTTAGAGGTGTAGAATATTCTTTAAGAATTTTTTTTTTGAAAAATATCAAAAGCTATTTTAAAATTTAAAACTTTAATTGGATATCCTATTTTTGAGAAATGTAGCAGTAAGAATGGCTTCACCCTAAAGATGTTTAGACACATGATTGTAAATAGTAATGCCCAAACTATCTCTAATAAGTGCTTATTTTTTCTTTCAGCTAAGCTATTTTGATATAGAGTGTCAATACAGGAGTTTTGATGAATTATTCCTTCAAGAAAAAGTTTAATCCAAAATATATTTGAAATACTCTCGGCTATTAGCACTCCATAATATTTGAATGATTTTTTAAATTATGTTGAAACATAGTCCAAATGTTTTTTAAAATTATTTTATTCTGGTTTTTCTTTCATTAAATAAACCTAACTTAACCTAGTGTAATCATCAGTGAAAGTCACAAAATTTTTCCCAGAATATGTAAGGTTTTACAGGAACCCCAAATATCACTATGAATTAAAATAAATGATATAGGCGTTCTATATTTTGTGGAGAAAATGCATGATTATTTTTAGCAAACTTACAAACTTATTGAAGTTAAATTTTTATTCCGAAATAATTTGGGAAACAATTATTTTTTATACTGATAATTAGGATAAGTTAACCTATAATGATATAACATAATATTATTGTTTTCAAAATCTAAAATAGAATTTAAATTAGTACTTTGAAATTGTCTATTAGAGTCAAGTCCATTGTCAAAGTTATATAATTCATCTTTTTCCTTAGCATTGTCAATCATCCTCATGATCAATTCTTGAAATTCATAATAAGAAGAATATAAATTAGCTTGACATTGATGGCCAACAGTGATTTTACTAATTGACACAAGCTACACGATAGATTATGAGCATAGAGCATCGCGAACGAGGAGAGTTTGATACTCTCTATCCCAGCAAATATCGAGAGGGAACCACCAGTAATTTTGGCCTTTTTATTGCGTCCACAAGTTCTATTGGAGGAAAATAATTTAGAGCTAGTCATGTGATTGGGAGCACCAAAATCAATTATCTAAGAAAGAAAAATTAGGAATAACACCTAACAAAGCAGTGACTAAAGTGTTACCCTTTTGTACCAAGGAGAAAGACAGAGCTAGGGATAATTTTGGAGATTAAAATAATTTGTGCATGTGCTCTAATTGATCTTTGCCAGCGTAAAACACTGTCATTGCTGGTCCCAAGTCCGGATGTGAAAAGTGGAGGGTCGCGTTAGGTAGTCGACAATCAGCGTAAAACTTGTCGAAATAAAATTAGGGCATGAATCATTTTGAACATTGTGTAAGTGCTAGGGTGTCCCCTAGAAGCGAGCATTGTATGGCCTGAATACAGTGAATAGTGTGCAAGGGCCACTACACCGCCACACTGAAGCTTGGGTGTAGTGTCAAATAAGCAAATGTTCTCAAAATACAGACGTATTCGGGTAAATAAGTTTGTTCATGAAATTAATGAAACTAATATTAGGATAGGATCTTAAAATGTAGGTACTCTCAATGGTAAATTATTGGAAATTTTTGATATTATGATGCATAGAAAGATTAATATCTTATATATTCAAGAAACTAAATGGGTTGGAGGAAAGGCTAATTATATTTTGTTAAGTTTTAAGTTTTAAATTTTGGTATTCTCAAAAGAGTCGCATTAGAAATGGTGTAGGCGTAATTATAGATAAGGGTTTGAAAGATAATGTTATAAAAATTAATAGAGTTGGAGTTAGAATTATAGCCCTTAAGATTATTATTAATACTTTGATTTTTTAATAGTATAAGTGCTTATGCTTTTCAAGTAGGTTTAGATATAGGGTCTAAAGATAACTTGTGGAATGACTTAGAAGATTTAATACAAATGATACATCTTGAAGAAAGATTTTTTATTGGAGGAGATTTAAATAGACATATTGGTAGAGTGGTAGAAGATTTCAAAAATATTCACGGTGGCTACGGTTTTGGAGTGACTAATGAAGAAGGTAGAGTCATTTTAGATTTTGCTTTAGCGTGTGATTTTATTTTTACTAATATTTTATTCAATAAAAAAGATGAGCATCTTATTACATATAAGAATGGATCTAATAAAACACAAATTGATTATTTTCTTATGAGAAGAAGATATCATTGAAATTGTAAAGATTGTGAAGTCCAAGTGAGTATGTAAGTACCCAACATCGATTATTAGTTCTAGATTTTAAGATGAAGAAATTTAAAATAAAGAATACTATGACTCATCTTCATAGAATTAGATGAGGGATCCTAAAAGACACAAAATTATTTTTATTAGTGAAATTCAAGATTTCAAAATTTGGGATATTCATGAAGAAGTGAATGCTATATGGGATAAAGTAACAAACACTATTAAATAAGTATCAAAAGATATACTTAGAATATCAAAAGAAAAAGTTTTTATAAATAAAAATAGTTGGTGGTAGAATAATAATGTGCAAGAAAAGATAAAATGTAAGAGGATATGTTGTAAGAAGATAAAATGTAAGAGGATATGTTATAAAAATTGGTTTAAATGTAAAAGCTTAGAGAATTGAGAAACATATCAAACGTCCCACCAAGAGTCTAAAAGAAGAATCTGTGACGTTAAAAATTTTGTTTTTAGTGATCTTTATAACAGATTAGATACTAAGGATGGTGAGCAATATATGTATAAACTAACCTAATAAAGAGAAAAGTAAAGTAAATAATTAAATCGAGTAAAGTGTATTAACGATGAAAATCAAAAAATACTTTTCTTTGAAAAAGATATATAACATAGGTAGGTGAGTTATTTTGATAACTTTTTAATGAAGTTTCTGAAAATACGATTGACTTTAATGATCTTAATATCATTAATAATAATAAAGCGTTTCATTTTTATCGTCGCATTAGTAAAAATGAAGTTGAAGATGCTTTAAAGAAAACAAATGGTGAAAATTTTGTAGGACCTGATGATATCCCATTTGAAGTTTGGAGATTTTTATGATATTTGGGAGTTTCTTGGCTTTTTAAACTCTTTTATATTATTTTAAAAACTAAAAAGATGCCCGAGGAGTGGAGAAAGAGTATTTTGGTCTTCATTTTTAAGAATAAAGGGGATGCGCAAGAGTGTGCAAATTGTAGAGGAATTAAATTGATATGTCATAGGTTAAAATTATGGGAGAGGTTAATTGAACATAGGTTAAGATGTATTGCAAAGTTTTCTCATAATCAATTTGGATTTATGTGGGGCAAGTCTACTATGGAAGCTATACATTTATTGAGAGGTTTGATGGAGATGTTCAGAGATAATAAGGAGGATCTACATTTGATTTTTATGTATTTAGAAAAATCTTACAGTAAGGTTCCAAGAGATATCCTTTGGAAAGTTAGGTTCCAAGAGATATCCTTTGGAAAGTTCTTGAGAAGAAAGGTGTTGATATGACTTATATTTATGTCATTAAAGAAATATACTAGAGTTGTTACTTGTGCTCGAACTGAAGGAGGATTGACCAAATATTTTCTTATTTCTGTTGGATTACATCAGGGATCGGCTTTAAGCCCGTATCTTTTTGTTTTAGTTATGGATGGTCTTACTGGACATTTACAGGAGGATGTACCTTGGTGTATGCTTTTTGTTGATGATATCCTTCTCGTGGATAAGACGAAAGAAGAAGCCAAGGAAAAACTTGATGGGGATGTTAATAATATAATTCAAGTTGGTTGGTTGAAGTGGAGGAATGCCTTGGGCCTTTTGTGTGATAGAAAAGTACCTCTTAGACTGAAAGGAAAGTTTTATAAGATGGTGGTGAGACCTATAATGCTCTATGGCGTTGAATGCTGGCCTTTAAAAGAGAAGCATAGTACTGACTTAAGTGTTGCCGAGATGAGAATGATTTGGTGGATGAGTGGCTTTACACTTAGAGACAAAATGCGAAATGAATATCTTCGTGATAGGGTTGGTGTAGCTCCAGTGATGGACAAAATTAGAAAAAATCGTCTTAGATGGTTTGGTCACATTAAACGGCGACCGTTTGATGATCCGATTAGGAGATTAGATGTTTTAGGACAGAGGTAGATCTAAGAAGATTTGGGCTTATTGTACAAAAAATGATCTTAATTTATTAGAACTAAATGAAAATATGATACAAAATAGGACGCAATGGAGAAAAATGATTCATGTAGCCGCGGAGAAAAAGGATTCATGAGAAAAAGGATTCATGTAGCCGACCCCACTTAGCGGGTTAAGGCTTTGTTGTTGTTTTTGTTGTGCTCTAATTGATCTTTGGTGAAACGGACTGCATTTGAGTTAATAGGAAACTTTTGAGTTTCTTCAGATGTGGCTTTATAAACTCGACCTTTACACTTAGATATTGATTTTCAATTTACAGGTTTATCATGAAGTTCAAACATCCCTCCTTTGTGTGTTGTGGTTTTTTTGTAATACTCACATCATGATTTTTGACACCTTTCTTTGTCAGTATCAACCCATTTTGGCACAAGAGCCGAGTTCTCATTTTCAATTTTACAAGAATGTTCGATATTGCACAACATAATTTTTTTCTTGACTCTTCCTGTCTAATTTCATAAGAAACTTAACAAATGCAAGGTAGGGTTTTTTTTACCGATGACATGACCTTAGAGTTCATCTATAATCCGATTAAAGTTATCTAAGAATATGTAGACCTGATCATTTTCTTTTCTTCATATGGTAAGCATAATCATTCAAATTCTTCCAACTTTTATTGTAACATTGATCAAGTTCCTGCTATAGTGCTACAAACTCGTAATACATAGTAACGTCACGGGCGTTTTGTTTGGTTTCCAAAGTTAAGTCTTCAACTCAAAAATTTAGGAAGAATTTACATGTCTAAATAGAGATTTCGAATGACCTCCCTGATATCTTGAGTAGTGGGAAGGAATATATGTGGCTTTTCTATGGTAGGTTCAATAGAGTTGTTTTATATCAGCAACAATAGGTTTTGAAATTTCACTAATTAAATACTCTGTTTTTCCTCCCCCGTCGATCTCCAATTTTATGATTTGAGCTCTTTTGAGCTAATTTTAGTCGTTGAGTTTTATAACTATGAGATAAGGAGATTAGTTATGGGGATAATACTCAACCAATACAACCATGAGAGGAGCTGTAGGATGAGGTGATATGGTTTTAAAATTATTGGAACGGATGACATCCTTAGTGCTTGAGAAGAGCAGCGCACATGTAGTGGATGTTTATTTATAAAAAGGAAGAAATATATTTTAGTTCTAGTATGGGCTTGGTCTGTGCATATTCGAACTTGTTATCTATGTCAGAGAAGGTTGCGAGTTCAATTCCAGCAATAATTGTGCAGTAGTTGATGCCAAAGAAGGGTTGCAGGATTTGGTTCCCACAGAAGACGCTAGAGAAATGTAGTGACAGGTAGAACTCGCGGGCTATAGACTAAGAGGTTCAAGCCCTAAGGATGTTCCTTGCTGGTTGTGGGTTGAAGCAGAGAAAAGCAAGAAAAATGCGAGAACAGGATTCGCAGATGGATGTCTGATGGGTTTGATTGCAATTTTGAGGGCGATAATGTGGCTTTCATTCCATGTAAGTTTTTGGAAGGGTGAAAATAATTATTCCTATTCAATTTCATTCAATTTCAAATAGTGTATCACCCTGCGTGTTGTCCCCGCCTTAATGGTGCCCAAGGACGAATTGTGGAGAATGTGCATTAAAAGTTGAGCCATAAACAAGATCACCATCAAATATAGGTTCCTCATTCCTCTTCTGGATGACCTCTTGGATTAGATGCATAGAGTCTTTATCTTTTCCAAGATCGACTTACGCACCAGGTATCACCAAATCAGAATGGGACTTGGGGACGAGTGGAAGACTACTTTCAAGACCCAGTATGGATTATACGAGTGGACGATCATGCCTTTCGGGTTGTCTAATGCACCCAACACTGTCATGAGGTTGATTAATCAAGTGTTATGAGCCCACATCAGGAAGTTTGTAGTAGTGTCTTCGATGATATTTTGGTATACAATAGATCCGAGGAGCACATGCAACACTTGAAGACGGTCTTTGAGGTTTTGCGATTAGAAAAATTATATGTCCATACAAAAAATTATCACTTCCTGATTGCACATGTATGCATTTTATGCTATATTGTGTCTAATGCAGACATTCAGATGGATCTTGCAAAGATCGAAGCCATCATGAGTTGGACACCCCCATAGTCTTTTACTGGGTTGACACAGTTTTTAGGGTTGGCATCAATTATGCAGGCATTTCATAAGGAGCTTCAGCACTATCACGACTCTTCAGACAGAACTTCTGAAAAGGAGTTCTAGTAAACAGATGCATCTCAGTCCAATTTCAATACCCTGAAAGATAAGGTGACTCAGGAACCAGTATTGGAATTATCAAACTTCAATGAGGTGTTCGAGTTGGAGTATGATGCTTTAAATTTGAGTATCACAGTAGTATTGAACTAGAGAGGCCACCCCATAGCCTTTTTTTAGTGAGATGTTGAATGAGTCTATAAGAAAATATTCGACGTACGACAAAGTGTTCTATACAATCATGAGAACTATTAATCCCTGGAGTCATTACCTGCTGATGAGCAAGTTCACCTTGTTTATGGATCATGAGGCTTTGAGGATCTTAAATGGCCAAAACAAACTGAAGGGTCGATATGAATCCTCAGTGAAGTTCTTGACATCATTCTAGTTCGTGCTTAAGTACAAGACGAGAAGCCGGAATCAATTAGTAGATGCATTGAGTCGTCTTCATTGCTGATCACTTCTATGTAGACTTGAGTGTAGTGAAGGAGTTGTATAGGACAAACGAAGATTGCAGAGAGATTCGAGAGCAATGTCGGGAGAAGCCTACCGAGCAGTATTACAGGGTTGATGGCTATTTGTTCCACTAAAATTGGTTGTGTTTTCCTCGATGTTTGTTGTGAGAGTCCATTATTCAAGAAAGTCACAACGGATGACTTGCAGGTTAGTTTGGCATAGACAAGACTCATGCACTTGTGTGAAAACACTTTTTTTACCCGATTAACGAGAGATATGGAGTAGCCCAGAAGGCAATGCAAAATTTATCATATGGTCAAAACCAGAGGGCAAAATGCAAGACCATATACTCCATTACCAGTATTGGAGGCCCCATGAGTGGATGTTAGTATGTATTTTATTATGGGTCTTTCGAGAACATGTGGCCAAAACCATAGGGCAAAATGCAAGACTATATACTCCATTACCAATATCAGAGGTCCTGTGGATGGATGTTACTTTGGATTATATTATGGGTTTTTCGAGGTCACAACGGAATAAGGATTTTGTGATGGTTGTGGTGGATAGATTCTTAAAGATGGTGCATTCCGTACCTTGCAATCGGATGTTAGATACATCACATGTATTTGTCTTATACTTTAGGAAGATTGTGAGACTACACGAGATATCTAGGACTATTATTTCCGACAAATATGTCAAGTTCTTGACTCACTTCTAGAGGAACTTTAGGAGGAAGCTTGGCACTAAGCTTCAATTTAGCTCAACAGCTCATTTCTAGACAGACAGTTAGACAGAGGTGGTGAACAGGAGTCTAGGGAACCTTCTGAGGTTCCTTGTGTGGAAAAATATTGAGCATAGGGACCTAGTTCTTGCCCAAATTCGTGAGTTGGATCACGTGTCGCCCCCCTTTTGAGATCGTATATGATTGCAACCCCCTCACTCCAATTGACTTGGTATAACTCCTTCTGACATCATAGATTAGTGAGAGGGGGGGGGGGGGGGGGAAAGG
>NW_018164665.1:175204-186779 GCF_001263595.1 Phalaenopsis equestris
ATAAGAAGGATAATTTCTAAAAAAGGGATCTAGTGTTGGTCAAGTTAAAGAATAAAATGTTTTTGGTGGGATTCTTTGAGAAGCTCAAGTCTAGGGCAGATGAATGTCTCTGGATTCTCAAAAGGGTGAATGATAATACCTACAAGATTGACCTATTAGTTGGGGGGGGGAGGTTACAGGAAGAAGTGGGAAATGAGATCACCAAACAGAATTGTAAGTGTCAAGCACAAGCAAATAAAACTAAGGTGAATTTCTAAAAAGGGGATTTAGTGTTGCTCAAGTTAAAGAAAGAAAGGTTTTTGGTGGGATCCTTTGAGAAGCTTAAGCCTAGGGCAAATGAATCTCTCAGGATTCTCAAAAGGCTGAATAATAATGCCTACAAGATTGACCTATCATGGGACTACAATTTTTGTGTTACTTTCAACATAAAAGATTTGACTTCATGCTACAAGGAATCAAAAGCTTCGACTTAAACACATGAGGTTGAAAAAAAGGTTTCTGTGAAGGGGAAAGAAAGGTTTTCATGAAAATGAAAGAAAGAAAGGCTTTTGGTGGGATTCCTCGGGAAGCTCAAGCCCAAGGCAGATGGACCATTCAGGATTCTCAAAAGGCTGATGACAATGTCTATAAGAATGACTATTCAAAGGACTACATTATTTTTGCTACTTTAAACATAGTAAATTTGACTTTGTGCTATGAGGAACTAGAAGCTTCAACTTCGATAAATGAGGTCAAAACTCCCCCAATCTCTGAAGATTGACACGGGGGCGCCTATGCCCTCATGGGCAAGGTAAGTGTCGCACGCCGATCTGCTCAATTTAGGTGGGAGAACTATGATGTTATTCCTTGTATATGGTTCCTTCCTATTTGGAGTGGGGCTCACTCCTCTTTACCCTAGGACTATATATATGTATTTATTTTGCTTTAGGGCTTGCCCCTACCATCGACAGCTTTTCGTTTCCACTATCTTACATTCGACCCACCACCTTCGAACCTCACCTTAGGGGTATTTGTGTTTGTGTCATTTTTTTCCTATTTACAAGTGTCTATTGTTTGTAACTGCTTTTTTTGAATCTCAGCAATAATATTATCTTTTGTTGTGGTTTGTGTTGACTTCGGTATCATGTGGTAAGCAGCGGCAAGCCTAGGAAGAGAGAGAGGTGGTTGAAAATGGTGGAACTGCAGGAAAAAAAATAAAAAGTCGTTGTTCCAGTTGCTGCACCAGTTAAAGACGTCTTGGAGCGATATGGGGAGGATTTGAAATGGGATAGGGAAGATAATCACCACCTAGAGATCACAATACAGATGAAACACAACTTGTAAACCGCAATATAGCCGAATACCACATAGAATCTTTGGATACAGCCCTCTAAGGGAAATAGAGATGCCGGCGGCTTTTCCGATACATAGCACACAAGAAAATTGACCTAAAACACAAAGAAACAATATATATAATATTAGGGTACTAAGGAGTGGACCCCCACTCCCTGTAAGCAGCAATCCCACGGGAAGAAAAGTCGGTCGGCCTTCAAAACTGCGATCAAGAACCGGTCCAAGCAACCTCTGCACTACCGTGTGTTCGATACTATAGCAATGTTTGCAGAATCACATGCATACGTAATAGTGTGATGTGTGGGAAACCCCTGCGTCTGCCCTGCGTCAAGATTAATGGTTCTTTATGCTTCTCCTTAATTTTTTGCCATTTGATTGTTGCTGTGTTGCCCTTGTGGTCTTACCTTATGTTATTTTTACGTGTTATGATGTAAATCATTGAACCTTTTTCTGCTTAAATTATATAGGCTTTTGATTTGTTCTTGGATGGTTTAATAAGTGCTTACCTTTCAGCTGGATGATTTCTGTGAAATGTTACATACATGGTCAGATTCTTGTGCGACTTTCGACTCAGTTTATTGTGGTTGCTTAGCTCCTTATGGTCTGTGTGTGTCTTGTAACTCTTGTTGATGTTGGTGGCATGCGTTCAAATGTTTAGCATTTAATGAAGTTGAAATGATGAATGACTGAGGTCCATGAGCATGCAGTTGCTGTGTTGGAACATGGGTTACTAGCTTAAACTATGGTAAAAGAAATATTAAATCACGAGCTTAAGAATTTTCTTTCAATCCATATCTTATTTGTGCTAATTTTGAGCTGTCATATTTGAAGCTCTAAGGCCATCATTTTTTTTTGCTTGGTGCTATCTGCTTAACAGCATATAGATCCACCTAGCCTTTTTTTTTTTTTAATATTTGATATTAATCATTGTTTAAGCTTTACGAGAGGCTTGGACATGTATTAGTTTAAATAATTTGCTGCATTATTTATAATTTTTCTTATTACTAATACGGACGTTGGACTTAATGTAGCTTCAAACCACATCAGCTTCTTTAAAAAATATTAATTTCATCCTTCAAATTTGTATTTATTCAGGACTAATTTAAAGTTTGTTACTCATTTCTTTAGAAGTATTCATGCTTTATTTTTATATTGTATGTATCATGTTTATTTAAATTTGTTACTACATTCTTCTTTTGTTAGTGAGCTTAGGTGTTGCAGACATTGTATATGTGCATAGGATAAGCTTGTGGTGAGATCTTTAGCTAGCAAAAGGACACTTAGATCGCTATATGCAAAAATAATATTAATAATAAAATAAAATTAGGAGAAAATAGGAAAAAAAACGCGCTTGGGCTCCAATTGTAGCCTATTAGAGCATTGATATATTTTATTAAATGCGGTGCATTTATGCCCAATCATGGGTGCCTTAAAGGAGATGACAGTCGAGTATTCTTTTTCTCTGTTTTTTTTTTATTTTACGAAAGCTCGTGTATTAATGGTGCTAAACATATTCCTGCAGTATTTTAGATTTGTTTGAAAGCATGTTTCTGTTTTGGACTCTTTAATTTGAGAATTTATTGTTCTCCTTGCTCAGGATTGTAGTGGAAGTTCTGAATATGAAACTTCGCTTGCCATTCATGGAAAGTCTGAGCTGTTGGATGCTCAGTGCAACAGAAAAGCTCTGTTTGATGTATCCAGATTACCTTTGCTGGAGTTCCACCAACATGAAAGACATCACCAAGAAAAAACTGCCAAGGTTTATATGCCCGGCATTCTTCTATTCTCCTTTGCCTTTTCACAAGCTGACTAACGTGAATTTGTTAAGCATCGCTATGTGGTTGAGAACATCGCTTTGCGGTTCTTCAGTGCTGCATTATATTGTTTATGCTGTAATTTATATTGCTTCTTTTTTCTTCTGTTCACTTTAACATATCCAAATTTGTTGAGTTAGTTACAACGTTTGAATCCATTGGAACTTGAGGCGGACATTTCTTCCATTCCGGAAAAAAAAAGAAGAATTTTTTACTTTTAAATTGATGGAGTTCTCATTGCAAGGCCGGCCTTTATTATATGTTGCATCGAGCAGTAAATCTGTAATTATGGATTAACTTTGTATATCTTTCTTAAGCCTTGAACCTGTCAATATGGTATTTCCTGTTAAAATTAAATTTTAGTTAATTTTTTTCCAAATAAATTGCCATCTTATCTTCTAATTTTGTTCATAGGATTTTGTGTTAAGCTGAATTTTTTTTTTTTTAAATCATAGTTTTCTTCATGTTCTCTTTATGTTGTCTCCGAGGTGATTGTTGTAACTTTGTCATGTTATATATCTATACTTTTTTATTTACTTAGTATGTTTAACTTAATTTTGTTTTAATTATATAGGGAGGTGTTAGCAAATTCGACTTCATCCTTATTTCAGAGCTGCAAGAAAACATTTCGACAGGATCACACCCAAGCATTTTATCCTCTCATGCATGCCACTGTAGGCAAGTTCCAACTATACATGCCATTCGAATTTAAGGAGGCCATTTTGGATCGCTTTTGTTTTGTTTTGTTTTTTTTTTTTAATTTTTCTTTTCCTTGGTTTATATTTTGATTTGAAATATAAAATATTTAGTTGCAATAGTTTTTTTAAAAACATTCAAAACACACACAAGCTTGGAGTATTCTTAATAATATTGTTCTAAGTGTTTTTAAAAAAAATTGATTTATTTTTAAAATAGAAAATTAAAGCCTTCAAAAACACACTGAGGCCCCATTTAGGGAAAATATTTGTGTACATAAGACGTACGCAGCGATGCGTACGTCCAGGGGTTATTCAAGAGGTACCGGAGGGTTATATCGGGGTTATACCCCTCTGTAACCCTCATGTAACCTCTTTGTAAACTACCTGTAAGCTACAAATGAGTTCTGCGTTTCTGTAGTTTTATGGGTACAAATAATTTACACGGAGGTTAGAAGGGAATTACATAGAGGTTAAGGGCGGTATAACCCGGATATAACCCCCGTGTACCCCCTGAATAACCCCTGACGTACACAGCGCTGCGTACGTCTTATATACGCAAATATTTTCCCCCATTTAGGATCTACTTTACTTTTAGCTTTCTATTTTTTTTGTTTTTCTTTTGTTTTCTTTAAGTTTTGATTTGAATAAAAACATTCTTGATTGTGATGGTTGTTTTTAAAAATACTCAAAATATTTTTTAGGTGTTTTGTACATTCTTAAAAATAAAAAATAAAAACATATAAAAGCTATAAACAAACCAAACATGTTTTAAAAAACAGAAGTAAAAAAAAGAGAAAAGAGAAAGAGATCTTAAGCAGGCCCTAAACAAACATATTTCTTAAAAGAAAAGAAAAAATAAAAACAAAAACAGAAAATAAATCTAGGATCTTTGATGAGCTAAAGCAATTATGTTTTTTATTTTTATTTTTTTCATGTTTTTCAGCATCTCCGAGGAGTTGCCTGTGTGGTGGCTTTTGGAGGGACCTCGAGTTATACACCACGATTTTTGCGTTTCATTTTGTGAGATTGATCTTGAATTAACAATCTATAACCGTATGAAGAGTGAGGTTTTCATTAGAATCATCACCATGGATTTCATGCCCGAAACAAAGCCTTCAGAGGATTCAACTTCTGATCCTAACATCAATCAAGGAGGATGGCATGATATATCATTAGCAAATGACATAAAAGAGAACTCGAACGTTCAAGGATTTCAATTCCGAAAATCACCATCACCATCGTCGTCGCCATCATCATCATTGTCGTCACAAAGCATTTCTCCCTTTATTTGGTGTGCAGCAAGCTCCACATCAGTCAAGATGCAGCCTTCTTCCACTGCTAGAGTTCCTCTTAGGATCTGTGTTTTCTCACCTGGGACATTCGATCTATCAAATTATGAATTGCACTGGAATGTAGATGCCATGAGGAGCTCATCTGGTATAAGCCGAGGACATCCATTCTACCTCACTGTCCTGCAATCTCCACCTTAAAACACGTAGCTATGTTTATGTGTTATGTTAGTCAAATCCATGTGTAAATTATGGGTCTGTTCGCTTCGGAAATTTTGCGAATTAGTCCTCCTGTTTTATAGTATTTTTATGATTTTCAAACGCAATTTTTCAGGATATTACAAATGCTCATTTTTATGATAATGCTATGTCATAAAAATTAAATATTTAAATAAAGAAATTATCAACTGAAAAAAAATTTTTTTTTAATGTTTTGAATGAAATAATAAATGTGGTAAAGAAGCTGTGCTTTTTCTATTATTTCTAAAGCTTTTTGTCCAATCATCCTGAAATAAGATAATTGTTGTGTACATTGGTGTGGAGATGATATTCATTTTGTTAAAGTTACTGATGATTTTGTTTTGTGAAAATTCCATATTTTGACGAAAATTTATGTGGTGTTTTTTGCTGAGTGTTGGATCGATCGCATGCGAATGTTGATGTCATTTTTGCATGAGGTTTATCTTATTATTTCTTTCTGAGTGTAGGATCTAGTCTTAGGATTTTTATTAGTAGCTCTCCTAGAATACTGGTGTAGGAATTCATATCAAAATAGAATTTCAAGTCATCTCTTCACTCATTAGAGTTTCGTGGGATTAATTTCAAATCCTCAACTTTTGGCTGAGATGATTAGGGTTGGGCTATTGAAGCTTAATTTGAGTTCTTATAAGTTAAAATATCATAAGTCATCTTTAGATCTTAGAAATTTGTCTTCTTTTAGTCTCTCATTTTCGAGAAAATATTGTGTCTAGTACGATCAACAGTTGGGCAACAACGTAGCATTAACGGATGCTACCTTAAAATGTATGTCGAGTTGTCTCCTGACAGTTGGTCGTTCTCATGTGCGGACGATAGACATAATAGTTTCATAATAGTTTCTCCTCATTTGTGATTTTAGCATGTCTCCTTCATAATTTCATAAATAACTCTTTCTTGGGTTCATTGAGAGCATAGGATAAGATTTATCTTTTTAAAGAAATTATCATTTTGAAAATCAAAGTCAATTAAAATTGAAACTTCAAAATTCATTCACATACTAAAATTAAACCAATTATTATCAAAATTAAAATTAAAGTAAATTCATCAAAATTCTAAATTTAATTCAAAATTAAAATTAATAAAGTTAAAGTTCAATTAAATTGAAATCACTCACTAAATATATATATATATAATAATCAAAGTCGCAAAAATTGAGCTCACAAATCAAAACTATTAAATAAAATATAAAAATAAATAAAAATAGAATTCATTTATAAATCAACCTAAGGTCAAATTTAAAGTCTAATATCAACATAATTAATTTCAACAAAAAATCAACATAACGGAATCCGCTAAAATTCATTCTTTACAACAATCAATATAATTAAATCCATTAAAAATCAATTTCAACAAAATCATCCATTAAAGATTAGATTCAACAAAAAAAAATCAATATAATTTTAATGAAAAATTAAATCATTAATATCAAATACAAAATTATGATGATCAATTCAAAATGAGAAATCAAAGGAACCTAAAATCATTAAGTTACACATCTTAATGTCAAAATTCTAACTTCAATAAAGTTATGAAAAATTAAATTAACTAAAATTAACATAAGGAAAATTAAAATCTTAAAACTAAATTAACTAAAATGCATTAAAAAAATTACTTTTGCAATCACCAACATTAAAATTAAAATTAAAATTAAATATCTAAAATAAAATTAACACTTACACACATTAAAATTCATCTTTTAAATAAATCAAACCAAGCACATATCTTGTCAAACCTGAAGTCCTCATGACAATCCTATGTCAAGTTGAATAGGACAACCCAAGGCCAAATGTCAAGCCATCAAAATCAAATGAGCCATTTCAGGCCATGCTAAGCCTCATCCAAGCCATCTTTAGCAAAATCCACACACCTTTTTTAATTTTTCAAAAGCAACGACTCATTTCCAATATAGGTCCAAGATTCAAGTCCACCTAAATTTTCATGATCAATACTCATCCACCCAACTTCTTATGACTTAACCAAAGACAAAAGCAACCCAAATCTCATGACAACTATTCCTATGTCGAAGATCGAAGCCACCCAAAATGTAAGGTAAACCCTCCACCTCAAAACCAAATTGAGCCTACATATGGTCTCTCCCTCTTGGAACTTTTTCTTTACCCAACAACAACCTTGTTGAGAAACTAATCACCTGGTTGACAAAGCCAAACAAAAGCCAAGCCCCTTCCATGGCCATTGGTGGCCTCTTACCCAAAAAAATTCAAAAATGGCCCAAACTCTTCCTCATTGCTCAAAACTTTGCCCAAAGCTTCCCTAAACACCTCTAAGGCTCCCTCACCCATCAACTCCACAGTTATATAAGGCCTTTTATGGCCTTCGAAGGCCTCCAAACCAAAAGCACATGAAGTCAATCATATCTCTATTCCTCTGAGAGAACCCCTACTCTCTTGCTTCCAAGTCCTCGCCACAACACTTAGCCTTACTTCCCCACCTTTTCTAAGCCTTGAACTCCTCTAAACCCCTCTAATTTCTCTAATTCGCAACAGAACCATTTTTGGGTTCACCATTTAACTCACCAAAACTCCAATTTGATCATCCCATTAGCTTCCCCAAGCCCTAAAACTAACTACCCCATCAAAATCTCTGTCTCGAGCCCTTCAATGCACCTTCAGACCAAACAATGCACTTTTTTTTTATCAAAGTCCTACACAATCGTAAGCTCAGACCAAATTGACACTCGGAGGAGCCTCGTGCACTCAAGGAGGAGCTCGTTGTCAAACCCAATTGAGGTCTTACCTCTTGGACTGGTATATGCTTAAAAATCTATTTTAGCTCTCAGTTTTGGAGATTTGTGAAGAAAAGTTTAAATTCATATGCATTTAACTATATGGCTCGATTTGTTCTTAGGTTGGTGCACTAGATCACGAGAATCAACCACCAGATCGTGGTTGCTCTAAGTTTTTCATTTTTGTGGGGATGATTAACAGATAACGTTCATTCTCGTGTAATTGCTCCAAACATAATTGCAAGATCCTCTCAGTATAGCAGATCGCGGGCTAGCATTGCATCCACGTGGAAAGCACTACCAATAAACGGACAGTGCGTGGCATTTCGAAACCGTGGAGGTTGACTTGGCGTTGATGTTTTTAAGTAGGAAAATCTCATTTTTCTGATTTATTTGTATCCAAAGAAATATTCAAAGCTTAAAAAAATCATCATTAATCAAGGAAAAATAAAAAAAAAAATACAAAGAAAAAGCATTTAAACTCATTAAAGTGGGTGGAATTTAGGAAAATACAATCAAAGTAATTTCATCCTTAATTTTTAAAATAAATAAAACTATTAAGTAACTAAAAAATGTTAAAAATTAAAATTAAATCAAACGTAACAAACATCATTGATTAATAGCATATTTGATTTATAGTAATTTCATTTATGGACTTAGAAAAAACATAGAAGTCTTTGAAAATTCAAATTAATAGCTCTACTAAACTTCATTAAAGCATCTTTAATAATGGTGATAATAATTAAGTCAACATTCCTAAATATCATAATATCATTAACATAAATTAAATGAAAAAATAATTAAAATGATTACCACCATTTAATTGAGAAGAGAAACAATCAAATCATCAATAATAATATCAAAAAGAAAAGGGGAAAGAGGGAACCTTTGCCTTAAGCCAGAAGTGTAAGAGAAATAACCTCCAATCATACTTTTGATAAAAATCCTCAGTACAAGAGATGATCCAATTAATGAAAATTGGAGGGTAACTAATTTCCCTCATTTTTTCATAAAAAAATGTTTATCAACTTTTATCAAATAAGCCTGAAATCAATAAAAACTTAGTATTGTTATTTTTTAGGAATACTCATGACAATAGTATGTTTAACTCTTTGAGGAAGCCTAGAAGTAATAAAAAAATGTTAAGTGCAATAATGTAATAAAAATCAACTGTATTCTAACAATCTTTAAAAAAATTAGAAGAAAAATCATTAGACCGAGAGGTTGTATTAGAGCCTATAGAAAAGAAAGTATTTTTAACATCATCAACATTAAAAGATTGAATTAAAAAAGGAGAGACTTCTTGAGAAACATATTTATAAACAAGAGAAGAATCCATAGTATTATCATAAAAAAGAATATGATCATTCAAAAGACCAGAGTAAAAAAGAAATAGCTTCAGTAACAATTTTATCTTGTCTATGAACATAATTATTCTTAATCTTAATTTCTTTAATAAAAATGAAATTTTGTATGATATTAACCCTTTGATAAAGAAATTTAATATCATCTTTACCCTTAAAAATTCAAGAACATTTAGTTTTTTTTGCTTAACCCATTTATACTCACAGATATCATCATTAACAATATCTATTTAAATGAAAGAAGCTTGTTTAAGCAAATCAATAGAAACATTCTGCAACTCTAAAATAGAAATAATCTCATTATATTTCTGCTTAAGATCAACGGTATGATTATATAAAGTACTATAAGAATTTTACTTCCAATTTTTAAAAGCAATTTTAACCTTATGAAGCATATTACTTAAATTAAAGATAGGATCATTATTAGCAACCTCAATAATAATAGAAAGGAAATTAGGGCATAAAATTTTGAAAATTTTTCAGATGAATTTAGAATTAAAATTGATAGATTTTCCCAAATAAATAAAATTATGATAATGATCAGAAGAATAGAGGTTTAAGACTTAAAAAAAAAAAGATCGAGAAATCGAGAAAAACATTAATTCAATGCATTAATTCAATGAGAATTAAAATAGCTCTATCAAGAAAACATTTTATAGGATCATTCAATTCATGTTTGAACCTACTATAAGAGTAACCAGAATTACACATCTCAATAAGAACAACTGAAGAAATACATTTATGGAATTTCACTAATTTACTAGGCAAAGGAGGTAAATCTCCTACTTTTTCATTAATTCTAACAATATAATTAAAATCATAGAGAAGAATCCAAAAAACAAACATGTTATTGACAATAAAAATAATCAAATTTCATAAATATTTTTTTCTCATGACACTATTATCAACATAAATAATAGTAACCTAAAATTAATAAAAAAAACAATAAAATATTTTACAATGAACTAATCAACGATTTATGATAATAGTCATAAAATTTAAAATGCCAAAATTTCATATAACCCAAATTCTTCCATTATCAGCTAAATAAAGGTCATCTATACAATCTTTATTGTAATAAAATTTAAAATGATTAAGAGTACTCAAATCAACATTAATAATATCATTAGAAACCTTTATTTCAAGAAGACAAAAAATCACAATGAAAATCCTTAAATAGATTCTTAAAAGCTATTAAATGAGCTTCATTATTTAAACCTCTAACATTTCAAGAAATTAAATTTAAAAAAAAAAACCATAATATTTAAGAAAAGATAAGAGAACAAACTAAAAACCAAATTATTTAGACTTCCACAAGTTATTGGATAGGAATAGCACAAGAAGCATGGCTATCATTTCCTCTTGACCCAACATTAGAACTGGGATTAAGAGTTTTATGATAAACATATCCTTAACATTTTTTAAGAATAGAAACAATATTAGAACATTCACAAGTATTCAGAAAGTATTATTAACATTATGATTCACTTCAAATAATTGATCATTGTAAGTGCTAATTAAACCCCATCAACAAGAGAGAATATTACGTCCGGAGTATGGACTTGAGTTACGTCCAGACAATAGACATGATACAGCAGAAGTCCGAGCTGCTGCTCGTCCGTTGGCCAGACTCAATATGTTTTCCATCAACAGTTGTATTAAAATCAGAAGCACGTATAAGACTTTCATTATCAAGGACATCAAAAGCTTTCTTAGACGTGATACAGCAGAAGTCCGAGCTCCCGCTCGTCCGTTGCCCAGACTCAATATGTTTTGCATCAACAGTTGTATTAAAATCAGAAGCACCTACAAGACTTTCATTATCAAGGACATCAAAAGCTTTCTTAGTACGACCAACTTCATCCACATTCAAATTATCTCTGATGTTGTGAAGATGAAGAAGCGAAGAACCTGCGAATCTGAATCACTCGAGCAATGGGCGATTCTTGTCCTCCCCTTCCTCCCACCTTCCGCCCTCTCCGCCGCAGCCGCCACCTGCCGCTCCCTCCGCCGGATCGCCGCCGCTATCAACTCTCGCCGTATGGCCGACGCCGCTCGTGGGCTCGAGGCCTCTCCC
>NW_018164665.1:187493-201301 GCF_001263595.1 Phalaenopsis equestris
AGAGAGAGAGAGAGAGAGAGAGAGAGAGAGAGAGAGAGAGAGAGAGAGAGAGAGAGAGAGAGAGAGAGAGAGAGAGAGAGAGAGAGAGAGAGAGAGAGAGAGAGAGAGAGAGAGAGAGAGAGAGAGAGAGAGAGAGATGTATGCATGCAAGACCCTTCTCATAATAAAGAAATAAATAACATTTACAACATCGGTTTAAAACACAAATGAAAGAAATGAAAGAAAGGATAAGAAAAATTTAACAAAGGCTATGCGAATGAAACATAAAATTCGAAGTTATCAGGGAAATCCATCCAGTTCTATCATAACTTTTTAAAATTTTGACACCCTTAGCCTTTTGAGATGAAGATATCCATGTATTGTCCAATATAATGATATTTATATAAATTGAGTGTCAACGATGTTTTTTATTTTCATAGTTGGCCCTAAATAGATAGCCACAAGAAAGTATCCCTTAGATCATTAGACACTCCTCAACATGATTAGTCTTTCAAATTCCAAACATGGTTTGGATGCACAAACACGAGCTTTAACAGAAAAAATATTTTTGAATCTTTTCCAAATATTATTGATGGACCAACAATGGAAAAAGAGATTAAAATTATTCTCAAAATAAGCCTTGCACACACTTGTAATCATAGAAGCAAAAATTCTCAATCTGCAGAGAATTGGAGATGTACATTATTAGGAATTTTCTTGGATAAGTAAACCAACTCATGATAGACGCTTTGTAAATCCAAATGAACTAAGTAGCCGAATTACCACCATTCATAAGAAAATGATAGAAAGACTTGATAAAACATTTGACCCATCTGAGTTGTTATAATTAAGAGATATATTTCTAGCAAACTATTAAATTGCTCTAACTTTCCTCTAACATGAGTGGGAATAATCCTTTTTTCAATGAATTCCACTTCTGATTATCAATGAAGGTTGAAATTTGATGGTGTAGTCTTTGTTCAATGTATAATTTGCCAAGTTTTAAACCTAGTAAAAGGGGGGATATTATCTGTTTATTCATTTGTTATTCCAAAACCATAGCATATTAAAATTATTGAGTTTTCTAAATAAATTGATGGAAGAAGGATCCATGTTCTATAAATTGCATATATAAAGTTGATTTTTTTATCTGGCTTCCTTTATTAAAAGATAGATGATATTTTTTTGGTTAAGTGAAAAGAGAACACAAGTGGTTGCACCGCTTGGCTACTTCTAAATCTCTTTCTTGACCACAACTCTTGTGCAAGTTTGATATGCCTGTGATACGCCTCAGCTCCAAAATTAGCGAACAAACCACGACGAAATCGCAATAGATAAGTGGAAAGAAACAAATAAGGGTTGCTCTTATAACAATCAAAGGAAAAACAAGCAAGATACAAAAGATGATTTACTTTTAAGAGATAGATCAACTCTCTTACATCCTAGACGTCGCTAGGAACAACACCTAAAGAAGAAAACACAGCAACCACAAAACTAATGCATAAAAAATAGCAAATCCTATGTTCCTTCCCTTAATAGAATCCTCCCAAAACTTTTGAAAACTTTCCTTCTAAACTCCCCTCCAAACTCCTCTCAATTTTTCCTCCTTGAATATGCGATTATGGCCCGAGTGGACCCCACCCCTTTCTTTCCTTTGTTTGTGCCTTGCCCGAGTCCCTCCCCTTCTTCCCGTGACACAAGTCGACCCGTCTGTGGGCTGGCAAGATTGCAATCATCCGATCCTTCTTAGATCAACTCCTGTCTGAGTGTAACATTATTCTTCTCCCAAAAAGTACCTTGTTCTCAAGGTGGAAAGAGGGAAACTGCTTGTGGATCACCTCGTAAGGCTCTCATGTTGCTTCATAGTCTGGCAGTCCTTTTCACTTAACCATTACCTCCTTCGCTCCCATTTCTGCACGAATCACTTCGAAGTTTTTCGTCAGCGTCATCAGTAGTGTTGGTTAGAGTGTGTGACTGGGTGTACATGGATTTCCCAGTCTCTCGTCTCAGCAGGGATACATAGAAGACAGGGTGTAGTGCGGATGTTGATTGTAACTTCAAACGGCAGGCCACTAGCCTGATGTGTGTCTTCACCTCATAATGCCCAAAGTATCTTGGTGAAATTTTATCGCTTCTGCTCCTGGCCAATGGTTTATGTTGGTTGGGTCTCAACTTCAAGTAGATCATGTCCCCTAGTTCGAATTGCACCTCTCTTCTGTGTCCATTCTCTTTCCTCTTCATGATTTGTTGAGCCCTCAAAAGATTCCCTTTGAACTCTGCTAGTATCATGTCCCTCTCCTCTAAATACTGATCAACGCTGGATACGAGTGCAGTGCTATGTCCATAATGTATCAAGTGAGGTGGATCCCACCAATACAATATCTTGAAAGAGGTTGTCGGTGTGGCGGTGTGTACGAAGTATTATACCGGTACTGGACCCATGCATTTCACTTAACCCATAACTTTGGTGTATCAGATACAAAATAACACATGTATGTCTTCACACTCCTGTCGACCACCTCCATCTTCCCATCGGTTTGGGATGATATGTGGAGCTCCTTAAGGATTGTCCCTTGCAAACTGGATAGCTCTTTTCAGAAGTGGCGGAGGAACATCTTGTCCCTATCTGATACAATCGATTCTGGTACCCATGCAAACAAACTACTTCCCTGATAAACACCGCCACAACTAAGACCGTAGTGCAGGGATGTTTTAAGGGAATAAAATGTGCATAATTACTTAAGCAATCCATGACCACCATAATTATTGTGAACCCTTCTGACTTGGGAAACCCCTCGATAAAATTCATCGTCACTTCTTCTCAAACCATCTTCGGTACTGTTAATGTTTGTAGTAACCCCCAGGTGTTGTGGTCAAATATTTGTGGCGCTGATACACATCACATTTTGTCACCAAATCTTCCATTTCTCTGCGCATCCTATCCTTGTAAAGCTCTGCCACCAGACGACTGTAGGTCTTCTGCAGCCCTAAATGACCCTAAATGCATATCCTGGATGACTGTTTGATTCTTGTAGTAATTCAGTTCTTATTTTTCTCATCTCCTCATCCCTTTTGCTCTGCTGTCTCAAGACCTCCCAATCTAAGACTAGGGGTACCAATAGGGCAGTCAATTAGGGTTCCTCCACCTTTCTCGACAGCAGGTCAACTGCCTTGTTCTCCAATCCTGGCCAATATTAAATCTCAAAATCATACTCTAATAGCATGGATAGCAATCTCTGATGCTCCTTATCATCATCTGCTACTCTAGAAGTTACTTCAAACTCCTCTGATCTATCTTGACCAAGAATTGCAGACTTAACAGGTAGGGCTGCTACTTCTGAATGACCAAGATAATTGTCATCAATTCCCGCTCATATACTGACTTTGGCCTCGCTTTGGCTGTAAGAACTTGACTGAAGTAGGCAATCGATCGCTGATCCTGCATGAGCAGTGCTCCTAATCCGTACCTTGATGCATCCGTCTTCACCACGAATGGTTTACTAAAATCTGAAAGTGCTAATACTGATACGTTAGTCATGACCCGCTTCAGCCGTTTAAAGGCCTGTGTTACTGCTTCTCCCCATTTGAAGTTGTCTTTCTTCAACTGCTCTGTCAGTGGCTATGCTATCATGTCATATCCTCTCTAGAACTTCCGGTAGTAGCTGGTGAGACCCAAGAATCCTCTCAACTCCTTCAAATTCCTTGGTAAAGGTCAATCAACCATAGCATCAATCTTGGACTAATTCACTGCTACACTTGTTTTGGTCACGAAATGTCTTATGTACTCCACCGACAACAGTGCAAACGAACATTTTTTCAAGTTGGTGCCCCACATGCTCTATCTCTATGCGACTGTAGATCAGAATATCATCAAAGAAAATCAAGACAAATTTCCTAAGATAAGATTGAAAAACCCTATTCATGAGAAATTGAAATGTAGCCATGGCATTGGTGATGCCAAACGACATCACTAAGAACTCATAATGTATGTTCTTCAGGTGTTCTTAATGGAGTCTTGTACACGTCCTCTGTATTCATACTGATCTGGTGGTACCCTGACTTTAGACCAATTTTTGAGAAAAGAACTGCTCTATAAAGCTCATCCAGTAACTCATCAATCACAAGAATAGGAGACTTGTCCAACACCATTTTCTTGTTCAAAGTCCAGTAGTCTATGCAAAACCCGATAGTCTATGCAAAATCTCTAACTACAATTTTTTTCTTTCACCATCAGGACGAGAATGGAAAAATGGTTCACACTAGATCTGATAATCCCGACCTCGAGCATCTTCCAGTAGTCTATGCAAAATCTCTAACTACAATTTTTTTTCTTCACCATCAGGACGAGAATGGAAAAATGGCTCACACTAGATCTGATAATCCCGACCTCGAGCATCTCTCTGATCAGCTTCTCTCTCCCATCCTTCTGAATTTGGTGGTACCTTTAGGGTTTGACGTTGATGAGAGAAACACCCTCTTCATTGTAATCGCATGCTTGTGCCTCCCAATAGCTCTGTCAACTCTGAATCTCGAACCTCCTCAATGTTTTGCAACTCCACCAAGTAAACCAATCCTGCTCCTCCAATCGACCTGACCATGGTTTTGAGCGACACCATGGTTTTGCATAAGCCAACATCTCCTCTCAGCACCACCTTCGTACCCTCCACCGGGAACTCCATTCTTAAGGACTTCCAATCCACCATCTCTCTCAATGTTCGTAGTCACTTCATCAGCAAACTTACATATGTGCTGCCAAATTCTAAAGGAAGTCTTCCACCACTTGTAAGCCATGTAGTGTCAGAACCTGTCCCTTGCAAATTCCCCTACTATTCTTCATCTTTCCAGTCCACAACATGACGCCAAAGCTCTCTGTAGTTGCCAGCTTCAACCCCAGCTTCTTCACAATCTTATTTGAGATAAAGTTGTGTGGTCCCGCTATCCATTAACACCACAATCGGTTGTTCCCCCATTCATCCCCTCAGCTTCATGGTGTGATTTGGGGTAAATCCCACCATTGAATTAAGAGACACCTCTACCACTTCCAAATGCAGCTACTCCTCCTCCCTCTTGAACTAAAAGAACCTAATGGGCGCACTTCTTGCAATGACGTTCTTGGTCGTATTTCTCATCAACATGATAACACAATCCTTTGGCTCTTTTTTCATGTACTTCTGCATTTGTGAGACGCTTGAAATTTCCCTTGGGGTGGGGTCTGGTGCTCTTCTTTTTCGGCTTCTCTTTCTGAAATGACATCGTCAGGTACTTCAGGTTTTCTTTTTGAATTGAGAGACACCTCCACCACGTCCAAATGCAGCTGCTCCTCTCTCTTGAACTAAAAGAACCTAATGGGCGCACTCCTTGCAATGGTGTCCTTGGCCGTATTTCTCATCACCGCGGTAATACAATCATTTGTCTCTTTTGTCCTGTACTTCTGCATCTGTGAGGCACTTGAAATTACCTCTGGGGTGGGGTCCGGTACTCTTCTCCTTCGGCTTCTCTTTCTTGAATGACATCGTCAGGTACTTTGGTTTTGTGGCTGGCACGACGCCCTTGTAGAAGTGTTGTTTGTCGGTCTTCTTCACTTGTTTCTTATCCTCCATCATCTGAGCGAGCTCCATCATTTTTCTCAATCCACGCGGTCTCAAGGTGGCGGATGGCCGCTCGCATGTCAGGCTTTAAGCCTTTCTAAAAGTTCCTTTCCAAATTTGCTGTAGAAATTCTGCTCAACCTCCCTGACAAAAGCTCGAACTTCTCTCAGTATTCCATAACCGTCCCCTCCCGAGTCAGAGCATAGACTTGCTTGTGTAGGTCTTCTTCCCAAATGGATAAATACCTTGTCTCCATCCACTGGAACTACGCTAAAGCCATCCTCTCCATGTATTATCCCGCTACCAATAGTTTCTCTTCCTCAGTCAGCTCGTTGATCACAAAGTATTGCTCCACCCGATACACTTATTCGTGTGCATCCTCCCATTCAAAGATTGGCATCTTCAGTTTTCTGACCCTTGCATCTCCACCCTAACTTCCTCTCCCTCCCGAATTTCCCCCCATGTATCTAGGGTGAAACCCCCTCCTGCGGTCATAAGTATATCCCACTCCCTATTCCCTCCTTCATCCATCATATTCTTCCGTGCACCTTCTCCTGTCCCTTCTTCAATTTCCGGCCATCCCCCTCCATCGAAAGTCTCCGCTCCCCCTCCTTTAGGAGTCTTAGGGGGACGCTATTGTCGGTAGATGATGTCTTCTTTGTTGTCTTATCGCTCGATTTCCTTCTCCTTTGACTTGTCCAAGGATTCCCTAATCAACCCTTGGTTAGGGTTTGCAGCTAGAGCAATTGGCATGGCCTTGGATTGGATCTTCATGAGTTTTTTCATTATCTCCTGCATTTTCTCTATGCCTTCAAATCCATCATTCGTTCGACTTTCAATAGAAGAAAATATGTCCTCCATGGTAGCAAACCTTTCTTCCATTCTGGATCAAATTTGCTCCACCTCTCCTTCGAGCATATCAACTTTGTTTGCTGATATGCCACCAAGATATATGCTCTGATACCAAATTGATATGACTCGGCATCAAAATCAACAAATAAACCACGACGAAATCACAATAGATAGGTGGAAAAACACAAATAAGGTCTGCTCTTACAACAATCGAAGGAAAAACAAGCAAGATACACAACATGATCTACTTATGAGAGGTAGATCGGTTCTCCCACACCCTAAATGTTGCTAGGAATAACACCAAAAGAAGAAAACACAACAGCCACATAATCAATGTATAAAAAACAAAAAATCCTAGGTTCCTCCCCTTAATAGAATCCTCCCAAAGTATTTGAAAACTTTTCTTCTAAACTTACTTCTAAACTCCCATCAATTTCTCCTCCTTGAATATGTGATTATGTCCCGAGTGGTCCCTACCCCCTCCTTTCTTTCCTCTGCGCCCTCCCCTTCTTCCCACGATACAAGCCGACCCGCCTGTGGGTCAACAGGATTGCAATCAGGAAGGACCGGCTCCTGCCTGTGCGTAACAGCTTGTTTGGGAAGTACTTTAGAGGCTACGATGAGGGCTGGCTACAACTCATTTCCCTTGAGTCCAAGGGACGTGATGGAAGGCTTGGTTTGGCTTGAGATGCAATTAATACCTACAGTAGATCAACATCATCAGATCGCATATTCATCTCTACAAAGTTCACTAAATTTGTCGAACTAGACACTAATATAGGATTGATGATTATGATACTTATCAACTTCACCTGTGAATATTTTTTAGCATTGGTGCTTTTATTGTAGATTTGGGCGGCATGGATATTCAGTCCAAGCTTTTGATTATAACTCTTCTAATGTTAATGAATTCAAACATTATCACCAATATCATTTTAGCAATAAGTATCATGCTCATTTGCTCTCCACTGATCATGAACAGTGTTATGACCCTTTTAATTAGGAAATCTATGAGGTTCCATCTCATTTGGCCACAATAGGACAAAACTATAATGGACCTCACAGAAACATATTTACACATTATAAGGTCATAGAAGAAGCTTTATAAAAGCAAGAGATGATGAATATGTTGAGTATCAATTGGAAATTATTTTGAAGCTTCTGATCATGCTATATTTTGAGACATTATCTCCCATAATGATTGATAACTTGTTTGAGAGTGAATTTGAGTCAACCAAAATAAGCAATTTTCTGGGGCCACTTAAGATGTCACCATAGGGGGATCTAAAACTACCGCTTTTTCTTTCATTTTTATTTTATTCCTTGATTTTTGGTTTCATGCTTCTTTCTTCCATCATAAGCAAACTATCTTGAGGTTACTTTCTTCATTCTGTATTGGGATTCTTCGTAGTTGCTTGCTTATCTTGACTTTTTTGTTAATCTCCCTACTCAACCTACCATTTAATTAATGCTATTAGTACTATCACCTACTACAATTTTATCATCTATTTTATTATCAGGATGGATGCTTTTTTATTGCAGCCATCTTAATCTTCAGATGTTGCCGCATTTTTGTAAGGCTACTAGCATTGTTTTTTGCTGATTATAGATCTTTGCGTGAACCGATCATGCCTCCATCAACTCCGTGGACACGCCTTCCAACTCTTTGGGAAAGAGAGTTTATTTCAATACGGGTGAAAGATGCATGACAAATATAATTGCCAAAGTTTTATTTCATTTCCAACAAATTAGTCTAGAGCATTTTTGGTGTAAACAACTAATCAGATAGACAAAAAAGGGGTAAATGAAATAACAAGGACAGAGAAATGTTCTGAGCAATTCATTAGTGGAGAGTGAATCCTCCCCTCTACCCTCCGATAAGGAATATATATTGTTCATCACAAGGATATCTCTGACCCCAATAACAATGTGGTAACAATACCATCTAGTCCACTGACCGACGTTGCTGTAGGTTCGACTACCCCCGCGGGCAATCTTTCAACTAGAAAAAAAAGTTGACCGACATAGGTTCGACTACCCCCGCGGGCAATCTTTCAACTAGCCGACGTTGCTGTAGGTTGTTGACCTCATTTTTAGTGAGGTCTTAGTCTTCTACTCTTAGAACCTAGAATCTAGCCGTTGGTGGTGGCAGAGGAGACTTTTCATACTTCTCCAACTCTAGAACCTATCATTGATGTAACGGTTGGCAATCTCGTGGAGTGTCCAACCAAGGGGTGCCCCAGCTTCAAGTCCTACACTCTACCCTAAGTGAGCTTTCTACTGCGGCCCTCCCACCTCATCAAATCGAGCAAGTTGTTATTGTCATTCAGGCACAAGGGGCTCATGATGTGCAACAGCCTACTCTTGCCGGACAATCTTTCTACACATGCCCGACAATCTTTGGACCAATCCACAGATCATATGAGCCAGTTCTCGGACGAGGAATGATATGTTTACACATCCAGGATGAAGAAGAATAGCGGTCTACTAGAACTCAGGAACTTATTGGATGATACATTGGTTGTTTCGGGTAAGAATAGCGGTTTACTAGAACTCAAGAACTTATTGGATGATACATTGGTTGTTTCGGGTAATAGCAGTAGACTTAACCATTTGTTAGCTGGCTCTATACCTTGAACCAGAGGTAAGAGATAAGGATACATTGGGTTGTTCTCAAGCTCCCATTTTGTGTTTGAATCTCTGAGTGGAGACTTTCCAATTAGCCTAGTCATCGCTAAGCCACCAATCTGAAATCTTTTATGTTGTTTGGGTTACTCAGCTTGTTGTTCATATGCTTGGTTGCCAGCTATAAGTTTTGCCTAGACATCTTCGAGCATCTATTCAAATTTATCTACCATTTTGGCAGTAGGTATAATCTTTGGTTTGGGTAAAATGGTTTTCTATGGCATGATCAGGCTGTTTTGTACAAACAATACTAAATGGAATTTTTCCCCTGGAACTGCATGGAATTGTAGGCAAATTTCGCTTGAGCCAGGAATTCACTCCACTGTTTGGGTTCTCCTGCTAAACAGCAAATTACGTTGCTGAGGGTCCTGTTGATGACTTTGGTTTATCCATCGGGTTGGGGATGATAAACAGCTATATTTCAATTCAGTTCGCAATCATCTCCACAAATCTCCTTAAAAACAGCTCATGAACTTGACATCACGGTCAAAATTTATGCTACGGGGTACTCCGTATAAACGAAAAACTTCTTTGAAAAAAACTTTAGCCACATTAATTGCATTGAATATTTTTTGCAATCCACAAAATATGTTATTTTCAAATATCGGTTGACTACTACCATGACCGAGTCGGAACCTCTACTTGTTTGAGGTAATCCCAAAACAAAATCAATTCGTAGATACTCCTAAATAGAATCAGGACCTGGTAGAGGAATATATAATCCTGTGTTTTTCTCTGCCCTTTAAATTTTTGGCAAGTACGGCATTTTTCTACAAATCTATAGACGTCACGATGCAATTTTGTCGGAAAAATAAAAGAAAAAAAGAAAAAAAGAAAAAAAAGAAAAAATTATAGACGTCACGAAGCAATTTTGTCGGAAAAGTAAAAGAAAAAAAGAAAAAAAAGAAAAAAAAAAGGGTTTGTAAGATGGGGAGCATCTTATCACGCCCTGTGTGAGCTGCTAGACTCACGCCCTGCGTGAGCTGCTAGACCTCCATTTACCCAAGAAATGTACTTTTTCATGGCAAACGCACATTTGTTAAGGTTGATATATGACTTGTGGTCTCTTAATGCAAGAAATATGAGCTTTAGGTGATGTATAAGATCATCAAGGTTGTGGCTGTAGATTAAAATATCATCGAAATAAAAATACGAATATCGGAGAAATGGTTTCAATAACTTATTCATGAGTCGTATGAATGTAGTGTGTTGCACATTCCAAATGGCATAACTTGCCATTCATAGAGAGGCCTCTCTAGTATTGAAGGCTGTTTTCTATTCATCACCCGCTCGAATGCGAATTGGTGATAGCCACTTCTTAAATCCAATATAGAGAAAATGCAAGTGTCAGTTATCCGATCTAAATATCTTCAAGTCAGGGTATTGGGAACCGAAACTTCATTAAAATTTTATTTTTAGCTCTTCTATCTATACACATACGCCGTGTTCCATCTTTCTTGGGAACGATTAAAGCAGGGACAACACAAGGGCTCAAACTATGCCTGATCAATTATTTTTGTATAAGATCATCCACGATATCTTGTAATATTTTGTGTTCCTTTGGAGTCATCCGGTAATATGGCAAATTGGAAAATTTGATTCTAAAACAAAATCAATTTGATGTTTTATAGATCGTATTGGAGGTAAATGATTTGGTAGCTCACTTGGTGATATATCAATAAACTGCTGCAATAGGTCTGTAATGGCCGTTGGAATTTCTTGAAGTTTAGGATGTCTTTCAGCTACCCAGATGGCAAGTATGCTCTTCTCAGCTCTATATGGTGTAATGAGTTGAGACCCGGAAACTCTAATATATGCTGATTTCTCTACATGGATGGGTTTTTTAGTTGGAGGCGATGGAAGTAAATGGATTTTTCTAGCTTGTCCATTCAAATGAGTATGAATTAGCCCGACAATTATACCCCACATTCACATCAAGTTGCCATGGCCTTCCCAAAATTAAGTGACAAACATCCATATCAAACACATCGAAAACCATTTCACATATGAAACTTTTGCCAATGGAGAAAGTTACCTTGCAAGTATCTGTCACCAACTCTTCCACTCCTTTCTTAACCCAACTTATTTTGTATGGTTGAGGATGCTTGGATGTCTTCAGTTGTAAGTCCTTAACCACAGTAGTAGCAATGACTTTTTTGATGCAACCACTATCAATTATGAGTTCACAAACTCTACCACTAATCATAAGCCTTATTCGAAAAATGGCATTCCTCTGTGTAATAACTGGTTGCTTGGGAGCTAACAGCACCTTTTCTAAAACACAAGATACTAACTCACCTTCATCACCGGGGAGGTCTTTGAGTTCCTCATTAGAGAAAGGAAATTCTCCGTCAGTTGCGTCCTCAGTTTCACCTTCAGTTAATTGCACTTGACGACGGAGTGGGCATTCATTCGATCGGTGCCCTGGTTGAAAACGCCTAAAACACTTGGAAGGTTCGGACGAGGATAAATTTGATCTCGATTTGCAACATTTTTCTTTCAAGCATCCCGATTAGTTTGAGATTGAAGGGGGCTCTGTCTATTTTGCACAGTGCCTTTTGCTGTTTCTGTGCTTTGGTCATATGAGATTTGACGGCCTGTTGATTGCTTATTACTCCGATTAATCTGTAATTCAGCTTTGCAGGCATGGTTAACTGCTTAGGACAACGACCACACAACTTTCATTTCTAATTTATCCTGAATTGATTCATTGAGGCCACCGATATATTGAGCCACAATCTGTTGGTTTGATTCATTGAGATCATTTCTAGCACTAAGACGATAAAACTCAGTGTATGTGCTAATTGTCGGTGTTCCTTGCCTACAATGTTGGTATTGGACATAGAGTAATTGCTCATAATCAGATGGTAAGAAATGGCCCCTCATAAGCTCTTTCATTCTAGCCCAACTCCTTGCAAATTGTTGGCCTTCCCTTCGACGAGATTGGACTAGTCGCTGCCACCAGGCTACAACTTCACCTTTCAGTTTGCAGGTAATGTATCGGACTTGTTTGTTTAGTGTAATATTCATATATTTGAAAAAGGATTCCACTGAGTGCTCCCAGTTGAGATAACCTTCAATGTGTAAATGACCATCAAACTGAGGAATATTAATTTTCACTCGAATATCTTGGCGTGATCGACCGTGGAATAGTGGTTGCCTGTTGCTTTGATCTGTGACTAAAGGTTCATCACCCGATCCAGAATCCGAATAGGTAGCTCTTTGATGAGACGGAAATTTTTCTTCATCAGATTCAGCTAGTAGATCAAGTCTTTCGGATCGTCTCCAGTCTCGATGACTGTGACTTTGTTGTCCACTCCTGGTTTGGTTGCCTGGGTAGCTGTGTGATTGCCAAGCATGGCCACTCCCAATAGCGTGAAGCTCACAATGTACCTCTATAATCTAGCTTGTGGATCAGCCTCTTCTTCCTTAGATCTCTAAATAAGAATAGTAAATTAGTTGCTTAATAAAACGAGAAAATATAACTTGTTAATTAGTATATGGGAGTTTCCATCTACAATAGATGATCTAATTATAGATTGAAGTAGTTTGGGCACATTCTAGAGAGCAGGAATTGAACTGATATATATGGATTATAAAATTTATATGAAAAAATTAGGAAGGAAGATGATTTAGGTGAGAAGATTTGAAGGCGTGCATGTAGATTTACATAAATTAGAATCAACACCACATACAACGTTTAGCCAGGAGGGCTAAGGAATAAGAGGCTGAACCCAATTAGTTGGAATAAGGCTGGTGGATGAGATGATGATAATAATGTTTTGAGACATCCGTTGTACTCTCTTAAATAAAATGATGATACCTGATTACTCAAGGTATTGATCTTGATGAGATTTCATTTATCTTGTCTACATTAACTTTTTGTATTCTGACTCCTCATCCTCCTGGCAGAAAAAGGTTGTTTTTCTTGGTTGGTCTACTGTTAAGTCTTTTTAATGGCTAATAATCTGTAGAACATTATTTCCCTTGTAATTTTTATGGGGTGCATACTCACCCAGATGTGCCAAGCAATCTTGTTTTTAGTATATTTCCCATTTGACATCTTATCAAATCATATAAGAAAGATTCTTCATACCCGAAGTTGGCATCAACATTCTTATGCACATCCCACAAAAATTTCATGATAGACTTTGATGAATGCACCTCTGTGCAGGTGAATTTGTGACAACAGAAGAGGCGCGAAGACGTTTACATGCATACGATGAGCTTGCGTCCACCCGAAACTTTTCGCCTGCACTTTTGGTTGTTCGGGAGCATCTTCCATCTGGTAAAGCTTGCCTGAGGGTCAACATTGATGCAACCGAGATCGGAAATGTAGCTCGCTTCATCAATCACTCGTGTGACGGCGGCAATCTGATGGTTGTACTGGTGAGGAATTCTGGGTGTTTTCTTCCCAGGCTTTGTTTCTTTGCTGCTGTAGATATTTCAGAAGGCGAGGAGCTCATCTTCAGCTATGGGGATGCTCCCCGAAGGCCAAATGGCCTGCCTTGCTTT
This sequence comes from Phalaenopsis equestris, assembly GCF_001263595.1. Taxonomy (NCBI): domain Eukaryota; kingdom Viridiplantae; phylum Streptophyta; class Magnoliopsida; order Asparagales; family Orchidaceae; genus Phalaenopsis; species Phalaenopsis equestris. The sequence continues at coordinate 201,113 of NW_018164665.1, forward strand.
TGTGGAAAAGAAGAATGCATGGGTGTTCTGCCCTCTGAGGAAGCGTGATGTTGTTGGTGCATTTCATCATATGGTTGAACTTCAGATTCACAAAGAGAAACAAGCCAGACAATCACCATTTTAGACGTGGCTGTTGGTCTATCTCAGTGGAAAATATTTGCGTACATAAGACGTACGCTTATTCAGGGG
>NW_018164665.1:203604-206863 GCF_001263595.1 Phalaenopsis equestris
TGGGGAGCTGTTTCCCATAGAAGCCATATATCACAACTGGTGGCTTCATGCAACACTGAACCCACACATCTTAAGCAACTTCTGCCGACTAGGTTCTGTAAATTCTGAATGCAACTACATAAATTTATGAGGACTTGTCGTTGTACTTATTTGCGATAAAGTTACTGAAGCTTTGACTGAAACTATGTTGTGTTTGGTCCCTAATTAGGAAGATGATTTAGGTGAGAAGATTTGAAGGCGTGCATGTAGATTTACATAAATTAGAATCTTAAAACTATTATTAAGATCAAATGAACAATGTAAATTAAAAATTTTAATCAACTCCCTAGAAACTTAAAACTATGTTGTGTTTGGTCCCTAATTCTGTGGTTAGGCTGAGAGGATACCAACTTTCACTCGAGAGCTCCCACTACTCTTTCCTTAAGGGCTAACAATCTCACATTAGTTTCCAATCAACTGAACCAAATTGGGGATTTTAATCTGTCATCTTAAAATCTTTAATTCAGCATCCAACAAAGTATATTTCCCTTATTTATTTGCACCCAATCCCATGGATGACATACTCTCCCATGAAATCAAATGTGATTCTCCCTATGTTGTAGAAGTCATATCTCATTTAAGAACATATGTCTCTCAACAAGTTTTAACATTTCAATTGGCCAGATCAAAATGTAAATGAAGATCGGAGTTCAAATCATCACAAATTATTCATTTAAAATCGTAGAAAACAAAATCTATTCTTCTCAAAACCATATCTCACAGTAGGGATAAGGATAAATAACACTACTCAGAATTCATAAAAAGGATACAATAAAACACGAATTTCATATATAAAAACAAGTTTACAAAACAAAATAAAAAAATTACAACTTTCCTCGCAATCTTTCCCATGCAAATCCCTAAAAGTTCTCTCTGAGCCTTGCTCTCTTTACAATCACTCCCAATTCTCTTTTAGAAGCGTAATGAAGAAGAAATCTCTCACTATGCCTCTCCTCTCTAGAAGAAAATATCCTCTTCTCTCTCTATATCTATCTCATGCCCCCTCTCTCTCTTGCCACGCACAAAATAAGTCGATGTGTGCTATTTTCGAGTGATTTCAACACTCAACTGAGACTCTTAGGTATTTCAATATTGGTCTTAATTTGTTGGTAATATTGTCATCAAATATTGTCAAAACTATAGATCTCACTTCAGGGCATACACCAAACGAAATATGTAATGACATCAGATACATGTCGTTCTTCAAGATACTCATATAATTTTTTTTAATTGACATTTATGTTTTACTAAAAATTATATGTTTGAAAAAATGTTTTAAATAGAACTGTATGAGTTATTGATAGTACAAATGTCGACGCACGAATTGTCAACAAAGATAAGCCCATTATGAGTGTGAATGTGAAGTCTTATTCGCATCATTTTATTTTTGGCTGGAATGGTGGATTCTCCAAAAGTTTTGCTTCTTCAACATCATGAGCCTCTACTTCAAGTTAGACTTCTCTATCTGATCCTCAGTCACAAATATTACAGAAGATTTTGAATAATTTCATTTATACCAATGAAAAGGTATCAAACATAGAACATTTTGATGAGCATATAGATGGATATATGAAGAGACGTAGTGATTCTGATGGAGAATTCAACTTAGCCATGAAAAGCCTGATGAGAGGTAACCAAGATGTTGTATTTCCTCAGTACCCGAGATATCGATCATATGAGCTTGCGGATGTTTAGCATAGTGACGATAGTGATGAAGAAGAGGGTGATGATTAATTTAGATCTTTAGTTCTGTTTCATGTATTTAGTTTGTCTTATTATGAACAGTTGCTAGTGTAGTTGTTCTGTAATTTGTGTTTTTATTAGTTGTTATTGTAGAGACTGTTAGTTTTTGTTATGTTGTGTTTTGTTTCGTACACCTACTATGATGTATGTTGTGTTTTTTTTTCGTACACCTGCTGTGATATATTTTTGTTTAGTGAGTAGTTATTATGTTTAGTGGTAATAATAGTTTTAATTGAGTTGTTTTATTTAGTTAGTCTGTGCAGAACTTAATTCTAGAATCCTAGAAAGGTTTAGAGTCAAGCTAACTTTTTAATTTTAAAAGCTGCTTGTTTAAAATTTTTAATTTACATTGTTCATTTACATTGTTCATTTTTAAATTAGGAAGGAAGATGATTTAGGTGAGAAGATTTGAAGGCGTGCATGTAGATTTACATAAATTAGAATCAACACCACATACAACGTTTAGCCAGGAGGGCTAAGGAATAAGAGGCTGAACCCAATTAGTTGGAATAAGGCTGGTGGATGAGATGATGATAATAATGTTTTGAGACATCCAGGTCATACTTGTTGTACTCTCTTAAATAAAATGATGATACCTGATTACTCAAGGTATTGATCTTGATGAGATTCCATTTATCTTGTCTACATTAACTTTTTGTATTCTGACTCCTCATCCTCCTGGCATAAAAAGGTTGTTTTTCTTGGTTGGTCTACTGTTAAGTCTTTTTAATGGCTAATAATCTGTAGAACATTATTTCCCTTGTAATTTTTATGGGGTGCATACTCACCCAGATGTGCCAAGCAATCTTGTTTTTAGTATATTTCCCATTTGACATCTTATCAAATCATATAAGAAAGATTCTTCATACCCGAAGTTGGCATCAACATTCTTATGCACATCCCACAAAAATTTCATGATAGACTTTGATGAATGCACCTCTGTGCAGGTGAATTTGTGACAACAGAAGAGGCGCGAAGACGTTTACATGCATACGATGAGCTTGCGTCCACCCGAAACTTTTCGCCTGCACTTTTGGTTGTTCGGGAGCATCTTCCATCTGGTAAAGCTTGCCTGAGGGTCAACATTGATGCAACCGAGATCGGAAATGTAGCTCGCTTCATCAATCACTCGTGTGACGGCGGCAATCTGATGGTTGTACTGGTGAGGAATTCTGGGTGTTTTCTTCCCAGGCTTTGTTTCTTTGCTGCTGTAGATATTTCAGAAGGCGAGGAGCTCATCTTCAGCTATGGGGATGCTCCCCGAAGGCCAAATGGCCTGCCTTGCTTTTGTGGAAAAGAAGAATGCATGGGTGTTCTGCCCTCTGAGGAAGCGTGATGTTGTTGGTGCATTTCATCATATGGTTGAACTTCAGATTCACAAAGAGAAACAAGCCAGACAATCACCATTTTAGACGTGGCTGTTGGTCTATCTCAGTGGAAAATATTTGCGTACATAAGACGTACGCTTATTCAGGGG
>NW_018164665.1:207030-209602 GCF_001263595.1 Phalaenopsis equestris
TCCCTACATTTATGGCAATCTTAGTGCCAAGTGATGATGGATGTTGAACTCAAAAATGTCCGGGAGTCATGCCTAGAAATAGAGAACGTATAGTCAAAGAAGGGAATGAACAGTAGAAAATAATGTCTAGAGTTTTTCTTTATGAAAGAGTTCCATAAGTATGAGAGGTATCTTATATACAATGGAACTCAAGGTTATTAAAATAATTTACATGATACTTTATACAAACGGGCTTTTCACTGATGAGATGACCTCTCACTTGCGCGGTTTGCTCCCATTTGTTTAACTCTTAGCTAAATCATGTGATGACGATATGTGGTCTTTTAGTCAGGCTTCACCGGTGTTCTTATCATAGATCCTTGGCTCGCTTTTCCCCGCTCGATGGATATGTTTGGCTTGACCGGTCATGCGGATGTCCTTTGTTCGACCTTGAAGTTAGTCGGCTTGTCATATGGCTAGGCGATCCATTGGTATTTTGTAACGACCTTCGAGTTTGAGTGTCGACTATCTGAGTGATTTGATTTGGCTCCTTCGATCGGCCCTGACATATCTCAGGTACGGGCCCACCTCGTTTGTCGTGTTTCATACTCTAGCATGGAGATTTGTGCCGCCTTGATTTGGATGAAGTTGTTTGGAGGGACTTTCGCTAGAGAAAGGAGTGCTTAGGAAAAAAAATGATGTCAGGAATGACTGCGGGTGGAGCCAGAAATATTTAATAGTGAAAGCATAATTCAATAATATTAAAAAATTATGAATTATTTTCATTAAATTATTTTTTTCGAGTGATTTTGAAAGAATTATTTCTCTAAAAATAGAGATAATTATTTAAGAAAATAAATTCTCACAACCATTTAATAAGAAAAAAATTCTCTTCTTTAATATTTTTAAAAGTAATTATTTATTTAATAAAATATTGCTATTATTGATATAATTACTAAAAAATTAATTATCTTATTTCATTTAAAAAATCCTATTATTATATTTGGATAAAGATAATTTTTTTGACCAAAAAAATGATATACAATTGATAATCATTTAAGAAAAAAACATTATCTAAAATTTACTTACCCTAAACTTTATTAAAATTTTATTTTATTTATATTATATATTAAATGATTAACTTAGATGGCAATTATTATAGTTAAATTAATTAATCCATTTGACAAACAAACAAACAAATATATCATATTCATATCACTTAATTTCTATGTATTTACATTTTTGACCCCCATACTTTATTTTTAATATTTATACCCCTCAAATCTTTCATATCATATTGAAATACCACCATTTGAACCTCTAAAATATAAAATATACTCTTATGCATAGATAAGCTGACATGTATGTAAAAATTGTTAAGTATAGAGGTTAGTTATATAAATAAATGGAAAGTAAGAGGTATATATATAAATCTTTCTTATAGAGCTTTCAGCAGTCGGTCCCACATGTAAATGAATAACGTCATAATTTCCGTTTTATATGAGCAGCCATTGCGAAGTCGGCAGAGCGGCGCAAGCGTGCTTTGTGATCATTCGATGGCCGTATATAGTCATATAAAACCCACACGTGTTAGCAAGGACATGAGAGGTTTTCATGGATATGACAACAACTTTTAGAAGTTGCACTAGTCGAATAAAATTTTATTTATTCGTGCTCCATTAAATTTTATATATTTATATAGATATATATATATATATATTATTAATGCGTGTAAGAAAATTCGAGACGATAGATTAATGAATTATCGTCTTAATGTTACAAGAGAATTCATTACACACAAATAACAGAAAAGAAGTAAGCAGAATGAGACACCTTGACTTTTTACGTGGAAAACTCTTGAAAGGAGGAAAACCATGGAGTCTAGCCCAGTTGAAATAATTTACTATAAATGATGAGTACACAAGTTTATTCTTCCTCTAAATTAAGAAAGATGGAATTACAAAGTTGCATAATTGTAATCTGGCTACAGTTCTTGGTGACAACAAGTTACAGAAGTCGTTGTTGATTGTTGTTGAGGTAGTAGTCCGTTGTGAGTGTGGTAAATGGTTGCTCCAGAAACGTTGATTGGCCAGAGAAGTCGTAGTAAGCAGTTGCGGGAACAATGAATCACGTAGACTGTAGTTGACAAGTATTAATGACTTCAGTAGGTCGCGGGGGCCGGAGTCGGGAGCTACATGAGCTGATAACCACGTAGGTCATTGGGGCAAATATTGATGACATCCGTAGGCCGCTGGGGTCGGATTCAAGAACTGTATGAGCTGATGACCACGTAGGTCGTTGGGGCGAGTATTGATGACGTGTGTAGGTCGCTGGGGCCGAAGTCATGAACTGCTTGAGCTGATAACCGTGTTGGTCATTGTTGGCATATGGACTGTAGTGGTGAGCAGTGGTGACGTCCATAGACCGTTGCGACCGGAGTCGGGAGCTGTATGAGCTGACAACCACGTCGATCGTAGTGGCAAGCTCCTGTCCCACAGGCAGGAGAGGGTTGCCAGATTTTCTAAGTTACGGTGTTTACTGACGGTGTTTGGTCGGTGATGGTTGACGACGATCGGCGCGGGGGAAGGTGACA
>NW_018164665.1:209612-217945 GCF_001263595.1 Phalaenopsis equestris
GCGAGTCGGCGGTGGTTGACGACGGTCGGCGATGTTCGATGAAGGTCGGCGGTGGTGCTGGACTTCAACTCTTTCTCAAAGCCTCAAGTTCTTTCTCAAGGGTTCTGCCCCCTCATGAGAGGGGTAGAGGTCCATTTATAGTATTCTGCGTGTCATTAATGCAGGAATTTAAACCATTTTGATCGGACCGTCCGGAGAGCTTCCCTCGATCATATGACATTTAATGAGCATTTGAGTACTTTAATGATGTCATAATTGAGTGATTTTTGGCACGTTGAATTTATCTTGTCGAGATGCTCAATTCGAGTATAAACTTGACATATTAGACAACAATTTGACCTTCCAAATGTGTCTAGAAATCTTCTAAGTGTTTTTCAATGACTTGACTTGGGTCTAATTTGACTCGGATTGGGCTAGTTTTCATATCATTAGATCCGTCTTATCGAGCCGGTCAGTTTGATTATAAGTTTGCTGAAATTGAAGCTCTAGATGACTTTTTATTAAGATTTAAATGTTTATTATTTTAAATATATTCTTGATATTCGTATCATGCCTCGAGATTAGTGCTAGATGATGAAAATTTGCTAATGGTGCATCAATTATAATTGATTCGGGATAATTTTTAAATAAATTAATTAACTACAAGATTATAAAAATTTAAAATTAATTAAAATTATTAATTTTAATATATATATGTATATATATATATAAATTTATTTAATGGAATATTTTAATATAAATATTAAAATTTAAATCTTGTCTCTATTGTTAAACACTTATGATCGCATGGCTAGGGCTGTCAGAGCACTATGTTATTCGCGAACAACTTGTATTCTGCTCTTTAAGCAAAATTAGTCGAACACTAAAAAATTTTTTTGAGCTCGGTATATAAAAGAGCCGAATACGAGACTGAGCCTAGGCTCACTTAAATTTAGCTCATTTATGCCCCTATTTAGAAGCAAAGATTTGACTTCACACTTATTTATTGAAATTAAAATTCTCAATTTTTAGAACATCTTAAGTAGGTTTGTAAAACTTTTAATGAATGTTATATCTATATCAATCATTCAAATGACGAATATGAGCTGACAACCACGTTGGTCGTAGTGGCGAGCTTTTATCCCACGGGCAGGAGAGGGTTGCTAGATTTTCTAAGTTACGACGTTTAATGACGGTGTTTGGTCGGTGATGGTTGACGACGATCGGCGGTGGTCGACGACGGTCAGTGATGCTCGACGACGATCAGCGGTGGTTGACGGCGGTCGGCGATGTTCGACGAAGGTCGGTGGTGGTGTTGAACTTCAGCTCTTTCTCAAAGTCTCAAGTTATTTCCTAGGGCTTCTACCTCCCTCATGAGAGGGGTAGAGGTCTATTTATAGTATTTTGTGTGTCATTAATGCAGGAATATAAACTATTTTGATCGGACGGTCCGGAGAGCTTCCCTCGATCATATGACGTTTAAAGGATATTTGAGTAACTTAATGATGTCATAATTGAGTGATTTTTGGTTCGTTAGATTTATCTTGTCGAGATGCTCGATTCGAGTATAAACTTGACATATTAGACAACAATTTGATCTTCCAAATGTGTCTGAAAATCTTCTAAGTGTGGTTCAATGACTTGACTTAGGCCTGATTTGACTCGGATTGGATTAGTTTTCATCTCATTAGGTCCATTTTATCGAGCCGGTCAGTTTAATTATAAGTTTGCTGAAATTGAAGCTCTAGATGATTTTTTATCAAGATTTGAATGTTTATTATTTTAAACATCTTCTCGATATTTGTATCATGCTTCGAGATTAGTGCTAGATGATGAAGATTTGCTAATGGTGTATCAATTATAATTGATTGGGGATTATTTTTAAATAAATTAATTAACTGCAGGATTATAAAATTTTACAATTAATTAAAACTATTAATTCAAAAAAAGAAAAATATATATATTAAATTTTATTAACGGAATATTTTAATATAAATATTATGATATAAATCTTGTCTCTATTCTTAAAACATTATGTTATGATAGCAAGGCTAGGGCTGTCAAAGCACTTTCTTATTCGCGAACGGCTCGTATTCTGCTCTTTAAGCAAAATTTGTCGAACACTAATAATTTTTTTGAGCTCGGTATATAAACGAGCCGAATACGAGACTAAGTCTAGGCTCACTTAAACTTAGCTCATTTACACCCCTATTTAGAAGCAAAGATTTTACTTCACTCTTATTTATTAAAATTAAAAATCTCAATTTTTAGAACATCTTAAGTTGGTTTGTAAAAATTTTAATGAATGTTATATCTATATCAATCATTCAAACGAGGAATTTAATAAATTTCTATCATTTTTTGTTACATGGCTTTTAATTTTAATCTAGAGAGTCCTAAGTTGAAATTTTCTTTAGCAGGGCTTTGAAAATAGCTACTTTTATTACCTTTTTTAATCAAATTAAATTCATGATATTGTATCTAAGTTGGGAAAGAAATGTGTCTAAAAATCCAAATGATTCAAGGTGTAATATTTTAATGAAACACTCTCCTACATTGATTTATTTGCTTACAATAATGAGAAGAAAATTTCAAGGGAAAATCAATAAATCATTGAAAAGATATGCCCATGTTGATTGAAGACTACTAAATTTACTCAATAAAAAAATACCTAAGATTAAGAAACAATTATTAGTTTTAAATGAGTTGTTCTCTTTGCACTTACAAATGAGCATGTAGAGTTTATTGTTCAGTGTTGTTGGCAATAGAGATGTGCAAATTATATCGGCTAATGACAACTTATACAAATAATATTACTTCTTCAATTATGATTGTCAAGAGTATGGGGATATTTTTGGGATGGTTATAGCTACAAGCAAATGTTGTTGTAGAATTGTTACAAGAAAAGTAGATAGTTTGAAAGTTATTTATTGAGGTTTTTAAAATTTTAAAAAGATTCGTGTTGAATCTAAAGTTTTTGTTGATCACACCCAAAGAATAAAACATATAGAAGAAGATAGAATAAGGGGTTGTGTGTGTGTGTGTATGTGTGTGTGTGTGAGAGAGAGAGAGAGAGAGCTGAGCAACTGAGTCCAGACAAGAATGGACAGGATGAGGGAGATCAGAGGAAGTCCTCCTAAGTTCCAATAAGTAGAAAATTGGAATCAATATCAGGATCCAGGTTTATGTTTAATATCCTCTATTTATAGGGTTAGCCTTCATAAAATGACAAATTTAGCCTTATTTTATTTTTAAACATTTAAACATATACAACCATCTTATTGGTAATATCCACACTAATTTTGTGGTAAGACCTTCTTCCACTTGACATCTTTGGTGATGGGGAGGTATTTGGCTCCGATGATTCTCGTACTCGGCCTTTCATAGTCAGCTCAAGAGCCTTTGATCCACAAGTTCCTTGGCTATCTTTTATATGAATTTCTGATATTTTGAGTCGACCTTTCTTTTTCCACCTTTGGATTCACATATTTGGCCAACTTACATTAGAGGATGGATTGAGTGTTATATGGTTGTTCCCTGATCAGAATAGGATGGACTAAGTGTTATATGACCCTTCTCTAGAACAAGCAATCACTTCTAGCTATACATATTTAGTTCATTGGCTCTCATATTTTAAGAAGCTATGCTTTGATATGAACAAATAAATTAAATATAAAATTGATGATAAGTTTTCGTTGATGCTCATAATGTGAATACTCCCTCAAATTTTGGATTATAGATGTTATAAATAGAACAATGATAAGTCTCCTGAACCTATTTACTTTAGCATCTTCTCCTTTCTCCCTTGACCAGTCCCTCTCTATTTTCATACTATGCCAAGGAGGACCTCAGTTACTCAACCATGAACATTGCAAACATGGATCTGCTTTATGACATTTCTATTAAATAGAAATGTAGAATAGATAAGAAGTAAAAGAAGATGATAGTAAAACACAGAAGGATAAGTACATTAGCTGGTTAGGGGAGACTTGTCTAAGATGACTTTAACAAACATTATTAATTTATCAAGTTACATAAGATAGTTCAAGATTTTTGGTGTATTTCTGCTATAGAGACTCATTTGGCTAGGTCATATGTTTGTTAGGATTGTGGGTGTAAATGAGTTCAGTTTAGCTCGGGTCATGCTCTTATCAAGATTGGCTTGTCTGCTAAATTGTGAGCTCAAGCTCAAGCTAAAGCTAGAGTCGAGCTCGAATGGCAAGCTTGAGCTTAGCTCATAGTTGAAGCAGCTGGCTCGAGAGCTCAAACTAAAATTCAATTTTTATGTGAGCTTGTTGGAGAAGGTATTGGTGGCTGGAGGAGGATGAGGATGACGCACAACTCACCATAAAATTGATCAAAATAACTAGATGTGGCATAATTGAGTCGTATTGCAAGACAAGAAGCCTAGCCAGGATGAGCTTAAGCTCGAGTTTATTTAAAAAATGAGCTCAAGTTTGAGTTCAAGCTTAAGCTCGTGGCTCAATAAGCTTGGCTCGTGAGCTTGTTAACGAGCCAAGCTCAAGCCGGCTAAGCTAATTTACAACCCTTGTTGGGATTGTTTTGACCCATTTGCAGGTTCATTATTTCTTTCTTAAATTAATGTGACTATTCATATTCAAACCTTTTATAATAAATTTATGCATTTTGTTTGGATGAAAGTGATTCTTTGTCACTTTGGCTCCTACATTGATATAATTGTCTTTTATTAAATTTACCTTTTTGATTTTTAACTTCCTACAGTCTAAATTTTTTCCTCTTCTTTGGTGGATGCAATTCCTTCAACCCCTTTATAAGGTTTTTGTCATGTGATGATCTTATTATGTTTATATTTTTCACCAAGATATTCTCTCTCTTATTTCAATTTATCTACTTATGGTCACCCCAACCAATGGAATTCAACATAGTTAACTTGTCGGGGCCATGAAAAATGACCTATGAGCAAGTGGAACATTATTGGAAGATATTTATTTTTAATTCCCATCGTTCACATGTGATAGCTTAGAAAGATGAGAGGGAAAATGCATTCCATGAAACTAAGTCAAAGTTCTACTGAGACTAGTTCAGACTCTACCTTCGACTACCGCTCTGTCATGAGTTAGTGTGTGCTTTCTAATTTTATGGAGTTTCATAAGCATAAGTGATGTTTAAATCCATTATTATTATAATGGTGTTGGTAATGTTCATGCGGTTGATGACAATGCCTTTGTCGATTGAGCTCAGGAGGCCCATATTTTGATTTCTAATTCTTTGAGATAGAAACTACCTTGAACAAAACTAACCACGCTATTGTTTGCCCCTAAAATTTCTCAATCTAGTGAGCAAAAAATATATATTTTTCGTCAATAGATATCTTAATCACCATAGCTCATTTTTTTCAAATTCCTCTCTCTCTCTCTCTCTCTCTCTCTCTCTCTCTCTCTCTCTCTCTCTCTCTCCCCCCCCCCCCCCCCCTCTCCCTCCTCCCCCCTCCTTAAGAATTTAGCCCTCATACAAATCCCTCATTCCACTCTTCCTCTCTAAGTGGAAAATACTCCCGTGCTCCTCATCCTCACCATAATTGTTTAAATTTTTCTTCTCCCCTCTTTTTGTTCTTCCTCCTCTCCATACTTGGTTGAGACTCTCTCCCCTCTCATCTTCTCTGTCTCTCTTCACCAAAAAAATCAAGGGCTACTTTAAGAAACACAGAGCATGGTTTTCATTTCCCCTAAATTTTATTGAGTGTCATAATTAATAAAGATGTGACAATTATATCGCCTAATGACAAATTTTAGTAATAATATGATTGTAAGGTGTATTAGGATTTTTTTTGGGATGATTATAGCTACATGTAAATATTGTTGTAGAATTGTTACTAAAAAAATAAATATTTTGAAAGTTATTTATCGAGGTTTTAAATTTTAAAAAGGTGTGTGTTGAACCCAAATAATTAGGGAATAGAATATCAAAAAAGAGATAGAATAGAGGGTTGAGAGAGAGAGATGAGTTTTTGAGTTAAAAAAGGAATGAGACGGATGAAGGAGAATAAAGAATGGTTTTTCCGTAGTTTCAGTGGGGTGAAAATTAAAATCAGAATCTCAATTTATATTTAATACCTTTTATTTGGGTCTGGCCTTCATAAATTGACAAATTTAACCCTAAATCATTTTTAGGCATTTAAACATGTGCAACTATTTTATTGATAATTTTCTTACTAAAACTGAGGGGCAGGTCTTCTTTCGTTGAACTTCTTGGTGAAAGGAGAGGTCTTTTTTAACCTCTGATGATTCTCGTACTCAGCCTTTCATAGTAGACCCATAACATTCAAGCCAATATTATTTGGCTATCTTCTGCATGACTTTCTTGGTTGACCTCACTTTTGGTTGAAATCTAGAAATTTCTTTAGTAGCCTAGGTCTAGCCATTATCCTTCTTTGAATTTGCCTATTTGCCTAACTTATACTACAGGATGGGCCGAGTGTTATACAACTCATTTGCTCTTCTAAGTGGAATTGACTGGGTGCTATCGACCCTTCACAAGTCTGAGAAAATTAAATATAAAAATTGATTTGTGGATTTTAATTGATACTCATAATGTGATTAATCCCTTAAAATCTAGACCTTGGCTTGCATAAATAGAAGGAGGAGACATCTATTAAGCTCATTTACTTCAACATTTTCATCCTTCTCCCTTGATCAGTCACTCCCAATTTTTCATAGTTTTTCATGAAGGACCTCAGATGGTTAACGACAAACATTTCAAATGAGGGTCTGGTTCATGGCATGTCTAACAAGCAGAAATGTAGAGAGGGTGGGAAGATAAAGAAGATGGTAATAAAGCATAGAAGTTTCATTCCATTTGTCAGTTAGGAGGATTCTCCTAAAATGACTCCAACAAACGCTATCCTGGTGGTGGTACCTCTAAGTGAAAATTATCAGTTGTTGACACAACTAGGGTACCCCTCCCCTAAATGAGCATTCCGAACTTTTCAAGCTTGCTTGACTATGAGAAATTAGGAAGGGGAAAAAGGACCCCTACAGTTTTAGAGATGCTTGTTCAGTTCAACCTAACATGTATATTAAGACTTAATAAAATTTCTTCTCTCGAGCAAATCATATTTTGTTTTTACTTCCTTGCACTTTTTATAGATTGCTTTACTCTTAGTGAACATTGCAATCATATATATTATATAGATATCTTTGGCTAGTTGAATTTGAATGAGGCTCTAAATGATTTCTTGGAGAAAGAAGAGCACATTGTTACGGAAGCCAATCAATTGGCTCATGAAGAGAAGTTCTGGGATTTAAGCCATTTATAGGGATATCCCCATCAAGGTGATTATGTTTATTTTGTAGGCTTTGTATGTCGATGAGCTGCTACCCATTTGGGATGTGAGAGAGTCACTCTCTGCCCAGTGACTTATCAAGAGCTTTGAAGCATCGGGCATCCCCATAGAAAATAACCATCTTTTGATGACCAACTTCCTCAGGTCTATGATAATATAAGAGAAGCCCCTTTTATCCAAAGTATGGTTCTGGGTATCCCCCATCATGTAATTAACTAGAGGGATACGTTTCTCTGGGAGACTCTTGACCCTAAAACAAAAAATATTCTTTTTAGCTCTCTGGTTACGGGTGGCTTATGTAAGGATTATTTTCGTGAATGTTGTGTTTCAAGGTACTTCCGTCTGATCTTGCTTGCACGTATACTCTTGACCCATCACACGAGGATTACATATACATAAGCCTTCTGCTTGTTTTTTTTTGTTTCCCTATTTATTGTTGTATATCATTATTATCCAATTCATTTCCTCTTTGAATCATTTAAATGATTTGGTAGGGAGATTTATTCGAATAAGTTAATTATGCGACGACATATAAATAAACAAGCTGGAGACTCTGGGTGTTAAAAAGAACCAAGAAAAACAAATCACACATTCACAAAACTCTCTGTATTTGTCGGCACTATTTTTGGTGTGGGGTTTGCCTATAAGAAGCTGTCGGTCATTGGAATTGAAATCCCGTTGCCCGCTTCGGAAGGACGTTTTTTTTAAAAAAATTTAGTTTTGAAAAAGATGAAGTCAAACTGACCCATAATTTTCATAGTTTAAATGAAAGAGCGCTTTACCTAAAATCCTGTATCTATCCCGAAGGATGAACACAAGAATTGAGGGTGAGGTTCGATCAAATAAACTAGAGAAAGTTATGACATCTGTTTGGTCTGCGAAACCAATATATTGGCCGACAAATTCACCTATTTAATATAAGGAATTAAATAGGGTTTATATTATGCTGGGTTCGGGAAAAGCTTCCTATAGGGGCAAGCCCCTATAGTTAATTACATCTTAGATAACTGAAGTTAACTAAGAATACTCT
>NW_018164665.1:225350-249135 GCF_001263595.1 Phalaenopsis equestris
GATGTCTTCAACGTGTTTGGAATGAGTTTTGATCAATTTTGGGTATTTTGGCAAAATTTGGAATTTTTAGCCAAATTTGGGTATCAAGGGCAGTTAGGTAATTTGGAGGTGCCTAGGGGCAAAATACCAAGTTAAGCATTTCAGATAGAATTGGATAGATATCCATTCTAAATGAACCATGGATCAATTTAATCCTCATTTTGGGTCCTTATGGATTGGTTTTAGCTAGAATATTGTGAGGATATTGTGTATCCTAACTCCAAACCAACACCTAGGGTCAATCCTAAGGCCAAGTAATCCTATAGGAACTCCTCTTGAATCCTCTCACAATGATCTTACCTACTAAATGCTAGAAGTTAAGATCAATATGTGAAACTTCAAGTTGAGTAAAGAGAAAGGCTTTGAATTTCTAATGGTGGGGTACCTCTTCTAATTTTCTAAGACTAGTCAATAGGAAAGTCCTATGGCTAGACCTAGGCTACTAAAGAAGTTTTCTAGACCTCAACCAAAAGTGAGGTCAACAGTATTAATGAGAATACTCCCTACTTGATAATTTATTATTATTATTGTTATTACAATGACATCATTATATGGGTTTCCCTTTTAAAGGAGATCCTCGTTAGTGAAATAGATAAGTGGATGGTTCTTGAGCTTCGGAGCAAAGGTGGCAACACAGAGTTCCTGTGTTTGCTGCCTCTTCCGGCTTGTTCTTCACCGTGGCTTGCTTTCTACGAAGATTGCAAGCACATACCCTCAATGTGAATGGTGTTGGAGTGAATGAGCCCATCAGTGGCTCCTTCCACGGGATCTTTGCATTGTCTTTTGGTTGCCACTCTAGGGGTGATGAATTCTTTCAACATCCCCTCCTTTATCAGCTCCTCAATCAAGATTTGCAGGTGTTTGCACTTCTCTTTTCTACAATCCCAAAAGAAAGCTTTGGCCCTCATCAGCGTCGCTTTCCTGAAGTAGTCCTTGTCCTGGGTGGCGTAAACCATCTCGGTCATAAATACCCTATGTGGGGTTTTGCAGGGCACCTCGTGATTATATCGACGGTGTTCACGGTGGAATGATGACTAGTAGTTCTGGGCCTCGGTCTATCACCTTTGGTCCTCCCGATGTTGGGTAAAGTGATTGTCAGGGTGACCGTCATAGTGAGGGTGGTTTCATGGTCTTGTGCTTTGCATGGGTTGTCTATGTTGTCTTGTTGTGGACTTTTCTGGTGTCTCTAATCAGCAGGATCAGAGGCATTCTCATAGACGACAATGTATTTTTTGGCAATCTCCAAAATCTCAGCCATGTTTTGTGGTTCTCTAAGTTTGAGGTCAAAACAGACCGTCTCTGAACTTACTCTTTGCGTCAGTGCGACCTAAGCCATGTTAGGCTTCAAGTTCTTGACATCTATCATTTCGCTCTAGAAATGCATGATAAAAAATTGTAAGTTATCGTCGGCCCTCTGCTTCAACTGCCACAAGGATCTAGCGCTCTTCTTGTGCCTCAAGGCACTGATGAAATGCGGTTGGAAAAGTTTTCTAAACTCTGCAAAATAGGTGATTACCCTCACGGGCAATCCGTCAAACCACCTTAATGCAGCCGGTCTCAGCATTGTGAAGAAGAGCTTACACTTGAGGGCATCAGAAATTTTTAATAGGCATATGGATAATTTGAATGACAAGAGATGTTTGTTGGTATCTAATCTTCTATTATACATCTCTAAGACCGAAAATTTGAACTTCTTCGGAGACCTATAGGAAGAACGCATTCTCCGACTGCCTTTGTACCTCAGTTCACATCGGTCAGCTTCTCTCCACCACGAGGGTGGATTCGATGTTGTCTTGGTATAGGTCGTCATCGGGCTTCTCCTACACTTGGATCACTCTCCTTCCGTTGTTGGCTGGTAGTTCCCCTTAAGGGGGGTTGGGTATTCCTTGTCGTGTTGGCTCACTTACTGGAACCGAGGTCGTTGTTAAGGCAGCGGCCACCCTAAAGACTTCTGCAAACTATCATGACATCATGTTAGTGATTTGAGTTCTCAAATATTGCAGGCATTGTTGAACAAATTCTTCCATGAACTCTCGAATGCATGTTGTTTTTTCTTCGGTCCTCTGGCTAGACTCTCCCTACTACTGTTGTTGGGCTCCTTTTCTTGTTGAAGACAAGTTTCTATGCTCACCGTGTCTTAAAGGTTGTTGAATCCAAAAATGTTTGGAAAACACGCCCAAGAAATGGAACATGTTATTAAGAAGTGATGGAGAGAGTGAGAGAGAGAGAGAGAGCAATAATAGACATATCAAATGTCATCTTCATTCATAATAGGGACCCCTATATATATGTTTATGTCCCAATATTACAAAAATGCATATTAGCTCCCTCATTATTTACTTTTTAGGAGGGGCACTTGAGTAATTGCAGAGTTATTTGCATAAAATAAAACAAGGGGACAATTCAACTGATGATGGTTGATCGTCTGCCAATCCTTTGCTCGGTCTATATAAAGTTCGAAAGAGGTTCTCTGTCAATCATTCTGAAAACTGATTACCACCCTACGAGACTTTCTCTTGGCATCTTCTGTCAATCATTCAGATAAGGTGATTGTTTCGCCAATATTCATCTGGAAAAGATCATTGGTAGCCCTTCGCTCGATCATTCACACCTCCTTTCTGAGCTTCTCATTTGCTTTGAGATTCGTGTTGGCACACTATTATGTGTACAACTTAATATTTTTTATATGTAGCTTTGTATGTACCATATATCGTGCAATACTCGATAATAAAAAAAAGGTTGCCAAACATAAGGAGACCAACAAATGAAGAAAAATTATCACGTCAGGGCTTCGGGCGTAGAGATATGTCCTATGTGCAATGAATCATCTCCAAGTGGAGCTGACAGAAAAAATAAAAAAAAAAATTGTTTTCTTGTGATACGGTCTGATAACACAGGAGAATATTCCTCCTGTGTTATTCCGCGTTATTCAAGTTTTATTATGATAGTATTGATGTTCTATTGTGTTATTATAACACCAGAAATATTCTCATAACACAATAACACATGAATATCACCACAATAACACCTGAATAACGAGGGAATATTCTTCTGTGCTAAAACGATTTTTTTAAAATTTTTTCATAACATCCACGTATCATGATTTCATTGGACTCTGGAAGTATCTATACGTCTGGAGTTCAGATGTAATATTTGTTCACAAATGAATGCAACTATTTTTTCTTAAAGCTCAATAAAAACCAACAAAAATTTTCTCCCCTTCTCCTTCTTTCCTTTCTTCTTCATCTTCGTTCTCTTCTAAGTGCTCTTTTCTCCAATATTGCTCCTTCCAAGATGAAAATTATTTACCAACAAATTTAAATCAAATATTAAAACATTGAACCTTGATAAAAAAAAAAATTCATTCTTCATTCAAAATAGCAAATATGTAATTGCTATAATTATGTTTATATCCTTTCCTTATAAGGTTAAATTTTATTTGATAAGATCCGATATTACCCAATTCACTGTCCTTCAATTATCATCACAAAAATAAAATAAAAATTAAAGGGGCATTTACATACATGCCCTTTTCGCTCCCCTTCTCCTTTTCATCTTCCTCTCCCGTCCTAAACCCCTACCAGTCGAGAGATTATTGCGTGCGGACACCGCATGCATCTCTGCATGCGGTGTTCGATTCTGGCCGTAGATCACGGTGATCTACGGTCAGGATTATTTCCGTTTTTTTAAAAAAAAAATAAAAAATTTTAGGTGAGGCCCACCGAAAGGAATAATTTTTCCTACCATTCACCACAGACACGAAGCGCAACTTACCATTAAGCTAGCTGCGTGCGGACGCAGATCCGCATGAAATAATTTTTCCTGCCGGTCACCACAGACACGAAGCGCAACTTACCATTAAGCTCAAAGGCGTCGCCTTTCATCTCTTTCTTCAAAACTATATCATCAAGTTCCCTCCTTTTTCTCAAAACCCTTTCTTCCCCCCACGCAGATGGCTGTTACTTCTCTCTATAAGTCCCACCTTATCTTCCTCAATCTCTCCTTCATTATCTTCCTCTTCTGTATCTTCTTCTACCCTTTGCCTTCTTCGAACCAGTCCATCTCTCTCTCCTCGATCCTCAAACGCTCGTCCCCAGCAAACCCTAATGATTGCAGAGCATTAGAAGCTTTCGAAGATAGCGAAACTAAGTGCTCCTACCTCAAAACCAATCATCACTGTGGCAGTAACGGCTACTTGGATTACCTCCATCTCTTTTACTGCATCTATGGCGATTCTCCTATTCTGGGTTACATCATCCTCTTCCTCTGGCTTCTGATTCTCTTCTACTTTCTTGGTAGCACTGCTTCTCAATATTTCTGCCCATCACTTGAGGGCCTCTCTCGTGTGCTGAATCTCTCCCCAACCATCGCCGGCGTTACCCTTCTCTCACTCGGCAACGGTGCACCAGATGTCTTTGCAAGCATCGTCTCCTTCGCCGGCGGCAACGGTAACAGTGAGATCGGTCTTTGCAGTGTTCTCGGTGGCGCCTTTTTTGTCTCTACTGCTGTCGTGGGTGTTATCAGCATCTGCGTTAGCAACAGCAGCTCATGGAATCATGCTAGGGTGTTATCAGCGTCTGCGTTAGCAACAGCAGCTCATGGAATCATGCTATGGCCATTGATCGTTTTAGCTTTACCAGAGACCTGTGTTACTTACTCTTCAGCCTCTGTTTTCTTCTCCTGATACTTGTCGTTGGCCAAATTCACATCTTGGGGTCCATGTTCTGCATTTCTCTGTACATTCTCTATGTTATCATGGTCTCCACCGGGAAATGTTGCAGGAAGGAGTTTGAAGTGCCATTGTTAGAATCCATTGAAGTGGAGCAGCATCAGTCCGTTGAGGATCTTCATGAAAGCAAAGAAATTGAAGCAAAGCAGAGTTTTTTAAATTCCTGGGTTTGGTCAAGCTGGTTCCTTTTCTTGATAGAGCTTCCACTCTTTCTCCCGAGAAGATTAACAATCCCAGTTGTGACAGAAGAGAGATGGTCTAAACCATTTGCGGTTGCTTCAGTGATACTGTCGCCAACTCTTCTTGCAACTTTATGGAATTCCAAGACTGTGGGGGTGGGTTCTGAAGAAAGCATCACAATCTTTCTTTTTGCTGGTTTATTTGGAATGATTCTTGGATTTGCTGCCATGGAAGGAACTGAAAGTTCCCATCCACCAAAGCTCTTACTTCCATGGCTTGCAGGTGGCTTTCTCATGAGCGTGGTGTGGAGTTACATGGTAGCGGGAGAACTTGTTTCACTCCTTGTGTCATTTGGGCATATAATTGGAGCAACTCCTTCTGTTCTTGGAGTCATAGTTCTGGCTTGGGGGAATTCACTTGGGGACCTCATATCTAATGTGGCCATGGCTGTTAATGGAGGGGAGGATGGAGCTCAGATTGCAATAGCTGGTTGCTATGCTGGTCCAATTTTCAATATCTTGGTTGGGTTGGGGATGTCACTGTTTATGTCTTCTTGGGGATCTTATCCTGAAGCATTTGTGATTCCTGAGGACCCTTTTGAGTTTGTGATTATTGGATTTCTTGTGGGAGGATTGTTGTGGGCTCTGGTTATATTGCCAAGGAAGGGGATGAAGCTGAATTGGAGTTTGGGGGTTGGATTGCTGACTATTTATTCCTTTTTTCTTTGCTTTAGGCTGCTTGAAAGCCTTGATTTGTTGAAAATTGGAGTTTCTGGACCTTGAAGCTGGGCATGTAAATTTCCCTCTTTTATTTTTTTTATTTTTTTGGGTGGGGGATTGAGGTGGGGCTTTTTACATACGTACCCCAATTCCTATGTATTTACATATCTAATATCTGAACTTTGCTTTTTAACCCTGTATCCTAATCTAAGTGTAACTGTGTAAGTATATCCTCATATCAATCAGTGCACGTAAACTAATGCTGTGTTTTTAGCTTGGGGACTCTTTAGGGTCTTTTTGATTCGGCGGTGGGAGTGCGGTGCAGGGAGAGGCCGCGATTAGGCCGCGAAACGCGGCTATTTGGTTTGACAATATGAGAGTGATGGGATGCCGTTTTGGCGAAACGCAGGCCACAGATCAAACCTCATGACCCATGTTCGAGCCATTTTAAATACACTCGTGCTCCTCTACTGTTCGATGAAGCCATCCTCTACTGTTTGACGGCCAAAACCCTGGTCCCTCTTCTGTTTGACGAAGTTGTTTTCTGGGGAGAGTGGTAAGCGAGGTTTTTGAGCAGGAAGGGGTACAAGAGGATGGGTTTCAGGATTTAGTATAATTTTATTTTAGTTAGTTTTAATTAATTTAATTATATAATAAATAAAAATCAATAAATATGTTATCAAGTTAATTATAATTTTTGTATAATTCATTCCATTGAATATCAAATTAATTATAATTATAAAGATTTATATGTATTTATTTTATAATTAATTAATGCGAATTAAATTATATATTAAATTCAATTAAATTATATAATTTAATTAATTATTAATTAATTTTAAAAAAAATAATAATTCAATGATTAATTAATGAATAAGATTTTGTTGGATAAATAATAATTCAATAATTTATTGGTATTAAGTAATTATTTTAATAAGTAGAAAATTATTTATTAATATAATTAGAAATAAAATTTATTAGAGTTATGTTACAAACAACATTATTAAACTGAGGCAGAATAGTAATATGTCCAGAAACAACTGTTATAAAGTTTTTTGATATAAATAGTCAGTCAGTTTCACCGCAGCAGCTTCTTGGGACAGCTAGACTACAGTTGATAAGCTGCAACTGCCCAAAACAGACCTTTAGTTGCTTGTAAAAGATATGTAGAGTGAATTAAATGTGGCATATTATGAATACTTGAAGGATGATTTGATTAGTTGTAAAATATTTGAAGCAGATTTTTTTTCTCTACTTAAATTTATGCAGATTAAAATAAAATATGTGTATTCTAAATAATTATTTCGTTGTCTGTAAAGTAAACACAAATATTTTATTTTTCTATTATAATTATATATCGTATAAATTTTATAGATTTACATATCTATTTAAAATATTCATATTTATTTATATAATATTTAATAATAAAATTATATTAAATAAAATAAATGACAAAATTTAATTTATATTAAATTATTTAATATTAATGATAATTTTATATAATTTTAAAATTAGTGTTATATAAATAAATATAAAAATTGATTTAGAATAAAACAAAATTAATAATTCATATGCTATATTCATATCAAAATTAAGCAATCACCTACACTAGTAGAGCTTAACAAAAAATTGAGTGTTCAAACGTGTTAGCTCAAAATTAATTTTAATTTAATTTATATTAAGAAATTAAATATATAGGACCCCAAACATTAGGATTTGCATGTCATACCCAAAGTTTAGTATTTAAGAACAAAAAACCTAAAATCATTTTAATACCCCATGTGTAGCATTTTGTTTTGCCTCCCATTAAAATCTCGTCTTTTCTTTCACAGCCAGATGTCGACGTGTCATGTCACCAAGAAATCACATCGCAATTCATCGATGTACAGTTTCTTCATCATTACTTTAAAAATATAGTTTTATTATGTTGTTTGTGAATCATACCCAGAAGTTAAAGCATACCAAAAGAGAGAGATAGAGGGACAAAGAGAAATAAACAACAAAACATAGTCTATCACTAATTTCGCATAAAATAATCTCTATATTTATATAAGAGAGAGTGTAATACTTGAAATTAATATTTTTGCCCTTTCTTTAATGGGGTCGTTATAAGATATCTTTGATATCTTACATACATGACTCTATTACTCGATTGCCCTATGATTTGATTGGTTGGGTTAGCCTGAATTTGATTTGATAAGGCTGGTTCGATCGGCTGGGCTGAGTTTGCATAACTGATCGGTTGGATTCGATTAGTTTCTGGGTTAATAGGAATGGCTTATCGGCTAGACTTTTCTAATCAGTTGATTTAGTCTTATTGTCGATGCTCGATTCCTAGATAAGGATCTCATGTCAGTAAAACTAGACTAGGGTATTGAGTAAATCGCGAGTCACTGCAACTCAATATATAGCTTATTTCTTGATGAGATGGTCGTTAGGGGTGATTGAGCGGCTCAGTTATATGACAGAGTGTTTGTCCTTGATGAGGAAACCTCAGGTGCGTTCATGGGATGACAGGTGGGATGAACTGCATTCTTTCCTCGGATAGTATTTACTAAAAGGTAGCTTGATGCTTTAGCTCAGCTTTCTCATAGTGGTTGACTTATATGTCTATCTCATTTAGCACAACGAGTTCGGATTTGGTTCATTAGGTTTTCTTCATGACTCGGTCAGTTTTGGTCTTCCTTGATTTGGCTCGAACTACTGCATTCGGCCAAATAAGTGGATTTTTTGGTCTTCTATCAGTGGGTCCTCCTTTGTTCGATTTTCTTCTGTCTAAACTAATGGATCTTCTTAGGATTAGCGCTGTCACATTTTTCATATACATAATTAGTTTTTCAATTCTCTTGCTTCTTGAAAACGACACTTTGATAAGAACATGAGAATTTAAGGCAAAAGTAAATATCATTTATTCTTAATAAATGAAACAACAATTAAACTCCACATCACCCAGGGTCAACCCTAATGTCAGAGGGTCCTATGGGGAACCCCTCTTGAGCTCTCTTATATCAGCTCCACCTACTAAGTGCTAGAGGTTATAACCAATATGTAGAACTTCAAGATGAGAAAAAAAGAGTTTGAGATTTCAATTGGTGAGGGTACCATTACTTGTCTCTAGGAATAGTTAACAGGAAAGTCCTATGGCTAGATCCTAGGCTCCTAAGGAAGAAAGATTATACCTCAACAAAAATGAGATCAATAGGTCAACTGACTGTAAACATCCAAACTACTTAAAAGAAGACAAAATATAAAGCGAAAGATGAACCTCAACTAAATCATCAATGATAGTTTGGATGAAGTTAGTTGATGAGTCTGACATAAGTTAGTGTTGGGACTCATACTATCAGTTTGTCTGTATTCATTTGATATGTCTGCCCAAATTATTGATTGATATTTACATTTTTTTTTCCTTTTGTCTGGTTTACAGGTAAGCCCATTTATGGACTAAACCTTCTACCCCAACCTAAATAACTTCAACTTAACTTCTTAAAATAAAACTCATAACCAAAATTAAATCACATAAATCACTACATTCACAACCATAGAAACATCATACATTTAAACAACCTTGTTTGACACCAAATAAAAATGATTAAAAACTCATTTTCGATTTAGAAACATGAAGGATAACATGCTCTGTAAGCATATGTATAAAATATTGTTCATATTTCTTATCTTCAGACCCTCACTCATTGCACGGAAAGAGGTAGTTTGACCCGTAAAAACCACAATCTTATCGAGTAAGTTATGTCTATACATATTGATTGACCTTTTGAGTAGACATGCTATGGATTTATCATCAAGGACTTGCATAACCTTTTACACAGCTTGTTTTTATGCACTTATTATTACTTAAAAACATTTGAGTGGGGTGAGGCATAAAATATTTAGATTTAAAATTTAGGAATATGTTTGGATTAGTTTTAGGACATCATGCATATCATACATACCTAGGCAGCTTGGTTTATCATAAAACCTATTACTCTTAATAAACAACAACCTACCCTATCTTGCATCATCGAGACCGACCATGCATGGTTTTGAATGCGATTAGGTGGTTTAAATGATAGCCCATTTTCAGACAGGGTTGTAAGTCCATTGAATTCTATGTTTTCCCTTCTTTTAGGTTAAGGTTTTGAAGTTTCATTTCTCTCGGTGAACTTCACCCTAGGTCTCTGAGGCTGTTCATCTAGTGATGGCGTAAATCCTCACCTATAGGCTCCTACATGATCGTATGTCATGCAGTATAAATCCTAACATTCTAATAAAACATCAGAGTGAAACTTTAAGATTCTCTTCAAAAATGTCAAGTGTCATACAACAGGATTACTCGAGATATCACAGAGGTTGCCTCGATATCTTTGAGTGTCCCCTACCTTTTCCTCTTTTGGCTTCTGATAACAACAATTTAAATTTCAAGCCTTTCTCATTTGGAAATCCAATGTCCAATCATGGAAGCCTAAACTTAGAAATTTCTTGAGGATAAAACTTCCACTTTAATTAAGATTTTTCTTAAATAACTTCAATTGCTTAAAATGTAATTAAGTATAGGGACTTTCCCTTATAGGAAGAAGAAGACCCAAAACTAATTTAAACCATATTTAGTCTTTATCTCAAATAGTGGAATGATCTATGAGGTTTAAACAACAGATCAATGCAGATACCTAATGTTTTCGTAGTTTGAATAATCAAACCTATTATAAAAAATTGTATTCTACTTTTAGAGGTGGTTTACTACTTATGATGACGTGCTTGATCATTTGAACTACCAAAACATTTGAATCTACACAACATTCAAAAGTCCCATGTCGCTGCAAAAACAAAACTCAAGGCAATCAATGCCAAGAATACAATAAGGTTAAGCATAAAGCATAGCATGTTACTCAAAACTTATGCAAGTACTCATCACATGTAAGGAATATAGAATGAAAAGAGACATAATATGCATATTTATCTTATTCATAATGAAAGGATTGATTATTATTTGTTTCTCAATTTTCATGGTGCAAATTACAATCATGTTTACAAACTTGCTACATAGTTTAAGTTCATTAATATTGTACATTCAAGGATGCATGAAAATGTGTAAAAGCACTTACTTTTAATCATGACAAAATGCAACTATCATATACTTTTAATAATGATGGGATTGACTATCTTACATTATGATAATGTTTCATTTCATGGCTTAGTGTAACAATGGATCTTCTTCATCATATATAGTATCATTATTATAATGCTTTCAGGCTTCATAATAATTGGATCTTCTTCATCATATATATTATCATTATTATAATGCTTTCAGGCTTCATAATAATCTTGTATAATGTATACTCATTTTATAAAATCTTGTATAATCATTCATTACCCTTTACACAATAACGAGAACCATTCACTTATTTTTTTTAACCATTTAGATAAACTCATCAGTTTATTCTTCTGTAAGGAAATCTTTAATTTTACCAATCTGCGGATTATTTACTTTGCCTTACTTTTATTTTACATGCACTTTATCCATTTAATAAGAAATATTTTTTTTCATATAGGTACTTTATGAACCATAATGCATACGATTACTTAAATAAGTTAAAAAGTCTTGATTTGGGCACTTCTTTCATGGTTCCATTTTTCCTTACTTAAAATGATATTTGTATAAATTAAAAAAATACCACAGAAATATTTTGTATTAATATTAAAACCATTTTGGATGCCTCACACTTTATCTTAAGAATGATACAATCATAAAAGGGTTGACCTAAAAATGCGATTTTAGCTTTGCATGAGATATTAACCTTTCATGGACATGTAATATCAAACACTTCTCATATTTTGATAGGCTCATTTTGTAACAAGATTCTCATATAATACCATAAGATATAATACCATAAGTGTTCTTATAATTTATATAATAAGTTGCCATCTTTTTTACTATAAAGTACAAAAAGTTTTCTTATGATGAAATAATAGTAAAACGAACAATTCTTCAAGAAAATATTGACATGCAATTGTAAATTGAATCTTCATGTAAAAATTTATAATCAGATCAATAGATGGAGCTTGTTTTCATAATAGAAAAAGGATTTATATGTACCATGAATAAATTTTCAAAAGAACTCAATATCTATCACAAAAAATATTTTAAAAATTATGCAAGATTAAAACTAAATGAATTTTAAAATAAAAGGATGGTATCCTACCTTTCAAAGAGAACAATGCCTAAGAAAGTTGACTTCACAAGCACTCTAGAATGAAACCCTAGCATCTCCTGTTCCTAATATCCTACCCAGAACTTGACCGACTTTTTCTTTGGTATTTTTCCAAAGTAAGAAGCACTCTAGTTAACTCTTTTATATCAATTAGTTTTCCATCCATACCAATCTATCATATGCATCTTTAAGCCATCTCACCATGCTTCATGCCATGCTTGCCTTTATTTTATCATATAAAAACTATAATATTAAGTAAATTTATAGGTATCAATTTTTATAATTAATGCTTTATATCATTAAACTTATCTATATATTTTGTTGATTATATTAATTTTGCATAATCATACTTAAAAATTAAACCAAGTTGGCAATTTCTAATAAGTTGACAATTGTACATATCTTGATTAGAAAATTTTTATTTTTAATTCAAAATCTATGTTCTTATATGTTCTCAATTTTAAGAAAATTATCAAAAACTTTTATGTTGATGATTTTATCTATTTCTATCTCCATAGTCTTAAAAATTTATCAAAACTTAGTGCAAGTACTAATTAGACAGCTTCCTTCTTGTATTTTGATTATAGCTTTCAATTTCTCATTCAAATTTATGTTTTTATGTATTCTATAAATATAAATAAATTCTATAAAAGTTTTACTTTATCACTTTATCTAATTTGAAAAATAAGATAAGTAAAATTTATAATAACAAAGAGAAAAGTTTGTAGTTCTTTAATTGGATTATTTTCTATAAAAAAATTTAACATATCATGATTCTAGCAACTATTGCTTTATAATTTAGGATAGTCTATTATCATATCCACTTTATATATATATATATGCATTATAGTTATCATAGAACTAGTATTATTATTATTATTATTATTATTTTACATATATTATAAGGTATTACACTTTTGATGTTAGTAATCCTCGATATCATGACCACACTATCTATGATAACATGATACTTATTTGGGTCATGTAAGTGACTACTAGTCTTCATAAATATTGTCCTTCCGAAATACTTCCTATTTTGTATAGCTTTCACTGACTTCGTCATATAGACCCTCATTGAAATTGTAATAGGTGCATGATGAAAGAGAGGTAGTGAACTCCCATTCACATAGTGATAAATTTGCCTCTCTACAGAAGGTTCTTGCTCATCAAAGGGATGAACTCGCTTCTTCTCAAATTTTCTCTTAGCCCCATGCTCGATAAGATAATGTTCACACTTCTTATGAAACTACCTAAAATTTTTCTTCGAAAGATACTTCTCCATGTTGTAATGTCTCCAAAATTTAAATGCATTCTCCATAGTGCCTACAAACTTGTCTACATCTCTTATGTGTTGGGGAACTATGAAATGAAAATCCTCTTAAACTCGATGAAAGAAGTCATTACCCAAGTGAAAACTTATTAAACTAACAATAGGCAAACTATATAAGAGTCATCAAAAAGAGATAACATGTCATTAAGCCTCAGTAAATAGACAACCAGTTCGAATGAAGCTATATGGTCAATATCATACATTCCCTTTGTAAGACTCCAATGCATGAAAATTGGACATCTCTAGTAGTTTGGCGTCCACAATCTTATGGAGAAAGCGTTCTGTAGTCATTGCTTCCTCTATGTTTCTAATTACTTTTCCTTAGGCACTTGATCAGAGGGACAAAAGTCTTTATTATCCAGGATAATGATTTCATCTTTTTCTACTGGAGTAGAATGTAAAGCTCTTAATCCTCTAACTGTTGTTACTCCTTTAAGAAAAATTAATTCTAAAGAATCGGGTATCATCTCCATATGAGTTGTTACTGCTGTTACATGCTCCAATGTAGGCTTCTTGTATCAGCTATTATTTATTCCTTAAGTTCATCCATTTTTTAAATACAAAACTTCATAGTGTGCTCTATATTCACTGAGTACTTATAATTGCTAGGCTTTGTACCATGGAAAGCATCTCTTATTGTATATGGCAAAGCCATGCTCACCACACTTTGAGGAATTGGTTCCTTTCTCAGTCTTGGCTGCATCAAGTTCTTAGGCTTGGATGATCGTTAGTCTCTTGTATGGGTGAGCCGCTTAGCTCGTGTCACGTACTCATCTTTATAATAGTTGCCTTTGAGTTCGGTTCTTGTGGTCGTGCGCCTGGGTCGCCCGGGTCTTCTATCAATGGCTCCACAATTAGATAATTCTTTTGTTTCTTGTACCGTTAGATCTCCTTGAGATTCGTGCTGATATATTTTCTGTGTACAACAAAAAATACTCATTTTCTATTTTTTTTTTCCGAAATAAATCCAATAATCTTCAGAATTAGAAATTATCTTGATATTCCAAGCAATTCTCTTCAATATCAATTAGTTGATATTAATAAAGAGTGACACTAAGTAATTTCTTGAGCCATATGAGAAATAGCAAAACAAGGATGGGCTTCCCAATTATTGGATGGGGTTTTTTGACCTAAACAAAACATATTCTTTATATGCAATATTAATTTCAATGTAAATTTAATAATTTTTGCAGCCTGTTTCAATTTGTAACAGCATATATAAATATATAAATTTATTTCATTCCCTTTTTTTGCTTTAAATATTTATTGAAGTTATTATAATTCAGAAAAGCATTTCATATAATTTGTATTTATTGCATGTATTTATTTTGAAATAAATTGTGTTAAAATAAGGTTAAAAATTATCAAATTTACTTTAAGAAAAGTATAGTGAAATATTTTTTTATATGTATAGATACACCAACAACAAATTTGTATCATTCGGCACGAATCTCGAGACATGACACAGTACCAAGATGACATTTCAAGCAAGAAAAGTTTAAATCTTGATAAAAATTCATTTAGAGCTCCGATTTCAGCAAACTTACAGTCAAACTAACCGGCTCGGTGAGACAGACCTAATGATATAAAAACTAGTCAAATTTGAGTTAAAGCAAGCTCAAATCATGTCATTAAACCACCCTTGGAAGATTTATTATGTACACATTTGGAAGGTCAAACAGATGTCGACACTAGCAAACCTATACTCGAATCAAGCGCCTCGAAAAGACAAATACAACAAGCCCAAGATACCTATACTCGAATCGAGCGCCTCGAAAAGACAAATACAACAAGCCCAAGATTACTCAATTCTAACATCGTTAAGGCACTCAAATGTCCATCAAACACAGCATAATCGAAAGAAAGTCTCTGAACCGTCTGATCAAAATGGTTGATGTTATTGCATTAATTGCAACTAGAAGACTATAAATAGACTCCCACCCCTCACATGAGTGGAAGCTGAAGTCTAGAGAGAGAGTCTGAGGTCTTAAGGTGAAGCTGCAGCTCAGCATCATTGCCGATAGTCGTCAACCACCGCCGACCTCCGTCGTCGACCACGCCAATCATCGTCGACCATCGCCGACCCCTGCCAACCGTCATCGACCACCACTAACCACCCTCGATCACCACCAACCAGATGTCGTAATGTATTACTTTGCCCCCGAACGGTGATAGTAATTAACCATCTTAATATTATGATTTTTTAATTGCTTAAATGAACTTTAACGTACGTTACCTCTTAAATTCAATAAGATAAGATTCAGCATTACAACATGTCATTAATCTTTTGGCTTAAAAACAAACAATAATGATGGCATTTATCCACCATAACATGCGCCAAACCTTATCGGCTTATCTGCTGAAGTTGGGACAGATTTGAAAGCACTCCGCATATTATTGCTTCAACATATTATTTTAATGATTTATTATTTTGAATAAAAGGGTTCAGTGATTAAAGACCATTTTTTTAATAAATTATTTTTATGATTGTTTATTATTTCAATTGTTGAATGGCTGAAAATTCAGGGTGTTAGAGTGATTATTTAATATCTTGGCGTTGCGCGAAAATCCAACATATATAGATGATAAAAAAGCAGCAAAAGACGACACTATGATTTGTTAAGTAAAAAAAGTTTGGAAAAGGAAAAAATGAGACGGTCTGATCAAAATAATCAATTGATTGTAAATATATTGATCAATTATTCCCTTGAGTAAGAGAAAATAAAATTATGATACTGATAATTACAGTCATAATTGGGCTTAAAAAAAGTGGTTTTTGACAGTAATGATAATAAGTCATGCTTAGTTGCTATAAATTCTGTTGTTGTTCATAAGACTGTAGTCGATGGTTTCAATAGCGATAGTTGACTGCAGAGGCTTTAGGCGATGTCTGTAATAGTAACTGACCACATATGTCGTAGTTGGAAGCTACAAAGACGTCACTTAGCCACAGGGGATGTGGTAAAAAGTTATAATAGTAACTGGCCAAATAGGTCATAGTTGGTAGCTGATGATGCATCAGTCGTACTTGGAATTTGCCTTAGCATTTAGTCATATAGGTCACAATTGGTCACATAAGTCATAGTTGGTAGCTACAGTAGCGTCAGTTTGTCATAAAGGTCATAGTGGGAAGATACAATTGTAACTAACCACAAATATCGTAGTTGGTGCTACACCGATTGGTGGTTTCAACCCATCTCTAAAGTTTTTTATCTTACACTAAAGGCGGCACTTGTTAGTATACGACATATAGAAAATTTTAGGAGTCCGAAAGAAGACAATCTATTATGAATATGACGATTGTAAGCAGTTGTGGCCAAGAGTTATCATTAGATCTTCAATACGAAATTATTCATATACTCCATATTTAGGATAATGTTAGCTAGTAGAGTTTGTCGATAGTGGCAAGCAAAGGTGATTGGATGCGGTCAATGGTGGACGATTGGCGGTGGTCAACGGAGGTTGGCAGCTATGAAGGCCGAGAGTTGTCATTAGTACTTCAATATGATATTATTCATTACAATGTATTTGATATATGTCAATATAGCATTTTTAGGATAAATCGTTGCTCTGTATTTGACATCATATTTGGGATACATCATTAGCTAGGAGATTTTGCCGATAGAGGCGGGTAAGGGTGGTCAGGGGCGGTCGAGGGCAACTAGTGGGCGATATTCGACGGTGGTCGATAGCAATGGAGTCTAGAAGTTATCATTAGGACTTTAGAACGACGTTATTCATTACATAGAATTTGGTATATGTCGTTAAACCATTTTTGTGATACATTGTTACACTATATTCAAAATACATCATTACACTATATTTGGGATACGTCGTATGCTAGCAAAGTTCGCAGGCAGTGGCGATCAGCGACGGTCGGCAATTGTCGATATCTATGAAGGCCGAGATTTATCATCCGAACTTTAATACGATGTTATTTATCACACCACATTTTTTATATGTCATTAAACAATGTAGTTAAACCGTATTTAGGATACATTATTAAACCATATATGGGATACATCATTAGTTATGAGAGTATCAATGGTGGAGAGACGAGGCGGTCGACGACGGTGACCAGAGGCGTTCGACGGTGCTTGATGGTGGATGGCCAATGATGGTCGATGGTGGCTAGTAGGTGATGGTCAATGGTGGTTGGCAGCCATGGAGGATGGGAGTTATTGCCTGGAGTTTAATCAAAAACCACACTGGAATTTGACTCCTTCTGCCCTCTCTCTCAAGTGAAGAGAGGGAGTCTATTTATAGCATCTAAGAGATGGACATTTAATTATTTGGCGAATAAATCTCGTAAACACCTAATTGATGACACATATTAACCCCCCTTGATTATAAGTGATTTTTAAATAATTTGAGGGTCTTAATGACCTTAATATTAAGCGAGCCTAGGCTCGTTAGAATCCTCTCATCAAACACTCAATTTGACAATAAGTCTCTAATTGTGCTTTAATAACTTGATTTGAACTTGATTGAACTCAAATCAAAATAATTTTGGTATCATTGAGTTTGACTTGTCAAGGTGGTCAATTTGAATATAAATTATCAAAATCAAGGCCTTGGATGATCTGGAATTTGAATGTGAAATATTTATTACTCAAAAGATCCTTCAAGATTCATGCAAAATGATAAAATTTCCTAATAATACATTTGTTGCCCCTTATTTTTGAGCGACAATGATTGTGTCATCAAAAAATAAATAAAAAATAAAGGAAGTACAAAATTTTGGTATGGGAGCCAATTGGAGGCAATGACAAACTGTGGTAGGCAGCAGTCGGTGATTTGTGGTGATGGAGACCAGCGATGGCGATGAACGGTGGCAACGATTGTGAGCGTATGTGGTCGACAACATGGTGGTCAGCGATAGGTGATGCACGACGGTGGATTGGATCAATTTAGTGCAGACACGGGCTAGCCGGGTTCGAGCTACGTGGTGGGTGGCGTGGGCAGTTGCTTGTGCTTGCGACATGATCAGGTCGGGCCTATTTGAAACATGACTACTTGTGTGATAATGTGGTTACGCATCTTCTTTAGCATATATTTGATCTAGGTTTGAATCCAATACTCTACATCTGTTTTTTCAATTTAATTTTAACGAGTCAATTTCGAGCGAAATCGGAGGACCGGGGCGGGCAATAACGGGAATAAATAAAAGAAATATACGGGAAGCCTTCATATGGTGAGTTTTTACATTGATTGCTCCAACATAAATCCAAAGTGAGACCATTTCAATATTATAATATATATATAAAGAGCCTGTTTCAAACACAATTTTAAATAAGCCGAACATAAGCCAAGGCTAAGCTCGCTCAAGCTCGGCTCGTTTACAGCTCTAGCTTGGAGAGAGCTATGGCTCACCAAATTAGCCTATAAATAGTTGTTAATTAAGCGCATTTAGACCTATAATCAATTTAAATAATCCCAGGAAATATTCTCTCCAAAGGATGATTGTTCTGCCAATAAGTCTCAAACTAATTTTCTTGGCTAAAATCATTTCGAAAGTTACACCAGTGAAAGCTTTTTTTTCATATTTTAATCATAATACTTGTTTACTTCATAAAAAAAGTCTTTTTAAATTATTTCAATACAATTTTTAAAATCAATCAATTCACCCCATCTTGAGGAGTGATTATTCCGTGCAGAGAGTGCACACTGTCATACAGCCGCGATGCGCGGCTGTGATCAGAGAGCGCACGCAGCTCTGCATGCGCTCTCCGCACGCAATAATTAGACCCACTTGAGTGTCGCAGTCATTCCTCAAAGTCGAGTATCCCGCACTCTCCGCAGCTACAACAGACAGCATCCCTCCAAAACCAATCCCACAGCGCTTTTCTGTGACAATAACTCAACTATAGCTCTTGCCAATAATCCAATCTTTTATGCTCGTATCAAGCATAAAAGATTAATAAACTATCATTTCATCTAAGAACATACTCTTTCTAAAGGAAATTCAAGTTTGCCACTCGCTCTCAAGATCAATTTACAGATACACTTACCAAACTTCTGCCAACCACCAGATTATGCAACTCCATCACAAACTGCAAATCCACTTCTGGATCATGATCTTGAGAGGCAGTGAAACAAAACACACTAACAAATCGCAAAAACCACTAACAGCCACTACCATCCAAGGAATAGCTACATGAGTTGATCTCAACCCTTAAACACTGGAGAACATTAAAAACAGTACACAATATATGAACATGTACACATTGTTCTTGTATACATGCCAAAAATACTTAATAGTTATACACACCATCTCTTTTTGGTTTGCTTCTTGTATTTACTACTCTCTTATGGCTTCTTTAGAGAAAAATCTCATTTTGCTTGAATTATGATACTCTATTTAAGTTTCTTGCATCCATGCTGCATAAACAAAACAATTTTTTTTTTTTTTTAAATCCACAATTCATTTAAATACAACATAGTTTTTTCAAAAGTCAATTTCAGTATAATTCAGTTCATGTTAAAGATAGCATAGAGCAAAAATGATAACAGGTAGATTGCATTACGCCCAAATCATTCATGGCAGGTAACATCTTGCACAGCAATCAAAATATTCCATTTCCTACAGGATAGACAAATTCAGAAATGAACAGATATCAAGAGCCAATGGCAAAAAGATATTAGAGGGAGAGATTAAAGCAAATGTAAGCATTAACATACTCAAGTCGTTCAAGTTGATTTCAGAAGCACTATCACCGGATTTGATGAGGTGAACCTTGCCTGAAAAAGAAGTATGCAAGAAAAGGTTTAGAGGCTCTGAGTGCATCCAGCAATTTCTTTCTTTATTTAAGAATATCAATCATAGGGGAATACAACGCCTAAATCAAATTGATGTATAAAAAAAAAGAAAAATCATATACAAGCTTAACTAAGCACTTAGGCTTCGTTTGGGGCAGCTTATCCGCTGCGATGGCGTTTTAAGAACGCCGCCTTACAATTTGGAAAATGCGTTTCAGTAGCTTATTCGAAAACGCAGTTGGTTTTTTACACTAAACGCGAAACACGGGTCAAATCCCGCGGTCCGCGTTTCCAAATAAATGACTTATCTGGATAAGCACAAGCTGCCCCAAATGCACCCTCAATTATCTCCTGAGTAACAAAAATGACTAGAAGATTATTAGAAAACAAAATCCATTTACACAATCTACCCCAAATGCTACCAGATAAGTGACTTATCTGGTAGCAGGCGTGGTATATTGCACAAGTGCATTGGCATGCTTTAGGTCTCAAACTCCCACAACAGCACAAATATCAGCTAATCAGCCTCTTCCAACTCAGAGAGACTCCTCACCTTCCCTTCCATAAACTTTCAATCTTTCCTTTTACCCAGTTAAGCTCATTTTCACTCACATGAACATCGATTAAAATTATGGAAAATCTAATATTTCTCCATTCGGATATTCAAAAATATCATAAAAATTGAGTTTTTGGGTCATCTCTAATGCTATCTTATATAATAAATGTTATCTCAAGGGTTCAGTGGCATAACCCAAAATAATTCACTAAGACTAACATGAACTTGCCAGGGAAAATATGGCCTCTCCAATACCAACACAAACTCATCAAGATCAACGTGAACTCACTAGAATTAAGGAGAATTTGCCTCATTGTTCACTCAAGCATACTCACCCAAGTTCAGGTGTGCTCACCCCAACACACTCCAACATACTCATTCAAAGTTTAGGAATTATTCGCACACATTTCTTCAACCAAGCCAACAAATTTATTTAATAAGCTGACATTTTCAACCATTACACTAGTGGCCTCAGTCCCTCATTCTTTGAAAACTACAACCAAACAAATTCATGTTCAGTAAACGATCATGAGATTTGCTATGTATTCTTCTAATAGATGTAGCTTAATGAGTCTTTCCTATAACAATTAAACACAAATAAAAGTTCAAAAGGAGAACCTAAGTTACATAAACTTTTATATTTAAACTTTTTCTAATAAAGACACAAGAGCTTCTCTCTCTCTCTCTCTCTTAATCTTTGCTATTCCCTCTTATTATAAATTTTAGTAAGGTTCTGGTATTATCCACGGGCACTTTTGGATCCGACAGCTTGTGAAGAGTGATAAGCATAGACGTGCCAAAAAGCAGCAGAAATTCACTTCAAAAAGAGCACAAAACAGAGAGATATGAATAAAGATGGCGAACAAAAGCTAGTTACATGAAGACAGCTCACTAAGATGTAAGAAAGATTAAATAGGATGATAGAGAGAGCGTTGGAGTGTGTTTCTAGAAACATTTCTAGAGTGAAGATGCAGAAAGGATCATCAAATTTTGTCATCCGTAGGAGACTTGATGGCAAGAGCGTTACCCTACCAGACATGATAAAACTCAACCAGCTTGATAGCGATTAAGATTCTACTCCCTCACCTAGGGCTGTCAAAAAAACTAGTTTGCTTGTAAATAGACTGACTTCGGCTTTGTTAAAGAGCTCATGTTCGGTCATTCATTAAAGAAGCAAAACAAGCATAAAAATTTTGGGCTTAATTTATAAAGGAGCCAAGCACAAATATCAATTGAGCAATCATGTTCGGTTCTTTTTCCGCTAAAAATACTTGAAAAATTAAAAAAATTAATATTTAGTAATAATTTTATATAGTTGTATTAATAAGATAAGTCAAAAAGTTGCGTTTTAGCTAAAAAATTAAATTTTAATATTTTAAAATAATTTATGCTAAAAATGAGTCGAGCACAAGTTGCACATAACTAGACAAATACAAATGAATAAAATAAAACATGCACTTCACGAACCGATTTCGAATGAGCTGATTTCAAACAAAATAAATAAATAAATAAATAAAAATAAACAATCTAAACACAAACACTAAGCTCGCTCAAATTCAGCTTGTTTACGCCCTCACTGTTACCTTGCCTAAAGTGAACTAAAAAGCACAAGCGCAACTGACCAATACTTTCTCAAGAGAAATTGCAGAGTCAAAGCCTCCTGCAAAGTAGAAAATCTCCAACCTCGGATCGACCATGCCACCAATTCAAAATTGATTGCTCTTTATTAGACATTATGATAGTTAGAAGTGCAGGATATTCTTTACTATTACGGAGTCACATTCAGGTATTTTGTGTGTGCCACTGGAAATGTTTACTTCATTCCCTGAGTTCATAAGTAATTCATCACACAATTATTTAGTGCACAAAGGCCTCTAAAAAAACTGTAAGCCTTGTTAAATTCAAATGTCGACTCGGAGGGGGAATTGAGCCTTTACCAACTAGTTTAGTTGGTGGAATATTCACGAGTGAACCAAGGAAGTTGTTGATTCAACTAAGATAGCATGGCTTTTCTCCTTAATTGCTTCAATAGTTTCTAAATCTACTCTCTTTAACCCAAGGTTGCATGGCTTTTCTCCTCAATTGCTTCCATAGTTATTACTTTACTCTCTTAGCTTGCAATTTTTTCAAAAGAGCTTTTTTTTTACTTCCCTTTCTTGCTTCTTTAAGAATGTTGGCAACAATATCTCCTCTTTAGCGAAAAAAATATTATCCTTGGGAGTAAACATTTTGAATAGTTGCAAAGCTCAAACAGAAGAGGATGAATGAATCAAGTAGAGTTTAACTGAAAGAAGAATATCTCTATTTACAGACTTCAAATGATAATGAGATGTACAAAAGACATTAATGTCACAATCAACATGAAATTCAACAATGATAGAATATAAAATACTAGTTATTACTTTTCTAATACGTGTATACACACACACATATATAATACTTTTTAAATTCTTTTTACAAGGACGAAATTAGTTAAGAAGTCAGAAAAGTGAAATCAAATTTCTACATAAGAGGGAAGTAAAATAACGATAAATTGTTTTCTCAAAGGAAAAGATACTTTTATTATTATTCACTCATTCTTGTTGCAGTTAAGTTCCAAAGATACAAGAGAATTAAAAAATTAAATATATACCAAAAAAATATCTCAAAATTCAGTGGCATGATAGTCCACGATAATTTACTAAGACTAACTTAACCTCGTCGTCAAGATAGATATGAACTCACCAAAAACCAGTATGAATTTGCCAAGATCAATGTGAACTCATCAGAATCAAGAATAGATCGCCTCATTGTTCATACAGATATGTTCGCCCAAGTTCAAGTGTGTCGGTCAACTTTTCGATATAGATAGATTTAAAAATATGATATATGAAAATAATTTTTGAGATTTAATTTAAGTATAAAAGATATATATAGTTTGAGTTTTAAAAGTAGTATGTTTTAATTTTTGAAAAATGAGACTAAATGGATCTCATTAGTCTGATAGTTTGCATAATCGTGTCTGATACCGCAAATACTACACCTTCCCGAGAGATAAGTGTAGACCTCAGCGATAGACCCAATCCTGCAAACTAAGAGATTTGTGACATCCGTTTGGTCTGCGAACTTTTTTTATATATGACCGACAAATTCCCCTATTTAATACAAAGATTAAATAGAGTTTATTTTACCTGGGTTCGGACATGCTTCCTATAAGCGCAAGCCCCTATAATTAATTACATCTTAAATAACTGAAGTCACCTAAGAAGACTCTCGATAGAAATCAGG
>NW_018164665.1:253781-263886 GCF_001263595.1 Phalaenopsis equestris
ATATATGTAATTTGTACAGTGATATTGCTGTTGCCTTCCCTGCTGCAGCTAACGAACAGGATTTCCTTCCTCTGTGAGTTCGGTTAGGAGTTGTACAGCATGAAAGATGAGGGAGGCGAGCGGCTGTGCCTCGATCCGGAGAGGAATAGGTGCGGGGTAGTCGAGCGAGAAAGAGGTGAGCGGGGTTTCTTCTGCGCGGGAGGCGGGATCGGACGAGTCCCGTCGCACAGAGGGAAGCGATCGGGTGAAGAGAAGCAAGCGGGGTCTGCGGGGGAGGAGCAGAGCTTCTTCGGTGCGGGAGATCGGGATCAAGCCTCTTCGACGCAGGGAAGAGGCGAGCAGACAAGGGGCGTCGAGCGGCGTCTGCGATTCCTTCGGTGCGGGAGACGGGATCGAGCAGAAGGCGAGTACGGGAGTCGCAGGTAGGAGGCGAGTGCGCGAGACGCGATCGAGCGGAGTTGTTCGGCGCAGCAAGGAGTCGAGCGCTCCTGTCGTGTGAGATTGAACGCGAGGAAAGTTCTCGGTGCAGAGGGGAGGAGCGAAACAGAAGCTTTCGATGGAGATCGTCTCAAATGGTGTCGAGAGGGGGGGGGAAGAATGCGAGCACGGGGGCGAATTAAAGAAAGGAGCGGGGTCAGAGAGCCGTTACCGTGGAAGCAATGGGCGGGGAATTGAATTATTTCCTTTTAGGCACACTGCTTAAATGGAAAAGTTTAATGGGGGATTAATTGATAAATTTGAAATTTAAAATTTGAAATCTCAAATTGTTTAGCCTGTGTTAAGCTCGAGTCCAGCCCAAATTGCACCGAACCGCACCCCGTTAAATAAAAAAAAATGTGCATTGATATTCGTGTCATTTGTGTGGGCATATAACCCTAGCAATATGGGTGTCCTTCCTAGCTAAAGTTGACGTTCCGGATGCGTCGGCGCAGTCTGTTTTGTCATCCGGGGCCGTCGTCGTCCGGACGAGTTCGCCGACAGATGAGTCAATTCAAGTCAAAGTCGTGTGTGATGCAGTGAGTGTGTGAAGTGTGTCGTCAGCGAGTAATCGAGTCACAAAGGGTTCACCTAAGGCTGTTTGATCCTATAGGAACTCATTTTCGGGCTCTCTGCATGTTGATCCTTAGCCCTTGCAACTAGAAGTTGAGTGCTTGGAAACACTCATGCGAGTTCTTCACAAAAATGAGTCAAGAAATGGTTTGAAGTTCTACGGGAGGTGGGTTCCATTGCTAGTCCGCTAGGATAGTCAATAAGAACTCCTAAAGCTAGATCCTAGGTTCTAAGATTAGGAGGCTAAGACCTCACTAAAAATGAGGTCAACAAAGTGTATGTACAATTCGACACAGAAATTGGCATGATTTTCCACATAAATTGGGCAAACACATTTTATTTCAAGATCACCAAATCAAAGCGACACAACACAAATATATAAAGGATAAGCACCTACAATTCAAGAGGTAGATAATCTCTCCTAATTCCTATGATTCGAGAGGTGGGAAATCTCTCCCAAGCCCTAATCCTAACACTCCAAGACAACAAGTCACGTGCATACCAAACAATAATAAGAGGAAACCCAAATCTCAGGGTTATTGCAAGCTTTGCTTTTCCTCTTAGGCCCTTCGCTCTATCCCACGGTTCCAGATCAACCAAAAGAAACGATGCTGCCCTGATGTCGAACAAATCCTTCAAATTGTTATTGCTTGTGTCTGTTCCCAACGCCATTGCTCAGCCTCACAGTAGGCAGCAACCGCTTTTGTATGAAACTACATTATCCTCTTCATCATTTTTTCCACGACCGTGAATCTCTGCTCAAACCGCCCATCCATTGATGATAAACGCTCCTCTGTTACAGACAAACATCATCTATTTCATATTTGATGTGGCTCATTTATTTCTCTAATTTTTCCATCAAATAATTTAATTTTTTGTCGTCATTACTTCTTATTGCTTTTGAAGCCTATAAGCCATGATCTTGTAGTTGATTTGAATCAGGATTGTTTATCTTTCTTCAATCGCAGTTAGTTGGCTTAGGTTGTAACTTTTCTACGATTAAGGCAAGTCCCAATCTTCTAAGGTAACCTAAATCAATACACGACTAGGGCACGCCGAATCTAGAGCTTGCTTCTCAGTTCACACCCCGATCCCCAAGTGGCCTTCCTCAACTGGCTCTAATCGCGATTGTGTCGCAAAGACGGAGCAAAAAGAGGAGAAAGATGGGAGTTACAAAGCCTCTGTAGGTCGCAATACGATTGGAGCCTTCCCAGCAAGCTCTAATCAGGACCGTAAGAGAAGGCAGTGGGAGAAAAAAAATGGAGTTTGGGCCTCAATAGGTCGCACATGTTCCCAACACATTCAAATCATGATTGCATGTCGCAAACTGGTTGTTGCTTCCCTAGGTTGCGACTGTTTCGGCAATGGACTCGCAATCTGGTTGAGACGAATAAGGCTCCAAACCCAACTAGCTATTATTGTACGTGTATCGCAATCCTGTATTCCATCGTTCACTCACGCCTATAAGCTTGTGCGCAGAGATCATGTCAGCTTTGATTAGGGCAAAATGAGTTCAAGCCTTGTTCACCGAGATCCTATCGGTGATCTCCCAAAAATTAATTATTCTGATACCATTTTGTATGATTAGATACAGAAAT
This sequence comes from Phalaenopsis equestris, assembly GCF_001263595.1. NCBI lineage: Eukaryota > Viridiplantae > Streptophyta > Magnoliopsida > Asparagales > Orchidaceae > Phalaenopsis > Phalaenopsis equestris. The sequence continues at coordinate 256,430 of NW_018164665.1, forward strand.
AAGCACAATTTTTCATATAAATTAGGGCAAACAAATTTTATTTCACAAACACTACATCAAAGAGATTCAATATGAATACATTAAGCATAAACACCTATAATTCAAGAGGTAGGCAATCTCTCTCAAATCCTACAATTCGAGAGGTGAAAAATCTCTCTCAAACCCTAAACCTAACACTCCAAAACAACAATTCTCATGCATACACCGAATCCTAATCCGATTAGGGTCTATCAAACCCAAATAATAATAATAAAAGACCAAATTACCCTTAGCTAATAAAAGACAAAATTGTCCTTAGGTCAGGTACCGGTGTAACAGTCTACTTGCCCCAACATACCCGCTCAAAGCTCACCCAGTAGCCAAGATTCCTTCAACCAAGCCAATGAATTAATGCAATAATCCAATAATTTCAATCATCAAGTTGTTGCCTCATACATCGAAAATTTTGCTCAAACAAGTCAATATAATTAGGCTAAATACCTCATATACTTTAGAAGTGATTATTGAACCTTGATATTATTCATATTGATGCAGCTAAATGTATAGCAATTCTAAAAGCCCTCATACCATTATTTTAAACCTATAAATACGAAATCAAAAGGAGGGTCCTAGGTTACGCAATCTTTATACTTAAGCCTTTTTTCCAGTGAAATCCCAGAGTTTCTCACTATAAACTCTCTCTATTAATTTTTCTTCTCTCTCTTATAGTGATAATTAAAAAATTTCTGTATCACTCACAAATATTTTTAAATCCCACAATATTAATAACGTAAAATAAGACAAAAAAATATCAATTTGTACTTGTGAATTTGAAATAAAACATCATCAGAAAATAAGAGGGACAAGGTTTAGTCTCCAAATATTCAATAAAATTTCAATTATTAGAAGCATACCATCACGACGAACACAAATTTCTGGCACATTTTTAACTTGACCGGTTATGCTATCATTATAAACCCTAGTTTCAATGTCGCCCTCAACAAAAACAGCAGAGCTGCAAAAGAAAGTATAAATAATAGTTCGTTATCAAATAATAAAAAAACAAAAGGCTAGATTACTTACCCATCGAATAGCTCTTTTTAGTAAAATTGACAAAATGAAGGGTTGATTGCATAAAAATCATACATACTTCTTTGCTAGCTGTTGAACAGAATACGCCCCCAGGTTTTCATTGTGCACCGTGATTCGATGCCATTGAGCTGGTCTTGGCAAATTTTCATTTCCAACAATCCTTTGGTCAAACATACCCCCTGTCCCAACAGTAAATATGGTAATCGTTTTTCCATTCCTCAATATTTTTTGTACAGGAGCCTGCCCAATTTTGCCGCAAATGATAGCCTGAATCCAAAAACAACAGAAAGGAAGTCACAAGTGCTTATAGAACATCACAAGTAAATTTCAATGACAAAAAAGAAAATCAAAACCTTATGCACGCCTCGGAAACCCCAGCCTTTTCTGGGGTCGACACCTTGAGGTTCTATCTCCTTCTGATCAGATAAAAAATCATCATCCTCAATTTCATTCTTGTCAAACCCATCAAATGCTGAGGAGGAGAGGCATACTCTAGACCCACTTTGCAAGCCTAGAATAAAAAACAAACAGAAAGATAATTAAGTTGTTATCTTCCAAATAATTATTTTTTTTACTGGCAAGTAAAATAGGTTTCCTGTAACAATGTTCATCATTTTTTCCCTTATATATACTAGAAAGGATGGAAAGTACATGGTGGAGACTAAAGCACTATTACCAATTGGAGACCTGTAAAGCATTAAATAACTCCTGAAACAACAGAAAAATCCCCCTCTCAATGAACCCATCCTCTGAATTGACCTGCAGAGATTCCTGAAGATAAGAACATGCATCTTATAAAGTTGTCAAAGCACCATTAAAACAGATAAGAGAATAAATGCTAATGCCTGTTCTTAATGCAGTTACACCTTTTAGAGCTTCTCGTGTAAAAGCTTTCCCAGCTGCTCCTAAGCAACCAGGAAATTCAATCATTAAGCGAGTGGGTGGGATAGTCACCTGCCTACACATGCAAATGCATTCCAAATGCAGTGATGTGCACACAGAGCAATGACAAACAATGACCAAGTTGCTATGGAATATGTACAAATAAAATCAATGAATCAAACTAAAAATTACTAAAATATATTTCATCAATCGACAATGAAATTAACGTTGATAAAGGCACTTTCTGATTGCATACAATTAGAATGCATATAAAAGTAATTGGTGAATTTAATTTTCATTTAGTTGTTTTATTAGATAACATAAATACATCAGAATTGCGTTGCTTGTTAGATTGGGTGTAAACTTCGAAGTTTGATGCTCCAAAAAAAGATATTGGATACAATTATCTTTTCTGTAAATAGCATAACATCAATGAGTTGACATTAATTCTTTATTGGTTTAATAATACAAAAGGGTAACATTGCCAACATTACTTCTTTCAGCATTATTAAATCATAGCCTGCTCAGTTAATTAAACCTATCAGTAAGGTCTTAATAGCTTCAAAACTAACTTAAATTGCTTATGTCATTCTAGAGAATTCATGATTAATGTCATTTGAAATGGTTAATGCATATTATAGAAGCATTAAAAGATGAAATTCTGCTGCGGGAAAAATTTGAGCCAATTGTGATAAATCAGAGAGTAAAAAAATTTGATAGCTGACAATTACCACAGAGACATCGGACGATATTGAGAGAATTTCATTGTAGGAGGATAAGACAAGAAGAACAGCTAAAAGCGACTGTGATCCTAATCAGTGTGAGTCTGAGACCTGTGATGTCTAATACTTTTTTCCTTCCACTTGTCCGTTGTAACGTGTGAATGTGTCCTTCTTAAGCATGTGAAGTAACCATACTTTATGTATCCTCTTCTTCTAAATTGGACAACCAATAGCTGCTAATGAAAAGCGGAGGAGAGAAGATAAAACTACAAGATGTAGAGCCGGAGTTTTCCATATGTAACTTTCATATAATTTGAAAAATGACCATCTATTTTAATCTACCGCTGTTTCCCAGCTCCATAAAATGTTTTTTTGGTTATTCTATGCCTTTCACAACGCAATCTATGATTGACTCGCTTATTTTTATTAGATGAGCTTCATTTATGACTCCTTTCTTTTTATGATTCCTCTATTTTATGATCCTTCATTTTTTGTACTCCTAAATTTCTTCTACAAGCAACTTCTGACTTCTCTGGCTTTGTCTATCATCATTTCAATTTTAGAGAATGAAATCGACGAGGTAGAGAAAGGTGACATGACTTTTAAGTAGTAGACTAAACTACATAGAATGGTCTAAAGATGGAAATGTGAAATAAAAGCGGCAACAAGGCACCATTAGAATTTAGAGGCTTGGCCATAAATAACATTGAAGGAGTCGGGATAATCCATCTTTTTGGAGGGATTGAAGGATTAGATGTCAGAAAACAACTGAACGTGGTCGGAACAGTGCCTATTTTGAAAGAAAAACTAAATAAGAGCCAACAGATGACTAAAAGCAGTCTAGACAATCCCTGATATAGCACAAAGAAAAAAATTTTCAAATAAAGTCACAGCATCAAGATGGAGGAACCATGATTACAATCACAAAAGCACAATTTGAAAAGCATGATTATCAATCACAAGTAGTCAGCCCCTTTGACATCGATCTAAGGCTCCTAGAAGGTATTTGGAAAACGAGTCTGATGGGGAGGAAGAATAGGATTAGTAAGGGGATGAAATTTCGGATAATCAGCAATATTTAGAGGGGATACATGTTCGAAAACTGTCTCGACTGAAAACATTAGAAGAACGACGATATCCCAAGACGCTCGGTCGATTATGGGTGGTTGACACATTGCTCGGCAAACGGAGGAAGTATCATCTCAAAACTTATATATGTGGTAAGATACATAAATCTCTTTAATGTTTTCCCACGTCCAATTGACACTTGAGAAACCTAAATCCAATAAGTAATGCCGATAGCAACTCTAAAGAGGTCTGCTCGGCAGATTAGCCCATAACGCTCCTGCATCGCAAAACTTGGACTTCAAACATGAATCAGATAAAGCTTTGGAGGTGGTTCCTTGCCCAGTAATGACAAGCTCCGCGAAGGGTATTGCTCAAATCACCCCAGCACCGAGTCTCCATAGTTTCCTGCCCAGCAATGACAAGCTCCGCGAATGGTGTGAAACGATTGAGGTGACAATCCAGCCAAGAAACCGAGACCTTGAAAAATAAAAGAAACAATCCTGGCCCTCAATATGATAAAAATCGGCAAGGACACCTTAAGACATTTAATCAATATAAATTAATAAAGGCGACTGACGATGACGTGATAGATGTCCAATCAGCATTCTAGCACAAAATTCAATGCTCAATGCCAAGCATCAACAAGCCTATCTCAAAGCTCCATGTGAATAAAGTCCTGGAGGTGGTAGCCTACCCAACAGTGACAAAATTCGCAAAGGGTACGATGCAAATGATCCCAGAAGTGAGTCTCATTGATTAAATGATCAATGCGACAATCAGACCTAGCAAATGAGAAAGGCAGTGTAAGATATCTGTTGGGTCGTCACATAAAAAACGATCGACAATCTTTCCCAAGTCTTAGCCATCAACCAATACCAATATTCAACACCAAGCAGTTATAGCAAAAAAATAATGCTGTAAAGGTAATATAATAAAAAGAAGTAAAGGTATGCAAAAATGATCGAGAACTTCATTCATTTCTAAATATAAAAATGTACAAGTTTTTTTTTTTTATATAAAAAATATTTCATCTAATCAATATATCTTTACAAAAGAAATATATCTTTACAAAAGTTTTTTTTAGAAAATTCTCTTAGTTTCAACAGGCCAATTGGAGGATCCTCCATTGCTTCCAACATCTGATTCATCCTCAGAGGACCTCTCAAAGCTGATGTACATAGCAACAAATTTATCAAAGTCCACAAACTTCTGATTGATAAGGCCCAATTGAATGAATCAGTCAATTGTCGTGATGTTGCCGACTCGAAGCTGCTTGCCCATAATCTTTTCGTGTCACAATAGAATTAAAATTTAGTATTTTAGTAATCTTAATAGTAAAAAGATACTAAGTTGTTAGTAGGGGTGTAAACAAGTCGAGTCAAGCTCGAGTCACGCCCATATTGAGCTCGGCGTGCCCGCCAAATTGTGAGTTCGAACTTGAGTACAGTTCAAGTCGAGCACAAAAAGCGATCTCGAGCTCGGCTCATAGTGGTAGCAGCTGGCTCACGAGCTTCAACTACAAATTCAATTTTTACAGGAGCTCACCATAAAAGGTATTGATAGCCGGAGGAGGTGGCAACTCACCGAAAAAATGTATCAAAATGACTAGCTTTAGGTTAATCAAGCCGACTCGCGAGCCGATGAGACAAGCTGAGACGAGCTCGAGCTCGTTTAATAAACGAGCTTTGGTTTGAGCTCGTGGCTCAATAAGTTCAGCTTGTGAGCTCGTTAACGAGTCAAACTCAAGCAGACTCGCGAGCCAACTCGGCTCATTTACACCCCTATTTGTAAGACATGTTGAAGAAACGTAAACTACAATAGATGGAATTGGCATATTTAAAGTCACAAATCTCTCTCTACATGAGCTATACTTGCAAACTATCTTTCTAGATGAAGATGAAAGTGTTGTTGAAGTGGGCACAAGTGTTAGTGGTAATGATGACAATATCATTTAGTGCATTAACTTTAATTAATTATGTTCATATAGTTATATTTTCTTTGATTATTTTAAAGAGTAAATTAACATTTATATATTTTAAATTTTTTATACTATGTAAGCAAAATTTGATATTGGTAAAACATATGATAACTAAAAAGGATTACTAAATACTCGTGTCATTAAACATTTTTTTACTTTTTATAATTTTTTTTTTATCATTGCATACTTTAGTTACACACACACACCAGCTGCATAAATTCTCGAACAATCAATAACTAATGTCTTAGTTTATGCCAACTTTTTAGCCTTACAGACACTTTAATTAGTGGGGGATGAAATCATATCCATTCAAAAGCTTAGTTTTTCACACGCTTTAACAAATAACTAATGGCTCAGAGGATTTGTTTCTCAAAAGTAGGATTATGGAGTAGGGATGGTAGATTTTAGATGGAAGATTTTAGGGAGGTTGAGTAGAACATGTTGATTTAATGAAGAAGGGATATTGTATCAGGTTCTAGTTTACCTTCAATCTTTTAGCTAAAAATAACTTATTTGAAGTTGATTCGGGGTATACTTTCTTACACAGAATTCAAGAGAAAAGTTGTTTGACAGAAGGAATAATAGTAAGGCATCATTAATATAGCAAGCACTATAGCATAAGGCTCGGGTACTAAATATGTATAGATCGATCCAGAAGAAAAAGACATAAAAAATAAAGAAATGATTGGACGAAAAAAGAAGAGATGTAGTTTGAGAGGGAGGGGAGGAGAAGAGAGAGATAAAGCAAACCATGAAAATTGGTATTCCAATAACTAATAATGCAAACAACATCCTTAAAATTAGTCTCTTGCTAATTTAAATCAAATTATATCATCTACTTGAAAAAGATTAAATTTATCCAAAATAAAATTAATCATATCATACCGTTAAATAATAATAACAACATAGAATGATCAATACAAAGTAAATTAAATAATTGGTCTAGTTCAATATAAACTCAAGTCTAACCAAAATTCTAGATTTTATTAATTTTTTGCATTATGAATTTTTGAATTCCCTTAAGTAATTCTAATTTTTTGTTAAATAAAATGATCACAAAAAAATGATTTGTCTTTAATTTAAAATTTATAAACATGAATCAAAGTAAAGTTTTAATATTTCAATTTTAGACTTATTTGTTAAGTTCTACTACAGAGGTATGAGATATTTTAACATGAATCAAAGTAAAGTTTTAATATTTAGTTCAATTTTAGACTTATTTGTTAAGTTCTACTATAGAGGTATGAGATATTTTAACATTCTCCCAAGTTTATCATTAACATTAACAAAACAATCATCCACCAATGCACATTACGACACATAATAGTGTTAGGTTTTAGACTCATATTTGATATTTATAAAGAATATATTAGTATAGACATATCAAATTATCGATTGTGACCCATAAGTTGAGACTTTGGGGTTGCAAACTCTTTCGACCACAGTATATAGCCCAGGCTTGATCCACTCTTTTGATCCGCATGTCCTATCTAATGACATCCAAGTCGATAGTAGATCATGTGGTTTACTGCTGCTATGGTTCTTGGCCCTTCTATGATAGTTGCGCAAGATTAATTTTCATGATGCCACTAAATGGTCTAGTGGATATTTGGTATATGGTGCTTAATGAAGTTGAAATTTTCCATTTTAGAGAAAAGTGATGGTATATATGGATATTCATAGTAAGATAAAGATCGGATATACATACATACATATATATATATATATATATATAT
>NW_018164665.1:265323-295898 GCF_001263595.1 Phalaenopsis equestris
ATACATACATACATACATACATACATACATACACACACATACATACATACATACACAAACACACAAATATAAACCAAATGGTTGGCCCTCACATAAAATTAAGATTTTGGGATGAATTTCAATATTAATTAATATGACCAAAACTTGATCCACTTTAGACCACATACACTAATAATACATACATTTAAACATCCTTATATACAATGGTTGCATATTCTTACAGGTAAGAACATTGACAAAATAAAATAGGATTGATATCCCCCTATTCACATTAAATTGTCTACACCCATCTAAAACCAAAGAGCCTAGCTTAAGTGGATGGTCACTAGTTTCCAAGATAATGGTCCCAAGTTTGTTTCCAAACCTAATATTTTTTAAACTAAATAATCACCAGCTCCATGAGTTAAATTTGGTCTATAATTCACCACACAGTTTTCACATAGACATATCCTCACATAGACATATGTATAATTGGCTTTACACCCTCTTGGAAATTAATTGAAATGTTTAAGATAAAGTTATATCCATAAAAAGTTAAAAGAGTTATATCCATAAAAAGTTAAAAGAGTACAACACTGAGGCAAAAATAAATATACCAAACTCATGCTAAACATAATAATATGATTCAAACCAAATGGCAATTGAATTTCAAGACCAATAGGCAAACTCAAGCCAAAAATAAATGTGAGAACAAAGAAAAGACATACTCTTTGCCTTCAAGTTTCACTTCAGTTCCACCATAGTCATGCAAAAGAAGAACAAATCCTTCCTTCAAAGAAATAGATATTTTTTCCCCATCTCTATCTCGTATTCCAGGACCAATTGCCACAACTTTACCAGAGTTAAGCTACACCATGAAAAGCAACATGATAACATTAAAGGAAAGTTAAAATAGACTATAGATGAAGCAAATAAGGAAAGACAATATAGCAGTGCCAGTTTTACCATAAGCGATCAAAGATCAATCAATATTATAAATATCTCAATAAAATCTGGAAACCAAACAATGTAAGAGATACATCAGAAGGCAAAAAAAGGCACGCCTTGGCTTAAAATTACAGATAAAATTCTAAATATGTCTGCGATATATAAAGATGGAGACCAATTTGAGCATAAAACAGTATATTTCTGATTTAGAACATAGATGTCATTTTTAAAAAAAAATTATTTAAGATGTTATTAGCCCAATCCACTAGCATCTTCAAATAACACGAGATTATACTGCAATGCCTGTAAACAGAGAGCGCAATAACGAGTAATTTCTATCACAGGGACACTTGTAACTGAAAAACTATAAACCACATGAGACAAAAATCTCAATCTATGAACAACGCCTGCTAGTAATTCACATAGAAAATGAAAAAGAAAAAGACCTGGTAGGCATAGCCGGAAGAAAAAAAAATCTAAACTTTAAGAGTCGTCGCGAAATGTAGATAGAAACCGTCTTAATCCAGCAAGTGAAAATGAAGAAACAAGCGAAACTGGGCAAGCTGAGATTATAAGAACTGGGTGGGCATCAAATCTTACCTTGCCGCTCTTCTCGGGAAGAAGGATGCCGGTATTTGTATTCGAGGAAGGAATTATCTTCTCCAATATAACATGATTGAAACTGGAATCAGCCGCTTCGCCATCAGTGCTCGCAACAAAATGGATCGACCGGCTGAGTGAAGGAATCGGGCTTCAGTCCGGTTATCACTGGCTAGGGTTTATGGAGGGCTTATTGTGGATAATTGAATTTACATAAATACCTCTGCTTTAACAATGCGCTCAAGCCTTCTGTGATATGATTTGTTGGCATTGCTGGCAATTTTGGCAATCAAAGTGATCATTTAACAATGAGCTCAAGCCTTCTGTGATATGATTTGCTGGCATTGCTGGCAATTTTGGCAATCAAAGTGATCATTTTTAATATATATGTGTGTCTTTAAAAGATAAAGTGCTCATTTTGTTTTTTTTTTTTTGGAAAATTTACATACATACCACTCATTTTTTATGCATTTGCATATCTAACATATGAACATCAAATTTTTTACATACATGCCATCCTACCTATGTAATAAAAGGTGTATTTCATTTTTTGAGTGTAAATGAATTTATTTATTATGTGATACTAAATTTGTGGGTGGTAAAAAATGTTAAAAATAGAAGTTTGATTATATTGACTGGTCATAGCCAGTTCATTGATATAATACTGCAATGTCAATGAATTGTCGAGTATTTTACATGCGACCATTGTTGTCATTTCTATAGTGGTAAAGCTATGGTTATGTTTCCTTTTGGTATGCAAAATATAGGACACTGTACTATTTCTTCTCATACCAACAGAGGTGTGGTTTTTTATTTTTGATATGTTGTGCGAGTAAAAAATGATTTGTTGTACTATTATTTTTCATACTAACAATATTTGGTTGTTGTTTCCTCTTCTGTTGCAATCAAAAAAGATGAGCTCAAGGATTTCCGGGACATCTCGATGATTGCTTTGTCACTGTGGCCTCCAAACTTTCCTACTGAAATCACGTCGGCCGCACAGCTACAAGAGAAAGTTCTATAACTGCCCACGGCGCATCGCAGAACAGTGTCACTTCTTCCATTGGGCAAATGATTTGGTGAATTCTCCCGACGACGATGATCGAAAATGGAGAACATCACTCTAGGAAAGTCTAGCACGGGAGATACACCGTCGGAATGTTAAAAATAATATAATCATCTTATTAGTTGTCATTGTAATTGTTTTTTACTTTTTTTTTGCTCTTTTGATACTCACTGTGACGTGAGATGTATATTTGTAATTCTGTAATGTTTTTAATTAAATTTTTGCCTTAAAAGTATTAAATTTATGGCTTTTGGGATTGATTACAAATTGTAGAAGTCAATTTTTTATATGTTTAACTTATAAAATAACAGTCATGCAAGCTCACTATTCATGGATTTACCTTACACTAGTACCACAAATGGGAAGATAGATTATGATATTTTGCCTTCCATGATGAAAGAAACTTCTCCCGATATAAATCGGATAATTGTAATGAATTGTCTATTAAGAGCATTTGCTACTCCAACTCTCAAATATAATACATTAGTGCTTTTTGTTAAAAATATGCCTCACATATTTTGAATCGTTCTTATAAATATGATTTGTTTTTGTTTTTAGGGCATGAGTTGAAGGAGAAATAGCAAGAATAAAAGATGTAATGAATAAGAAAACAGTTATTGGAAAGATAATTTACGAAATTTTTGTTATGGTTTTAATGAATTTTGATTTTTTTTTTCTTTATCACTTTCGGTACTCAGTGTTAAGTTAGTTGTATATCTTAATTGTTAAACTGTTTTGAAGTAAATTTCTATTTCAAATGTATCATATATATAACTGTCATAATTCTGTTCCAAACGATTTTACTAAACAGAGGCAAAATGATCATTTTTTTCAGAAACAGTTGTCTCACATAGTTGCACCAAACAACAAATCAACTTCCCCGCAGCTTCTTCCAGCTTCTTCCTGGGGCAGTGCAGCAGCAGCTGCGCCAAACATACCGTAGTATCGGCTGCGCATGGAGTCATGCATAACCCCCCCCCCCAACACACACACACACTATATATATATCGGATGTCACTGATTTAAATAATATTAAATTAAAAGGAAATAGACGTTTGAGACACACTTGCATTATTATAATGAATTAAGAAATTAAAAAAAGTTTAAACATCTATGATGTATTTTTACAAGTAAAGTTAAAAAAATATCTTTTATTTAAGAATCAAACCAATTTGTTCAACTTATTAGTCAATTTTGTTTCTCGTTGATTAGCTCGAGCGATCACTCGCCTGAGGTGGTATCTCTCGCTATGGATATCTTTATTTTTTAAAGATAATGCTATTAATTATTTTATTTTAATTTTTGTATTATTGTTCTATATTCTCAATATTAGAAGTGTCATGTATCTACGTCGTATCGTGTCGTGTCCATATCTGTGCAACATAGTCCATGAACTATGAAAACCAAAGGAAGAAATAGAATTAAAATTCAATCATTGATTTAATCAAATGATATAATAAATATTTTAATTATTTTAATATAATTTAAATAATATAATATTAAATTTTATGATAAAAATAAATAAATTTATACATAATTAATATTATTAGTATTTATAAAACTAAAACTTCAAATAAAATTCATTTTACGTGCTGAAAAATTTTGGGCATTAGAGCAATAATTTAACACCTTAGTGTTGCATGAATATCCAACAAACACACAGATAATTGATAAATTGTAGGAGGCAACACAAATTTTTTAGATAGAAAACCCTAGAAAGGGAAAAAATCATAGTATGTAGCCCAATTAAAATAATTCATTATATGCTTGTAAGTACATGAGTCAGCTCTCCCGTGAATTGGAGAAGATGAAATTATAATGTTGATAATTACATTTGCATAATAATAGTTTAGATATAATTACCATAATTTGGCTACAACAAGCATGATTCTTAGTTGTAATAGAAATAGTTAGTCGCAAAGGTCGTAGTTGATTATTATAAAGACAGTAGTTGACCATAAAGGCTCTAGTTGGTGGTTGCAATGACGAAAGTTGACCACAGAGGCCTTAGGATGGCAGCAATAGCAATAGTTGGCCCCAGGGCAACTGAGTGGCAACTAGAAGCTTGACCAAAACAAGAGACGATGCTCTAGCATTGTGAAAATAATGCCACAACAATGTTGGACATCAATAGGTGGAATTGCACTTTGGCCCCACACACAAAATAGTGTATAACCTTACAACACCAAAGGCTGATTTTGCAGTGCTATGGCTAAAATATAGAGCCCTAACCCTTGATTTTGCTCAAAAATATGAAGGGGAGGGGTTACAGACTTATAGTACACGTGCTTTTAACCTAAAGCCTCCTTTGACAATAACTTAACTTATCATCTATCAAATAGCTTTGAGGGGCTCTAATGAAAGAAGATTGTGAGAGTTTTAGAGATTTTGCATACGTGGAGAGTTTAAAGGCTTCCCCAGTGTGCACTCCAAAGCTTGCATCTCGAACTAAGAATGCTCCTCTGACCACGAACAACGTCAACTCTAGCAATGACGACTATCAAATGAAGGAGGTGAAGGCCAAGATGTGCAGAAAAAGCTCACACACTCTAAAAAGAGAAGATGGAAGAAGAGTAGGGAAAAACTCAAGAAGCTCTTGAATTGCAATGGAAGGCACAAAGGAGATTAATAAACATGATATGTTAAAGCTAAGGGTGGCCATGGGCGGCCTCTTTTAAAGGGTAAAAGGTTGGTCTGACACTGCGGTGTTAACTTATAGCGCTTAAGGGTTGCTGCTGAGGAAAGTACCAAGCCAGCTAACATGATAGAGGTCAAGCCACTATCCCCTGAATATGTTAGGATGGCTCCCATGTGTCAGTGTCAGGCACATAGGCGCCATTGAAGTCACATTTGCCACATCAATTGATAACACAAACTATATCCTTGATATGATGACATGTGTCAGCATGACATTATGGTGCTAGCTATGGGGCGTCGAGTTGTTGATGACATGACACTGACACCTTTAGTCAGCCACCACACTAAGGATCTATTTGTTGATTTTGGGTGGTTCCATGTGGCATATAGCGTTGTTGAGCCTGTAATGGGCAATGCAATGTTGGTGATGTGGCAACTATCATATTAGCCAACAATCACCAGATGATTGTGCCTCGAAGCCTAGGATAACCATTGTGATGCTAAGAGCAAGGTGCTTAGGTGCCTATTTTTCCCAACTTCTAAAATTTTTAATATTTTTCCAAAATTTTTAATATTTTTTCAGGCTTCTAAAATGTGGAAAAGGAACTCATAGAACTCGCTAAAAGGTGTAACTGCATTTAATTTAATCCAAAAACTTACATTTCCTTTCATTAATCATAAATTTTTTTACAAAGCTTCATGAATATTAAAACAAACTTCCTAAATGAGGGAAATATATGAATAGGAAATGTGACATATCGGTTAAAAATATAAGGGCTATTCACTTCTCATATCATAATCATTATCATTATTGTTGCCACCCATTGCTCCACTCAATTTTGCCTATGAATAGTTCTAATGTGGAGGGATCTTATGTGCTCTTTCTCATCTTTCTAATTGTCGTTTTAATTGCTACACAACGAGAGTCAAGATAATTTGTGTGAATCAATTTTTTTATTGATTGTGATAGTGTTTACCTACAACGTCTAAACTAATTGGAGATGATGACACACGTAAAAATTACTTATTTTTTATATACATTTGATGATTGTTTTTAATGATATTTCACGTTAAAGGAAGGTATCTTGCATTTTTTTGGTTCCAGGTACAAGAGTTGGAGTTTTGGAGAAAATAGAGAAAAAATGATGCAATTTAGAGTCAATTTGAGCAAGGAAGAAAATAATGACCTGACGCATTTTGATGACTTTGTATGCTCAATCTTCTTTACATTTATCACATTTTTTAATGAAATTACACTTTAAAGAAAGACTATTTTCATATTTACCTTGTAGGTACAACACTTGGAGCAGTTTGGAGCTGAAATAGGGTGAAACGGAGTGAAACTGGCGTGCTACTACCAGGGTAGCGCCTAGGTGCCAAAAGCGACGCCTAGGCTCCAGTCTTGCCCACAAAATGGAGCCTAGGCGCCCATTCTGAAGCCTAGGCACACATTCTAATGCCTAGTTGCCATAAATAGTTATGGACGGGCTCTAGACACCCTAGAAAGTTTTTAAGCGCCCTTTGACACTTGTGAATGCACCTTTTGACATTTCAAACTCTTGAAACTTCTAAGAACGTCCAGAGGTCATAGATAGAATAGAAGATGTAGATTTTTACCTTTTTTGGAGAGATTGAGAGGGATTTTGAGAGATATTTGAAAGGAATTGTAGGAACTTTACGTAGATCAACAAGAGACTTTGTTGAAGGGATTTTCATCTTTCGTTAAAAAAAAATATATATGTATTGTGTTCTTCATTATCTTATAATTGTTGTAAACACTTTTATAGTGAATTTGTTTTGATTTAAATGAAGTTTTCTATTGTGTTTTCTCCAAGCTCAGTGAGTATTTTTCCGTACTCTTTCTCCTTATGATAAGATTTAATCATGTGTGGGATTAGAATGTTTTGAAGATTTCTTTTATTTCAAAATTGAGATAGAATTTTCACTGGTTCTTAATTTACTTTATAAACTGATCAGTTGTAATGTTAAAATTTGTTGTGAAACAGAACGACCCGGGTGGGCTATGATTTCACCCAACTAGTGAGTACCACATTAAACCTTGGATGGAGGTTATGCCACGTCCAAGTGGGGTACAAATAGATAAAGAAATAAGTTTTGATAGACATAGAATTGATGGTTCTAGAGTGACAGGCTAAAACTTTTATCAATTTGGTTTTAGTTCAAAACTTGAGTCCCTGGTTAATCCTAAAGAGAGGGTACAATGGGTAATCTGGAAGTGAGAGGCTATAATCTACTCATCACAACCATACAATTAGGGACTTAACTTTAGATTAGTCAATGTTCTTTATGCACTCGGGAGAGGGTAAATATTAGATATGCTCTCATTTGTCACAAAACATCATTCTTATCTTTAAGCATTTGATTTCTATACTGATTATGATTTCATTGCAAGGGAAAAAATTTTTTATTATATAAGACATTTCTAAAATTTAATCATTCTCTTTAGATTTGATTTTTATTTAATTTAGTTAACTTTAACTTTATAAATTAGTAAATTTAAGAAAACCAAAATTTTTGAAAATTTCAAATTAAAACTTGATAGTAATAGATTAGAACTTATCATAAGGAATTTCTTACCTCGCTTCTCTGTGAGATCGATACTTGGGTTTTAAAGAAAGTTCTATGTTACTTAAAACAATACGTGCACTTGTAGAACCCATTGTGTGTGAAATATAAATCAATTCCAAATTCAATATCTAATCAATTTTGCACACTTAGCCGCCTAAATAAACCGCGTCAAATTTTTTGCCTGAAAACTAAATAACTACGTAATTGCGGGTTGGGTCACATGACTTTGACTAATTTATTACATGGGCCAAACAATTTGATCCAATCGCTTTCTACTCATCTGAATTGAACCTAATTTGATTAACATGTGCGACATACTTAGGTTCACGTGAGTGTAGAAAGTGACAACAAATTTAAATACGGGTGGGTAAAGCATAAAAGTCATTCTACATTAGAAATTGCATTATTTAGATCAAGTTTGGTTTAATTCAGGTCAAGTTTGCTTTTTTCGGTCAATGATAATTTGAGGAGTCATGTTTAGGTTAAATCCATGTTAAGTTGGATTTTTGTGTCAACTTAAACCTAAAGCAATAGATAAATATATCATAATTTTAGACCTAATTTTCACCTAAAAAGCTTATCAAGTCAATGTGAATTCAATTGTTTAAAGGCCATGTTCATGACAGGTTGTCTTATTGGGTCATTTATTGTCACCTGTAATTCAAATAGGAGAAATATACATTTATGTGAATTATTTTTAAGAAGAATATTATATTGATGAATAAAATACATGATTGTATCACACTGTTGAAAAAATTCAAATTAGGTTGCCCAAATTTAAATTTTGAATTGTACAAAATGAACCAAAATCATTTTCTCAAATGCAGACTTAATACTGATGATAAAACGTTTTAATTGTAAAAATTCATTAAGATTAAGTATTAATTAACTGATATAAAATATATCTTCCTTACATCTTTTTTTCTTGCTACTACACAAGCTGCCTGCTTAATAATATAAAAACTGTTTGTTTTTATATTATGTTTTATGATCGATCTTCCTCAATGATCATGGACTATCACTATATATTTTCGGGATATGATGACTCCCACTTTCAACGCTTTTATCTGTCTCAATGCAATCCACAAAATTTGCTTACTCGCATGATAGATGCAAAATTTGTAACCTTTTGCACTATTCTTAGTATTAAACCATTTTTGTCAGCCTCCAATACCCATCGTTTACACACCTGAAATTGCTTGCATGGTAAATAAATTGTCTCAGTTCATGCACCAACCTATTAATGGGCACTAGACTGTTGTTTAATGGCTTCTCTGCTATCTCTTAACGATTGAATGATGGCATTGTTGTTTATCACTACTTATTCATTCTATCATGATCTCGTTGTGGATCGGGAAGGGTACAAAATGAGTCTTTAATGTGATAATGTTGGTGCTATAAAATTCCAATGCAGTTTCTCATTCATATATGTTTGGCTTCTCTGCTATCTCTTCAATGAATGAATCATGGAATTGTGGTTTATCACTACTTGTTTAATTATATCATGACCTCGTTGTGGATCGCAAATGATACAAAATGAGGCTTTTAACTTGATAATGCTGGTGCTATGAAATTCGAATGCAGTTTTTCATTCATGTAGGTTTGGCTTCTCTGTTATTTCTTCACAACTGAATCATGGCATTGTTGTTTATGACTACTTTTTCATTCTATCATGACCCACTTGTGGATTGGGAAGGGTCAAAAATGGTGCTTTTAATGTGATAATGTTGGCGCTGTGAAATTCCAATGCAGTTTTTCATTCATATATGTTTGGCTTCTCTGCTATCTCTTCATTACCGAATGATGGCATTGTTGTTTATTACTTCTTTTTCATTCTATCATGACCTTGTTCTGGATTGGAAATGGTACAAAACTATGTAGCAGCGAACTTCTAAAAATGTGTCGTACTTGTGTCGAACACGTATCGAACACTGACACTTGTCCGGCACCCCAACACTACAAAATATATGTTTAAATTTTTTTTTTTTTTTAAGTGAGAACACATTCAGGACACATCTTAACACCGCATCGGATGTAAGCTTAATACTATTTCGAGAAAATGGAATTTGAGAATTAGAAAATTATAAATATATATACATCATTATATATAATTCATAGGCAAAAACTGCTCCATCTCTTATGTTAAAGCACCCTTTAATATTCATCAAAATTGAGCATTGAATGTGCATCCAATAGTCATCTAGGTCGAGCAGTAGTAATTCCATCTTTGTTATCATAGAATTTTTTAAATTTTAGTCAATAAGTTGCATTGTAAGTTGGGTGATCTTTTGAAACATATTATATATAATTTTAAAAACAAATTTTCATATCATGAGGTTTTATAAGAAAAATTAAATTTATGAAGTTAAATTTTATTCTTAAATAATTTTTGTTGTGATATTTTTAATAAATAATAATGAAAAAAAAATATTGTTTATTTTAATAATTAATCAAATATAAAAAAAATGTTCATTACATGTCGAGCCCTATTTTTTTCAATTTTGTTGTGTCCCCGCATCGTGTTGTGTCTTGTCTGTATCGGTGCTTCATAGGTACAAAATCATGCTTTTAATGTGATAATTTTGGTGCTATGAAATTCCAATGTAGGTTTTCATTCATGTATGAAACATATTGCCTTGAGACAATCACTTCATGAACTATTATAAGCGTCAGTTTTTCATTCATGTAAGAAACAGATTGCCTCAAGACAATCACTTCATGAAGATTGTAAGTGGCAGCAGTAAGAAATTTAGTCCAAATATACATTGATCAACAATTTTAAAAGCAAATCTGGTGGTGCATTCTGAATTGCATACATGGATTTGCTGCCACCACATTGTATTAGTACAGAATTCAAATTTAAATGTGATTAGGAAAGCATTTAGAGTCAAAACAAGTAACGAGAGATCTATAAACATAACACCATTCTTTTGTATTTACATATCTAGCATTTAAATTTTTATTTTTACATTTCAAATCCTCAAATCATTAATATAACATAAAAACCACTACAATTATGATTTTTTTCAAAGTAATATGCACCCTTCATATATATGAGCGTGTTCTATAAATGTAAGTATCAACGTTTAGGTGTTGAATGTGCAAATCATTCATCTGTAATATTATTGAAATGCTGTAAACCTTTATATATGTTGAAACTGAAGAGAAATTAGACCTATGGGTAAACGCTGTCATAATTGTGCTATGAATTTCCACAAATTTTTTTGCCATGAATTTCCACAAATTTTTTTTCACATGAAACGTCTCCCAGAATTTATAAATTGCATCGTTTGATTGTTGCTGATGTTGTTGGGAATTGCACAGGTTTCACCTGTACCGTGAAGATGACATCTTGGGGACGCTTCATGATTAAGAGGCGTTGCAGATTTCTATAATTTTGTTCAGCTTTGGGTTCATGCAGTCATTTTGTATGATGTAAAAGTACACAAACATTCAAAACAATTTTGAAATTGTTACCATTTTGCTGTGCATTGAAGTTAATTTTGAGAAATCAGACCCTATTGAGCAAGTATTGTTTGCTTCCAACTGTTGACATAAATTGAATGTCCGATCTTACTATGAATGTTTTACTGTTGTGGAACCTCAAAGGAAACTACATGTTGATTTGAGTTGGTTGCTGATTTGATGTTTAGTACTTGTTGGGTGTTAGGTTTTAGCCACTCGTGAAACCTTTTTAGTAATTGTGCAGTTTGAAATTAGAACAATCTGATTTGAAGAAAATATCATTTTATGTTTGCATGAAAATATACTGAGAAATTTAAATTTTGACTTGTATAATGATGTTCTGCTAAATATATATATATATCTATAGACACACACACACACACCCCAGCTTAAGATATGTGCATTTATTCGATGTGAGTCTTGAACCCAAGATGACCCAAGATGACCCAAGATGTCAGGGGACTTATTCACTTGCTAAATGGGCAGCTAAGCTTCTTATCTAAGTTGACCGGGTAATGGATGAGTATAAATTGGGTCACATGGCCTCATGTATTTTATTAATTATTTTTCAGTTTAATATTGGATTTTATTTAGATCATTAAGAAAAAAACATTTAGTCAATTATTAAAATATTATTTATAAATATTATAACTTTTTATTAAATTTTAGGAGCAGATGCAAACCATACATTTCAAAATTTAAAATGAAATGTTGCATTTGCATATGGTGGACCTAATTCTTGCGTCAACAACATATCTAACAACTAAACTTTATTTTTACATTTATACCACTCAAATCATTCATTTCTCATAAGAAAATATTGCTATACCTCTGTAAATCCACGCAAATATGGTACATTGAAAGTTATATCGTTTCATCAAGTAATATGAATATCAAATCAAACATATACCAAATCATCTTCTAAGAAAACTAAGAATGTGAGAAGACAATACATTTTCTAAACAGAGCGAAAACGAGAAGAGGATAAATTCTTCTCACTAAATGAATATACAAGCAATCCATTTAGGAGAATATTGTTGCCTTCGTCTGTCTGTAATTGTAGCTCTCCTGATTCATTCTCTAACCGCCTGCTCTCTCGTCTAGCAATCCATCTGCTGGAAGCCTGACATCTTCTTCTCACCGTACTCCAACATTCTTCTCTCAAGTTGGAGAAGCTCCTCACACCCCATCCCCTGCAAAGGTACATCCCACCAGAAAGGCGGCTCATTTACCTCCACCGCATCATAAATTTCACATCTTTTCTCCAAGCCGAGGAGGGAATCCATGGCGGCGACGTCCGAGACGAAGGGCTTACCGGCAGGGGAGAAGACAAGCGCTCCGATTTGAGCCCCGCTCAGGATCGAAAGCTCTCTCGCCTTTTTGAATAGACCCGAGCGGCGTTTGCTGAAGCACACAAGCCGCGAATCTTTCCTCTCGATCAGCTTCAGTTCGGTCTTCTTCCGCCCTCCGCCAGCCATTGTTATCGATGATGAAGCAGCCGAAGATGAAAGACAGAGGAGATGTATAATTTTGAATCCCAACCTATTTTCACTTCACTTTTATAGCACAAGAAGAAGAAGCGCAATTTTTGAATCTCTCTCAACGGTAACATCTCTTACAACGGTTTAGAAGTTTAAATTCTAAATTCAAATTTTTATTGCTAATTTTCGTAATAATTGTATATTATTTAGTTAAAATCTGGAAAAAATAATTCACGGAAATTTTAATTTATATAGGGTGAAAATAATTCAATTAGAAAATATTTTATTGTCAAATGTCTCATTTAAACGGAGTATATGGCAATTAAGATTTTTAATATTCATTTTATTTTTTATATTTATAAATTATCTGCAATATATTATAACATAAATATTAAATATTAGATTAGCTTGTAAGAAAAAAAGCTCCTTTTTAGTGAACATTTTGTGTTGAGCATGTAGTTAACTTCTTTGTTAAATAGTTAAGCCCAAGAACGAGCTCAAACTCTATTAATTAATCGAGCTAAATTTGTGTGAACATTTTGTGTTCAGTTTGTAATTAATTATTTGTTAAACAGATAAATTAATGCTTGAGCTTAAACTTGATTAATTAATCAAATTTGATTCGTGCTAAACTTAGCCAGTTTAGATCCCGAATGTAATTCTAAAATATAAGATCATAGTCAAAACTTATATTTGAACATATAATCACACAACCAAAATACCTCAAATTAAGCATTTGACGATGCCTATAGAGATGAATTGATCAAACGGTATCCGTTCCTCAAAAATATTCATGTCATTTGCTCAACTTAAAAATTAAAAATTTCTTTTCTTTCTTTTTATTGTAATTTTTATACTATATGACTAAATTTATAGGATAATTGATGCAAATTTTAATTTATTTATTATTTGTAGTACTGGAACATAATAAATGATTTTTTGAAAAAAATTCCTCAAATGATTTTCTCACATAATTTCTCGATTAACCGTATTATATTAACAATGACTTTTTTAATATTGATCAAGTCGCGCATGTAATCATGCATCTGACAGAGCTCTTCATTTATAGCAAAAACCTGCCTAACAAGCTCTTTATGCTTGCAACGAGCTTGAGCCACCCACAGGAGCACGGGAGAGCTCATCCTCGAATGTTATGCCCTTCAAGCTCAAGTCATAGACCCTCCCATTATTCTTTCCCACCACCTGCGTCCAAGCTCAAAATCAGACCGCACAGTAGTAGACTGACTACCACTACTGCCTTAAAATAAGTCCGCGCAATGATAGACTGGCTACCACTACTATTGGCGGATGTCAAGGTCTGGCTCTCAAACTCCCTATGTAATATCCATCACATTATTGAAGATCTTATCAAACAAATTCTTCTCGGTATACATAACATCGAGATTATGTTTAATCAAATTAGTCTGCCAGTATGAAAGACCCTAGAAAATTTATTGCTTCTTCCATTTATGTGTAACGCTCAAATTGAGAAAATAATTGAAGTTAGTTCTGGTCTCTTAGTGATCTTTGGTACTTCACTGATCATTAGCTATAAATCGGTCATAGTTATCCTCGGGGGTAGATTTGATTTTTTAGCTCTGTTTTTTAAAAAAATACATCTTTATTCTTTCTGAATGTAAATCATCAATGATAATCAAAGCATGAATTTTTTCTTACATGCTTTAAAGTGAATGCTTTATATATATCAATGCAGTAAGGACAAGCCAAATTATTGATTGTGCTCTGATGTGAGTGGATTTAGTGTGTTAATTTTGTAAATATTTTTTAATATTACAAAATACACACGGCAAATACAATTGTAAATATGCGTTTTAATTCCAACAAAAATAACTTTAGTGAAAATAGTTTTATCTTTTAAAAATCTTTAAACTGTCAAATTCCCTAAAAATAATGCAAGTATACGTATCGCTCAAGTAATAAAGGGCTCTAAGGGAGTCATAGATATTGATCCCACAGTGAAGTTGGAAATGCTTACAAGTAAATTCTTATGATTATAATATAAACTACAATTTTAAACTACAAAAGTGGAGTACGAAATTTGAATATAAAGTAAATGAGTGAATGCTAAATAAAATGCAGTTAAAAGACTAAGTTAATTAAACTAATTGCTAAACTTTCAAAAGTTAAATTTATGTAAACTAAATAAAGTTTTTGTGGTGAAGAGTTTAAATTTAAGAAAACATTCTCCCCCTTTACAATGATTTACAATGAGTGTATAGACTGTGAAGAAATTAAAATCATTTGAAAATATATTAAATTATTTTATGCAAAATAGGAGCAATCATATTATTTACCCTCTTCCGAGTGTATAAAGAACATTGACTAATCCAAAATTTGGTCCCTAATTTCGTGGTTAGGCTGGAAGGATACCGACTGCCCCTCCGCTCTCACTACTCCCTCACCTGAGGGCTAACAATCTCGCATTAGTTTCCAATCAACTGGACCAAATTAGGAATTTTAATTTGTCGTCTTAAAATCTCCAATACTGCATCCAATAAAGTATATTTTCCTATTTATTTTCACTCAACCCCATGGATGACATCCTCTCCCATGTAGTCAAATGTGATTCTTCCCTTATTGTACAAATCATAGTCATTTCGGAACATATGTTTCTCAACACATTTTAACATTTCAATTGACTAGATAGAAAAGTAAATGAAGATCAGAGATCAAATCATCACAAATTTTTGATATTTAAAACCGTATAAAATAAAATCAATTCTTCACAAAATCATATCTCAAAATAGGGAGAAGGATAAAGAAGACTACTCAAAATTCATGAGAAGGATACGACAAAACACGTATTTTATATATAAAAATAAGTTTACAAAACAAAGAAATGAAAGAATACAACTTATCTCACAATACTTCCCAAGCAAATCCCTAGAAGTTCTCTTCAAGCACTTTCCCTCTTCACAAGCACTCTCAATTCTCTCTTAAAAGTGTCATGAAGAAGAAATCTCTCGCCTTCCCTCTTCTCTTACAATCCTTAAAGAAAATTTCAAAGCCCTTGACTTTCTCTCTCTCTATCTCACGCCACTCTCTCTCTCTTCAAACTCCTCTTGTTGCCAAATAACATCCAATAAGTAAGGAAATTACTAATCATCTATATAAGAGCTTCATTCAACTAAAAATTATATTTCAAAGTGATATTATAAGTTAACACACCTATTTCCCACAATATTTGAAGTTTGTCAATCAAAGGTTGTAAGTAGACATTTTTTTTCCTTTAGGGTTATGTGGACTTGATATGATTAACATTAGAAATAAAAATAACATGATTATGCACATATGGAGCGCAAATTATTTGGCATAATAATCATTGATCTGTATGAATACAATGTTGTGGTGTAATTGTATGGTGTGAACCTATCTGCACATAAACCAAGCCTAACGTTGCATGGTTCATCTGCAAAGTCAAAATAGCTATGGTCTAAATATCTCAAAACTTTATCATACGACGAATGACACATTGAATTAGCATCAATCGATTTGATACTGAACCATGTCATGTGAGGAACTATATGCATAAAAGTGAATAGTCTCTTAAGCCAGGGCATAAGGTGCAAGTAGAAAAGCGCTTGTTTGGAATTTTTTTTCTGAATTTTACCATTTTGCTCCCAGGTTTAAATATTTCAGTACCGCAAAATCTGCATTTTGTCTTCACCTCTTCTAATCTAGCTTTCTCTATGATCGCTTTTTCTAAATCCTCTCTACTGCTAAGTTTAATAAATTTTTAATGCTCTTCATACTGCTTCCTATGATTCCTCAGTGTCACCAGGTAATGCCCCTGACATTTATGACTCAACGAATTAACTAACTGCCCTAATTGTCTTACTATATTTCTTATGGGTACAACTTGACTTTGTAGTTGATTTCCAATTTTGCAACACAATATCTTCCAATTTTTTATCTTCTCCATTGAGTATTTGAGATGAGTTCAAAAGAATAATTTGGCTCGGGGTCGAAGAAATTACGACCATAATTGCTCCAATTTCTAGGATATTTTGTTGGTTACTAACCAACTAATTATTTCCTACATTTTGGTTCTCATTCCAATGAAAATTAAGATGATTTTTTCAATCAAGGTTGTAGGTGTTATAATAAGGGTACTTAGTGTGTTATCAATTACATTCTAGAAGTCTACAGACACAAACACTCAGATCCCTCAATTGTCCATAATAATTTTCATCATTCATTATTGATTATGATGCAAAATTCAAATCTAAATTGTCAATTTTTTTAGATATAAGAACTACTTGTGAAGTTAAGATTAACAACTTATGGTAATTTAATTTCTCTCCAATATCTTGTTAAGTTTTGGGGAATTTTTTTTTTTAATGTTCAGGCTCTTACGACACTAGTTCCAGTCCTACGCATCCAGAACTAGGACTTTCGAGTGAGTGACCCTAAATCTAAAAGAACACTAATACACAGAAATATGAAAAAAATAAATATAATAAACATAAACATATGTAAAATAATGGAAACAAGAAGTGCAAAACACGATGTTTTTATAGATTTTTTAACATAAAACATAACAACAAATAAATAAAATAAGAAAATGATAACAAGTTTCAAGTCTAAACCCAACGATTCAATTAAAGTTCTCTAAAAATTAAAAATTCAACATTGTTACCCGACAATGGCGCTAAAAAATTGATACAACCAAAATGTTATGAGCACATACGGTATACATGAGTATACATATCGATCAAGTAGTATAAAAAACTAAGTTCGCGTTTTGATCCCACGAGGAACGAACGAACTCCTAAAGTTTAAAAAAGTTCTAGTATACTAGTTTTGATTATAGCCCGAAGATTCAAAATTTGGTGATTTTAAAATTTCTAATAATAACTTTTGCAAAAAAATAAAATCTAGACTAGTTTTTAGTTTGAAAAAATAATAGAAAAGCTTTCATGAAATAGTCCTATACAAACCAGATTTTTCGACATAACTCTAATAAAATTGCCAATTAAGAACAATAGTTTTTCTTAGCCCTCCCGGTGGTCAAAAGAAATGTACGGTATCATATTACACAATTAATCTCATAACCATGCAAAACTCATAGTGTTTGTAAATTTTTCTACACGATTGCATCATTATAACAAAAACATTCATATTATCTTAGATTAGTGTAGGTTATTCTAATTGTTTCACTAGCCTGCTCCTATAGTAATATATCACAACCAGTTTTACCATTCTAATTGATCAATTTAGGAATAAATTACATGGAGAAGGTTAAATTATCAGTTTGAAATAAAAATTACACACATTCACTTAACAAAAATGATATTAATTTTCACAAATTCTAGTTCAAGGGAGAGAAAAATTTAAATCCTGCTCATTGCTGATGTATACAACAAATATTATATTATAAAATCAAAATTAAAAGAGTTAGAACAATCTCACCGATATTCTTCATTGAGGTTATGCAAAATTACAAGAAAAACTCAAGTTTTCTTCTATTTCGAGTACAAAAAATCTTAAGCACACACTTGTTCTCTCTCATGAGAACTCTAACACACACTCACACTCTTCTAAGATCCCTCCGACGAAGCATGTTGAATGCGGCGAACGTTCTCCTCAAATTCTTATCTATGACCTTTCTCTACCAAGTTTGAGATCGGATACCCCCAAATGGTTCGATCAATGCGTATTTATGATTCCCTTCGTGAAACGACAGGTATTGAGATGCTAAAAGGTAATATCACACTTATGGTTGTCTGGGCGCTTAGAATTAGTGATGTAAACGAGCCGAACAAGAGCGAGCTCAGCCTAAGCTCGTGTTCGACTCGTTTATATTTTGAACACAAAAAAATATGTCTGTGTTCTGCTCGTTAGCTTAGCGAGCTGAGCACGAGCTACTCGCAAACAAAAAGTTGTTTTGACAACCCTTTTCACGCAATGTAGGATATTATGGGTTGGGGCAAGAAATCTTTGGTCGCAAACACGAGCTTTACTCATTAATTAATTAATTGTATGAGTATTATTTCGAGCCAAAAACGGGCAAATACGAATGAAAAAAAATTTTCTTCTTCTTTGGCTCGTTTATATATCGAGTGCAAAAAAAGTTATTCGTGTTCGACTAGTTTACTTAGCGAACGAAGCGAAGACAAGCTTCTTAATGAGTCAAACACGAATTGATATATTCGGATTTGTGGAATTTAGTAAAGCTTAGTTAAATCAAATCCAAGCGGCAGCCAAACAGCCCCCACAAAGTCAGTGCTACGTTATCAGGAACAATATATATATCTATATTAGTTATATATATATAAATCCTTGAATTTCTGTCTATGTTATGAAAAAGATATAAAGATATATCAGTCCACATGATTAATATAATCTACAACTTAGTTGAATTAGTTTAAGATGTAATCATTAATGCCAAGTTAAAATTGTACTCATGAATCAAATCCTTAAAGTCATCAATCATATTGTTTTTTTTCTCAAACACTGAAATTACTTGAGGAATTCTTTCCTGAGTTATCTTAAGTACGTATCCTTGTTTCTTTGTTCCATTATCATGCAAGAAATAATGAATGAAAAAAAGCTATTTGAAAACAATTCTTGAAGACCTTGTAATTTCAAATGGACAACTCTAGCTTATGAATGGTTAGTAGAGATAGACGGTCATATAATGAGCATCAATTTCAGAGCAGATACAAACCTTATATTTCAAAATTTAAATTGAAGTGTTAGAAGTCTTATGCTAATATTTTGTATCAATTTTTGAATCTCTCTTAACGGTAAAATGCTGATAAAAATTCATCAAATAATATGAACATCAAATCAAACATATACGAAATCTTCGTTTAAGAAAACTGAGAATGTGAGTAGACAATACATTTCCAAAACAGAGCTAAAACGAGAAGAGGACAAATTCTTCTCTCTAACAGAATATACAACAATGGATTTAGGAGAATATTGTTGCCTGTGGTGGAAGCCAGAGAACTTAGACCTCCATCACACTAGCCTTGGTATGTTTCTAATTGTGGCTCTTCTGATTCATTCTCTAACCACCTGCTCTCTCGGCTAGCAATCCATCTGCTGGAAGCCTGACATCTTCTTCTCACCGTACTCCAACATTCTTCTCTCAAGTTGGAGAAGCTCCTCACTCCCCATCCCCTGCAAAGGTACATCCCACCAGAAAGGCGGCTCATTTACCTCCACCGCATCATAAATTTCACATCTTTTCTCCAAGCCGAGGAGGGAATCCATGGCGGCGACGTCCGAGACGAAGGCCTTACCGGCATAGGAGAAGACAAGCGCTCCAATTTGAGCCCCGCTCAGGATCGAAAGCTCTCTCGCCTTTTTGAATAGACCCGAGCGGCGTTTGCTGAAGCACACAAGCCGCGACTGTTTGCTTTCTATCAGCTTCAGTTCGGTCTTCTTCCGCCCTCCGCCAGCCATTGTTATCGATGATGAAGCAGCCGAGGAAGAAAGACAGAGGAAATGTATAATTTTGAATCCCAACCTATTTTCACTTCACTTTTATAGCACAAGAAGAAGAAGCGCAATTTTTGAATCTCTCTCAACGGTAAAATCTCTTACAACGGTTTAGAAGTTTAAATTTTAAATTCAAATTTTTATTGCTAATTATCGTAATAATTCATATTATCTAGTTTAAATCTGAAAAAAAATTAATTCACACATATTTTAATTTATATAGGGTATTAATAATTCAATTAGAAAATATTATATAGCAATTATGATTTTTAATACTCATTTTTTTTATATTTATAAATTTTCTGCAATATATTATGCTGTAAATAATAAATAATAGTTTCGATTGTTAAAAAAAAAAAAACTCATTTTTAGTGAATATTTTGTGTTGAGCATGTAATTGACATTTGTTAAATGGTCAAGTCCAAGGACGGGCTCAAACTCTATACATTTTGTGTTCAGCTTATTTGTTAAATAAGTAAATTAAAGCTCGAGCTCAAATTTGATTAATTAATCAAGCTTGATTCGTGCTGGACCTAACCAATTTAGGCCCCTAATGTAATTCTAAAATATAAAGATCATGGTGAAAATTTAAATTTTAACATATAGTCACACTACTAAAGTATGTCAAATTAAGAATGTGATAATGCCTCCAAGGATGAATTTATCAAATAATATAGTTCCTATAAAATATTCATGCCAATTGAGCAACTTAAAAATTTAAAACTTCTCATATTTTTATTGTAATTTTTATACTATCGGACTAAAACTTATAAGAAAATTGTTGCAAACAATAATTTATTTATCATTTGTATTATTAGATCATAATAAACATTTTGTTCAAAAAAATTCCTCAAATTATTTTCTTATATAATTTCTCGATTAAATATATTTAATTAACAATAGTTTTTTTTAATTTTGATCAAGTTGTGTATCTGATTATGCACTGACATAACTCTTCATTTGTAGCACGGACCTGCCTGACGAGCTCTTTATGCTCCCCTTGCAACGTGCTTGAGCCACCCACTAGAGCACGAGAAAGCTCATCCTCGAATGTTATGCCCTTCGAGCTCAAGACGTAGCCACTCCCCTTATTCTTTCCCACCGCCTGCGTTCATAGCTCAAAATCAGACTGCGCAGTGGTAGACTTGCTACCATTACTGCTGGCATATGTTAGGGTCTGGCTTTCCACTCTCTATGTCTCTTCTAGAGTTGCTCGTACTACTCCCACATAATTAAAACCAAGGGTTAATTGTCATTTTGAATACCACCATCCAACACAATATTAAATATGTTATCAAAAAAAAATATTATGATGTTTTCTTTTGTTTTATCCTTAATATCCATTACATAATTGAAGATATTATCAACCAATTTTTTTTCGGTATGCATAATGTTGAGATTTTGTCTAATTAAATTAGTCTTCCAGTATGAAAGATCCCAGAAAATGCCCTGCTTCTTCCATTTTTGTGTAACACCCAAATCGGGAAAATGATTGAAGCTAGTCTGGTCTCCTAGTGAACTTTGGTACTTAACTGATCAACAACCATAAATCGGTCCTAGTTATCCTTAGGGGTGGATTTGATTTTTCAGCTCTATTTTTTGAACAATGCATCTCTATTCCTTCTGAATATAAACCTTCAATGATAATCAAACCAAGAATTTTTTCTTCCATGCTTTAGAATGAATGTTTTGAATATATCCATGCAATAAGAACAAACCAATTTCTATATTGTGCTCCAACCAAATAACATCCAATAAGTAGGCAAATCACTTATCTTTTATGTAAGGGCATCTTTCAACTGAAAATTCTATTTCGAAGTGATATAATAAGTTAGCAAAGTCGTTTCCCACAATGTATGAAGTTTTTCAATGAGAGGCAATAAATTGACATATTTTTTTCTTACGGCCAATATGGACTTGGCATGATTAACATAAGAAACAAGAACGACGTGGTCATGCACATATCAGGGCTCAAATTATATGTCGTAATAATCATTGGCCAATATGAATACGGTGTTACGACGTGATTGTCTGGTGTGAACTCATCTGCACGTAAACCAAGCTTAACGTTGCATATTTCGTACAAGTGATGGATGACTCATTGAATTTGCATCAAACGATCCAATACTGTGTCTTGTCATGTGAGGAACTATATGCATAAAAGTGAATAGTCTCTGAAGCCAGGGTATAAGTTGCAAGTAGAAGAAACACTTGTATGAAATATTTTTCTGAATTTTACTATTTTTTCCCTTTGGTTTAAATATTTAAGTACTGCAAAATCTGCATTTTGTCTTCACCTCTTCAAATCTAGCTTTCACTATGACCACCTCTTCTAAATCCTCTCTACAACTACGTTTAATAAATTTTTAGTGCTCTTCACCTTGGTCCCTGGATTCACCTTAGTGCTACTATGTAATGCCCCTTGGCATCAATGACTCGACGTGTTACTTAACTTTCCTAATTGTTTTTCTATGTTTCTTATGGCTACAACTCTGTAGTTGATTTCCATTATGCAACACAAAATCTTCCAAAATTTTCTCTTCTCCAAATTGAGTATTTGAGATGAGTTCAAAAGGAAAATTAGGCCCGAGGTCGGAGAAATTACTACCATAATTGCTCCAATAATCAATCATATTTTGTTGCTAATTAACTAATTATTTTCTACAATTTGGTTCTCATTCCAACTAAAATTAAGATGGTTTTTTCAATCAAGATTGTAGTTGTTATAATATGGGTACTTGAGTGTGTTATAAATCACATTCTAGAACTCTACAAACACAAACACTCAGATCCCATAATTGTCTACAATAATTTTCATCATTCGTTGTTGATTCTAATGCAAAATTCAAATCTAAATTGTCAATGTTTTTAGATATAGCAACTGCATGTGAAATTAAGATTAACAACATCTGGTAATTTGGCATCTCTCCAATATCTATTAAGTTTTGTGGATAATATTATTTTTTTTTCAATTTTTTTTTATGTTCAGATTCATACGTCACCAGTTCCGCAATTTCAATCCTACGCGTCCAAAACTAAGACTATCAAGTGAGTGACCTTAAATCTAAAAGAACACCAACACACACAAATAAAATAAGATAAACAGAAATATATGTAAAATAATAAAAATAAGAAGTACAAAACAAGAATCTTTTTAGAGTTTTTAACATAGAAAATAACAAATAAATATAATAAGAAAATGACAACAAGTTTTAAGTCTAAACCCAACAATTCAACTAAAATTCTCCAAAAAATTTAAAATTTAACATTGTTACCCGACAATAAAGCTAAAAAATTGATACAACCAAAATGTTATAAAACATTGAAATATATAGGAGTATACATATCAAGCAAGTAGTATATGAAACTGATTTTGCGTTTCGATCTCACGAGGAATGAGTGAACTCCCACAGTTTAGAAAAGTTCTAGTATAATAGTATTGAGTCTAGCCCGAAGATTTAATATTTGGTGATATTAAAGTTTCTAATAATAACTTCTGCAAAAAATAAAATCTAGACTAGTTTTGAGTTTGAAAAAAATGAAAGAAAAACTTCCCTGAAATGGTCCTAGGTAAACCAGATTTATCGATATAACTCTAATAAAGCTGACAATCAAGAACAATAGTTTTTTTTAGCCCTTCCGGTGGTCATAAAAAAATTTATGATATCATATTACACAATTAGTCTCATAACCTTGTAAAACTCACAGTAATTGTAAATTTTCCTACATGATTGCATCATCATAACAACAACATTCATATTAATTTTTAGGCCTATGAGTCTTGAATTTGTCTTATAATTTTATGAACATCATTGAGTTATGCATGTTCATTGTCCCCCATCTTAAAGCTTACAAAACCATCCAACTTTCTAACTCTAAGAGAAAATAAGTTTTATTATAAAAATAAACTCAAATAATGACCATTGCGAAATCGCTATCAAAGAAACAATCAAATAAGTTTATTCAACGTACATTATACCCGACATTCCAAAGTGTCAAGCTAATTATCATCTTGTTCATATTTAAGTCCTTTGGCATATTTAAGAACTTGCAACCAAAATTTATTAGATTCAAACAAATTTAATGACTTTATTATTGCCTCCTTAAGAATAATCACCTATATAAAACATATGTTAGATCTCTACGTTCATATTCATGTATTAACATTCATCCCCATAAAGCACACATTACATCACAAGCAAAATAATAATAAAAGCATAAGCAAACAATGTAACCACTAAAAGTTATCCTAACCTAGCTCTAGGTTGGTAGCCTACATGTAAGTTTAGTATGTGAAGGTCATTTGGTTAGCCTCTAATTAGTCTTTGATGTTTATATTTCAACTTAAGTTTCAATTTAAACTTACCTAAAGAATGTTTTCAATTTAAGCAATTAACAACCTAGAAATTCAATTTAGACTCTAATTGATTCAATTTTCTTTTCAATTTAAGGTTTTAAAGTATGTAGCAACAGGGACTCACCAAGGGTAAGTACTACAACTTATAAAACCTTATACCTAACAGGATAAAAGCTTCAAACAAAAAGTAGCATTCTACAACATTTAAGAAGTGATTTAAAGCAATCTAAAATGTTGAATTTCACATGATGTTATGTGCATCCCAAATCTTTTTCTCATATTTATAATGATAAAAATGCATTTAATTATAAAAATTTAAAGCATAAAAAACAATTCGTGCAGCAAGAATAAATATGATAGTTCACATTCCTCTTGTACCCTTTAATCAAAAAAATATTTTTATATTTTTTAATATTAATTTTGTGAGGAGATGTGTGTTCTACTTAGACCAGGTTTCATACATAATAACTAGAGTATTGTATAAATGTAGTAATGTAAACTTTACATAGTAAAAGAAATGTTGTCAAAAAGTGGTGGTTGGAAAATAGTATATTCTTCTGTGGTGCTCTTATTATTTGATTATATTATATGGGTATACTTTATGTAGCTAAAAATAAAAACAATGAACCATTTTTAAATATAATTTGAAATGTATAGCACACCCAAGTAAAGGGTTAAATTAGTGTGTTATTTTGATAATAATGGCCAGTATACTTGCTAAAAATGTTATCTTATTTATTTCAAATTAATATTTATACGCAACATAGGAGATAATAATTTATACTTTATGATCGAATAAAAATTTGATCATGCCAAAAATAAGAATGCAAGTAATTGATTTTTCCTTATCTTATTTAGCTAATTATCTCATGTTCACTTAATAAAATAAGAATGAATTCAATCCATTATTTAATTCACATATACATTTGTCAGTGTAAATAATACAATAATTTTCATCAATCACAACCTAACAAGTTTCAAAAGTAAGGAAATATTTAGTAAGATAATAATGTGATAATTTCAAAGTAATAGATGCAAAATGATTTATCGTAATTTAGCACTAACTGTTGCATCTATGCACCGAGTCCTCCAATAGAAACCTTTTTGCCACTCTCTTTTTATCATAATAAGGTAGGAAAAGATCTCTTTCAATGTTAATAGAGAAACCCAATGTCATTTCTTTCTCTTCAAGCACAAAGACCACTAGCTAGTGAACCATGCAACTTCTTTATGAACACTTTGAGAACACATGACCTCACACCAACACAACATCTTAACTCTTAAAACATTTATAGCTTTAACTCAAAAAATCATGTGGTTGATAGAGAAATAAAGTAACTATAAGGGCAATTTCTTTAAGAATTTTTAATCTTAAAAGAAAATTTCTCTTAAAAAGATTTTCTATCATTAAATTTCTAGCTCTTTCTTGTCCTCATTCTATTTCTCATGTTTGGGGCTTTGACTATATACAAAGAAAGATATATTAAGTGCTTTAGGTAAAAAATTTTAAGGTATTAAGTTTAAAAAATATTGAAATGTATACAATATGAGGCATATCATACAACATAACCAGTTATTTTTGATTTGCATCTACTTACTTGAGATTTAATAATGTAGATAACATTTATACTTTAATATTTACTTATAAAATGCTAAAATTTTAACATTACATCAAAATTTTTATTAAGACTAAGTTTTAAAGAGTGTAATACAACTTCTCGTGACATATTTTGGTGTGATTATAGTATTGAAGAGCAATATAACTAAATATCAAAGAGTAGACGGTCGATATGTAAATACATATGAATTCTAAGGTATGGGTGTAAATTCTCCTATTTCAATATGATTATCATAATCAATATTACATAACTATATTATTTGAACAAGTAGCACATTAGTTATAAATAAAATGAATAGAATATCAAGTTACATAACTACAAAAAGCAATTATGATAATGAAATGCATTATTAAATATAAATTATTTTCAAAATAATAAAAAAAATCATACATACAGAAAAAAAAAAATCATGAAGAACAAATGCTTTTATTTATAAAAACCCTTTTAATGTAAGATTTCACTTGATCAAACGTTCAACTTCTGTTCCGTTCATCCAAGCACGTCGCACCTCATTTGCTGAAGCAATATTTTTCGATCGTCCCCTAAAGCTGTTTTACGAAAACAAAATAATTTCATCACGAATTTTGTTTTCACCAGTTTTACGTCGCACCTCATGAGCTTTGACGTGCATCACGAATTTTGATACAATTTGTTTTAAATCACTCCATTTGGCAAACATCACATCAAAAGAGCTTTGACGTGCATCACGAATTTTGATACAATTTTGCATCAGAACTCTAATCAAAATCTAAATTGCACTCAATTGTATCCACCAGTTTGCTCAGCCCGAATCTGAGTCTCCACCCAAGAGCTCAAGTGCCGTGTCCACCAAAGAGGACATCATTACCTCATGACGGCCCAATCCCTGACTCCCCGAGAAGACATTAAAACACTCCAACTCAGACGTAGTTTCAGCAGTCTGCACTAAAACTTGCTCCATTCCCAAATCCCTAAACAATTCAATGTACTTGCGTTCATGCTTCATCAGAGTAATGGCGAGTCCGATCACAAATCTCCTCATTCTCGGAACCTTGCTCTCCGGACTCTCATATCTCCTCAGTATCTCCACAAGCTTTCCCACAAAGTCTTCATCTTTGATTCCAGCCTTTTCAATTTCGTTCCCACTAACTTGCAGATTCCTAAAATTAAGTATTTGTTCTGCGAGCCCAACTGACACCTCCAAAAGCTTCTCTTTTTCCTTCTCCTTCTCCTCCATTATCGTCTTCAACACCTGTCCAAAGAGTTTTCAATGTCAATCATGAGATAAGCACACAGACAGTATTATTCAGTAAGCATGAGAAGCCAGATTCTTGCCATGGGCATCGCTTCTGCAACCATCTGGAGTCTAGATAATCGCTCCGGAGCAGAGTAAGCGCATAGCCCTCTCAGAATCCTCGCAGCATTCAGTCTTAACGCAGGATTGCCGAGCGCACGAACCAGCCTTCTAACCACATCACCATCTTCCCTCAGCATCCTCTCGCAGTTCCTCCTGCTGTCAAGTATCAGCATCGCCAATGCCTCCCCCGCCTCATTGCACACAGTCCCTACCTCCTCCGTCACCATTGGCCTGAAAAACACGTTAAGAATTAAACGCATCATGCTCCCTGTCGCCCCAATCTTCTCCCTCGCCTCCTCATTCATCCCCAAGCTCGTCAGAATCTCCACTCCCAGGACCTGCAGCTTCAGATGGCTCTCCCCGTACTGCAGCAATTCCCGTATGTAACTCAACAGATACACGATCTCTGATATATCTCTTCGCAGCGTCTTCCCCGTCGCCCCCGTAGTAGAAACTAAAATCTTCACCACCTGCAATGCACGACGCACAGTCTTTATCCTCGACTCCGGCGCACGGTCATTGCGCAGCAACGCGGCGCCGGAGCTCGTCAGATCAATAATCCGTGCAAGCAAACCCCGCGCATTCCCGATCTTCCAACAGTTCTCGTGATCCCTTGCAAGGCGCTTCAGAATTAAAAGCCCGAGCATATTAAAGGCGGAGTATTCATAGTCCTCTTTGTCGACCACGACCGCTCTCGGCGACGCCTCGTAGGGTCTCCCATCCGTCGTCCCTCCGCCGGTGTGCAACAGTGACGCGATCGACTCCATCGCCCCCGGAATCGCCGCCACACGCAGCGCGTTCTGCTTTCTCGAAGCAAGCTTCGAGACGATCTCGCACGCTGCGCGTCGTATATCTTCTTCAGAAGGATCCTTCCAGTTGAGCATCTCAATCAGTCGCTCGATCACTGAAGTGGAGCTTCCGATTTTGCGGAGGGTGTCGCCGGCAAACCGCTTGTTCTCGACGAATCGTTGGAGGATCCTTGCGCCGATGATCTGTTCATCGGGGGAGTCGGAATCGAGGAGCTCCTCGGCGTAGGAGACGAGATCCATCTTCAATCCATCGAAGATGCTGCCGTCGATGCATTTGGAGTATGCGTCGTAGAAGAATCGGCGGAGAGAAACCAAACCAATCGGACCAAGCTCGCACTCCTCGCTCACCCGTTCGACCAATTTCCCCTGTTCAATTTTCCATGTCCAGTAGCCCTTTTCCAACAGAAACATGAGGGCCTCTGCAAGCGCAAGACCGTAGAAGACATTGAGGGCCGACTTTTCATTAATCTCTGCATCTTCTCCGTAGTCCTGCTGTCCTAAACGCATCAACGAAAGAGCTACGCAGGCCACTGCAGCAAGGACTTGCAGCCAGTAGAGCAAACGGCTGATGTTCTTCGACACAAAAACCCAGCCGGAGTAAGGGAGAAGGGGGACGTCTGCGGGGAGCCAAGTTCGCTTCGGCTGCGATAAGGCCGCTAGTCCATTGAGCTGCTGCAAGTTACAAGCAAGGCGGCGGCTTGGCCGAGAAGCAAAGGATAAGGGTCGCGTAACAGCGTGAACCATGCGGCGAGGGATGGAGAGATGCGATTTGACGCGGCGGCGGGAGGTAGCTGCCGGGAGTGTGCGCGTTGACTGATGTTGCCATTCGAGCTCACGGCTACGGCTGAAGAGGCGGGCGCCTTCGACGACGAGAATTATGGTGACGAACCAGAAGTCTTTGGGTTTTAGAGCAGAGGCGAAGCCACCGAGGAGGACGACAGTGGCCCAGATAAAGGCTAGTTGACCGAGACCGCTGGCGCTTTTTTCGATGATGGCGAGGCGCAAGGCGAAGAGGGTGAGTTTCTTTTCCGGCGCATCGAGGGAAGATGGTTGGGGTATGCTGCGGCTGCGGCCAGAGGGCGTCTGGTCGCTGAGCTCACGCTGCGGTTCGAAGAGTGTGGATCCCCAGCTTCCGCTGCCTCCGTTATTTCCTCCATTAGGACGGTTTATTATCTCTAACTGGATGATGTTAGTGTTGTCAGCAGGTTCATCCTTGATCTCCAATTGCTTGATCTTCTTCTTCATCACTCCTGTTGTACGGATTGGTAGGACATGGAAGGGGAAGTTAAGAAGGCAACAAGTTGAGTTGAGGACATGGATGGACTTTGAAGGATATGGAAGGGGAAGTTAAGAAGGCAACAAGTTGAGTTTTTGCAGAGAAAAAATAATGGATGAAGATTGGGAGCACGTCTGCGTGGCGAAAAATTATTGCTTTTCCTTGTGATCCTCTTCGCGTCATTGTCTTCATACGTGGTAGGTGCTTGGTACAGCCTGCCGTTTTATTTAATTATAATTTTGCGGGCTTGAATTCTTGAGCTTGATTAAAAATCTCTGCTTTTTATGTTTTGCAGCTTTACTTGATGCGGAAGTTTTTTCAGCGGTGATTTGCACTGCAGTTTCTGATTAAGGGGATGGTCATTTTCTTGAATTTAAATTCTAGTTGGGAGGGGAGGTTACTTATTTGAAATTTTGATATGTTTTTATTCAACTGCATTTTTGTGAAGCGTTCAAGGGAAAAAAATATTATCTCAGGAGTACTGATGCATCAGTACTCTAATAAGGGGATATCACGTAGGCACCACGATGGTACCATTGCCTACGTGGCACCCCCTCATTGTAGTACTCGTTTTTATTCAACTGCGTTTTCGTGAAGCGTCCAAGGGAAAAAATATTATCTCAGGAATACTGATGCATCAGTAATCTAATGAGGGGGTGCCTACGCGGCACCACGGTGGGACCATTGCCTACGTGGCACCCCCTCAGTCGAGTACTGATAGTCGAGGACCACCAATGAATAAGAGTTATTGGTTTATCTTATTTGCTAGTGAGACTATGGGTCCGTTTGGGGCAGCTTATAAGTGCGGGCGGCGTTTTGAAAACGCCGCCATACCGTTTGGTTCGCGCTTTTCGCCAGCTTATCCGAAACTGCGTTTGGGTTTTTGCACTAAACGCAGGCCTCGGGCCGACCCCTGCGGCCGGCCCGCGGGCCGCCGTTCACG
>NW_018164665.1:295931-305651 GCF_001263595.1 Phalaenopsis equestris
GTTTCACCAACTTATCCGAAACTGCGTTTGAGTTTTTACACTAAACACGGGCCGCTACGATCGACCCGCGGGCCGCGTTTCAGGATAAACAGTTTATCATAAAACGTACAAGCTGCACCAAACGGACCCTATGTTTTGGGCAGAGGTGGCATGCAATTTTATCTATTTGGATAAATTGCAATCTGGCGGTTTTTTCTGCTGAAATTTGTGTTTTTCCATCTGGTCTAGTCTGATTTAAAAATTTATATATAGTAGTCACCGCAACTTTTTTAGCATCAGATTCTTATTCAGTAACTCCACAACTATTTTTTTAACGAGGACTTTGTTTAATTTTTAGTTTATTTATGTTTCAGCTCAATTCATATTTATTTTTTTAAGTTAGCCTCGTTTCCAAAAACTTTGAATATTTTTGAAATTATTATTATGAAACTTTTCTAAATTTATATTTTTTTAAATATTATACCACAAATATAATTAAAAAATAATAAAAGTTAGTATTTTCTTAATACATAAATTATACGCTTTAATTCATCGTTGAGGGTAATAAACTAAACTAGAAAACGTATAAAATCTCAAGAGCCTTTGAATTAGTGACCAAGGAAAATACCCTCAACATTCATTTTAACACCTTTTTTTGGCTAAATCGGTTCTAGGGGGACTCGATTCGACCTCTTCCGTCACAGGCTACAGTTGTCAAGGAGAAAACTTCGACTAACAGCCTTGAATAGATTAAAAATCTTTGACGAATTTTTTTCAACCTCTTCTATAACAGGTTACAGTCGTCAAGCAAAAGCTTCGACCAATAACCTAGTATAGCTCAACCATCCTTAATGGATCTCATGTAACTTTATTCTTTATGAGTTAATATCGTCGAGCTTCTCAGTCTATAAATCCTAGGACAAGTCTTATATCATCCTTTGTCACGCAGACACGCTCCCTATCTTTTTCCATTATTTTTTTGTTGTGAGAAAACTCAACAAGATGGGATAAAGAAGTTCAGAAAACAAAATAGATAAAGAAGAACAGTAAGAAATTGGAGATTAAGGGTGAGGCTGTTGATAACACTAACGTCATCCAGTTAGAGATAGTAAGATGTCCTCATGGCAGAAACAACAGAGGCAGCGAAAGCTGGGGATCCAAACTCTTCGGTGGCTTTGCCTCTGCTCTACAACCCAAATACTTCTGGTTTGTCACCGTAATTCTTGTCCTCGAAGGCGCTCGCCACTTCAGTCGTAGTCGTGAGCTCGAATGACAGCATCAGTAAACTCACACACTTCCGGCAGACACTTCCCCTCCGCATCCAACAGATAGTTGCGAGGATAATAAGAGGCCTATGCGCTTACTCTGCCTGATGAAGGAAACCTAAAACGCAGAACTAGAAGCAAGAAAGTTAAAGAATTTGAAGGCAAAAAATTATATCTTTCAAGCCATTGATCAGTCCATTTTGGATGCTATTCTTTGCAAAGAAACTTCCAAGGATATTTGGTACTCATTATAGAAGAATGTTGTAAAATTGAAGCGGAATAAAATAGGAATCGACACAAACCAGAAGAAGAATACAGAGATTTAACGAGGTTCAGCAAAGAATTGCCTACGTCCTCGGGAGCGAGCGACAGTTTCACTATTTTAGAGAAGTTACAACTTTCCCATAGGGTTTCACATATATATAGATATATACAAAACCCACAGATAAATTACAATCACGCCCTCGCTCTCCCCAAACCCTTTTATTCCAAGAGACACTCCTTTTCATCAGGAGACACACCTCTTCACTAAGAAACCCCAACTCCCTAGATATGAGCCATACCTAACAATTCTCCACTTTGGCGAATATCCATCACCTTAGGAGATATGCATAACCCGGTATATGTGCCTACCAAACAAATCTCCACCTTAGCGAATATTCAGCCCCTTTAGGAGAAAATCTCCACATTGCGAATATCCAATCCGTTAGAAGAAAAAATCTCCACCTTGCGAATATTCTGCCCCTTAGAAGAAATATCTCATGGAGTTTCTTATACCAAAGTGGGTTGGGCAACCAAACCATCTAACCTGGCTTGGTCAAAGTTCCTGTTGCATTTTCATCATATGATTCAACAGAGCGATCTCCACCTGCAACTGTACTCCCTATCAGTTTATAGATGTTACAGACAGTGATCTTCCCTTTCATCACAGTCAGTGCACCCTTAACAATTCTGATGATTTCCCTATCCTCATCTGCCTTAGGAATGAAACCATTTATGTGTAGAGTGCCCAAGGAAATCAAATTCTTCTTCAACTCTGGAATATGCTTGACATCACATAATGTTCTAATAGTATCATCATACATCTTAATTCTGACTTTACCAATACCAGCAATATTACAACGTCTATTATCACCCAAATAGACTAAACCATAATCAGATAACCTGTATGAAGTAAACCACTCCATGTTAGGTGTTATGTGATAAGAACATCTTGAATCAATAATCCATCAATCATTTAACTGAGTCATTGTAACTGAAAGCACAACACCATCACTGTAATCTGTAATGTCACTTTGCACCATATTCACAGCCCTGGAAGATACATCACGAGTCTTCTTCTTGAGCATTGGACAATCTCTCTTCATATGTCCCTGTTCCTTGCACTTAAAGCAACGAATCTTCTTGCCTTTAGGCTTTGACCTGGAACTTTGCCTTCCAGAATTCTCCTTCTCCTCCTTACTTTCACGATCTTGATTACCCTTGGCATATAAACAATTACCATGAGAGCTTTCCTCTGCATTCTGCTTCCGCTGGTTGTGAGCCAACAATGCTGCAGTAATCTCATCAATTTTAATTGTTTCTTTCCCATATGTAAGAGTAGTCACCAGATGTTCATAAGAAGTAGACAATGAACACAAAAGAATCATTGCTCGATCTTCATCCACAATATTCACACCAAGCCGTGCGAGATCCGTGATTATTTGATAAAAGACATTCAAGTGCTGAACCAAATCAGTGTCTGTCTGCATCTTCAACCCATACAGTCTTTGCTTTAGATATAGTTTATTCGTCAGAGATTTGGACATAAACCGAGATTTCAATTTTTTCCAGTTTCTTTCATACTTCTCCTGGAGATTTCAGATTCATAACATGATACATAATCTCATATGTCAGACATAAACGTATGGTACGTGCCGCTCGAAGTTGTAACTTTTCACAATCTTCATCTTCCATATTATCAGGTTTCGTAACCCGCAAAGCCTTCAAAATTTCTTGTTGTGCTAACAAATCTTTTATCCTTATTTGCCACAATCCGAAATTCCCGGTTCCATCGAACTTCACTATCTCGAATTTTGCTCTAGACTTTGCTATTTGAAATTTAATTCTGCACTGTATTTTCATGTCTTGCTTCAAAAAACAAAAGAAAATACTCCGTAAATAAATTCAAAGAAACCTGAAATTTTCTTTGTCAAATGCATCAACTATCCCGCGATTCTTCTGTGATTTGTGAATAATTTTCCCACGAAGCACTTTTCCTGTTCGTACCAATACCTCGGCCAATTGTTGTTTCTGCAAGCCACGAATCCCTTCGCATCTGATTGAGAATCTGATTGAGGAATACCTCCACGAAACTCCTGTTCACGAAATAATCGTGTCTGCTCGCCTCCTGCACCCTACCGAACTCCACCTCTCGCAAAATCTCTTGCAACGAACCGGTGAAGTTAACTGGTCGAATTCCTCAGATTTTCCGTAAAACAAGGCTCCTGTTCGCGGTGGACAGCCTTTGCTTCCCACGGATTGTTGATCATGTCGAACTGCTCTGACTCCTGCGAATCCCTAGCGCGAAGATGCGCCTGTTCGCGGTTGGCGCCTATTGAAGGAAATTCCTTCGCCACTACCAACTGAACGCGCGAAACCAACCAACTGATCGCGCGAAACCAATCTCCTCTACCTGTCGCACGAACTGTTTCACGGGAATTGCTTTGCACCCGTTCGTGAAATTCCTTTTCCCGCAAGCAAACACTTCGAAGAACCGCGCCTGTTCGCGAATCCTTCGCGCGCGCAAACTGCTGTTCGCAAACTGCTCTGCGAAACCGCGATCCTCTGCCACGCGAACTCCTTCCACTACAAAGGCCGAACGCCTCTGTCGCCAACTGTCATCGAAGCCCATCCTTCAAACTCCTCTTCCGCGAAGCCTTCTTGATCGCGATCTTCTCCTATCGCGACTCCCTCTCGATCCGTCCGAACTTCTGTCGAGATAGCCGTGATTCGCCTCTGCCGGAGAGGGCTGTCCCGCGATACGCAATACCCGCGCGATTTGCCTCTGCCGGAGAGGGCTCTGCCGCGATACGCGATACCCGCGATTCGCCTCTGCCGAAGAAACCCTCTAGCGATGCTGCGGCCGGAACTCCGGCGGGAACTCCTTCCGCCCGCAAGCGATGATTCGCGAACTCTGTCGCAAATCCCCTCGGAATGCCCGCAAACCGTCGAACTTCTCTAGCCGTGGGAACTCCTTCTCGCACGCGACTCACAGATCCTTTTCGCGAATCCTTCTTCTTGCGTTGATCTCCTCCTGTTCCCTCGAACGAATCTCTGATCCCAATTGTTGTGAAAATTAGGGCGGAATAAAACAAGAATCGACACAAACTAGAAGAAGAACACAGAGATTTAACGAGGTTTGGTAAAGAATTGTCTACGTCCTCGGGAGCGAGTGGTGGTTTCACTATTTCAGAGAAGTTACAATTTCATTCCATAGGATTACACATATATATAGACATATACCAACCCACAGATAAAATTGCAATCACGCCCTCACTCCCCCAACCCTCTTTATTTCAAGAGACACTCATTTTCACCAGGAGACACCTCTTCACCAAGAAACTCAATTCCCTAGATATGAGACATACCTAACAAAGAAATATCTGGGCTCTATGAGAGTGAAGCGTGCACGATTTCAAGCATTGAGAAGGGATTTTGAGATGCTAGCAATGAAGGAAGGAGAATCTGTCACCAGTAATTGTTTGGCAGCGATGGTTTACTGTGTTGTCTTCAAGGTTTAGACTTAGAGCCTGAACTACCTTCGCGGGGATAAGAAGTGTTGAACAAGATGAAAAAAAAATTGACGCAGATATTTGATATATGGATACATGCTGCATTAATCATACGAGTGGAAGTAAGTCTTTTTTTTCCCATCTAAATGAAGATTTTCATTCTACTGTTTGTTTTGGTGATCATTTAAAGTGATGGAAAAATGCGATATTAAGATAAGAATCAAGAATAATTTTGTGGAAACAATTTCTAATGTGTTGTGTATGTTCCTGACCTGAAAAGTAATTTATTGAGTGCGGGCTAGTTACAAGAAAATAGTTATGTAATCACTGTTAAAAATGGTGTTTGTAAAATTTATGATTCTATTAAACGTGCTATTGCAGTTTTTCAAATGAATTCAAATAGATTGTTTTCATTGAAGATTGAAAGCATTCAATCATGCTTGATGGCTGAGATGAAAGATCCTTCATGACTATGGCATTTTCATTACTACCACTTGAGTTTTGGTGGACTGAAGACCCTCTAACAGAAATATATGGTGACGGGTTTTCCTCAAATCACAACTCCTTCCCAAATCTTTGAAGAATGTGTTGTTAACAAACAATATTGTTATGAATTTCCAAAAGGGAAGCCATGGAGAGCAAAAGTAGTCTTGCAACTGGTTCATTCAGACATTTGTGGTCAGATAAACCCAACTTCTAGTGGAGGTAAAAGATATTTCATTACCTTCATTGATGATATTTCCAGAAAAAAAATAGTTTTTACAAGAAAAATCA
This sequence comes from Phalaenopsis equestris, assembly GCF_001263595.1. Taxonomy (NCBI): domain Eukaryota; kingdom Viridiplantae; phylum Streptophyta; class Magnoliopsida; order Asparagales; family Orchidaceae; genus Phalaenopsis; species Phalaenopsis equestris. The sequence goes on from NW_018164665.1 coordinate 301,723, forward strand.
AAAGCTTTCTCTAATTTTCAAAACTTCAAAGCTCTTATGAAGAATGAAACAGAAAAGAAAATTCAGACCCTACAAACAAATCGTCGTGGTGAATACTGCTCAACGGAATCTCACCGTCACCGCATCGCACACACAACAGTGGAAATCATCCGACTGTCCATCTTCCTCCACGACACACTCCTCACATGCCACCTACTCTGTCGTTGCAGTGATCGTCTCTGACAAACTCTCCCGCTACCGTTGCCGCTGCCAGCGGCGCGCAAGCCATCTCCGTCAACATCAGATACCTCTCCCTTTGCATATCCTGTAATGGCCTCTCTTAACTCCAGATCGCAGCCCCACCGGTCCTGGAACATCAATGCTGAAAATCTTTTCAAGATCGTCTTCTCCGGCACGACAGCCCCACAGCTCCCTCTTTCGAATGTCGTGCTTCATTCCCTGTGATCTTCGACTGCCTAGAGTTTGACATTGGCGACATCGTCGTGCACCCATCTCTACAATTCAATTTGTTCATCTCTCTCATAAGCCAGAAGATCGGGATCTCCCCACACTATATCTCCACCTCACTGGTACGTCTGAAGAAATCCACCACCTTGTCGGGGATCCGTTGCAAGTTGCAATAGACGATTCATCCAATTTCGCATCGATTGCCAAGCAGAAAGACCGCTACATTCTCGTCATTCTGAAGCGGTCCCGTAAGACGAATTGCGGCGCCGCGGTGAGCGAGGAAAGGCAGTGGCGGTGAAAGCAGAGATGATCCTGCTGGAGAAAACGATCTTGAAGAGATTTTCAGCCATTGATGTTCCGGGAGCGGTTGGGCTGCAGTCCTGGAGTTACGAGAGGCAACTACAGGATATGCAGAGGGAGAGGTTCCATTGGCTTCATCAGAATTGGTAGTTATGGGGACGAGTTCCTCGGAGATGATCATGTTGTGAAAAAAAAAAGACGGCAATAAAGTGAAAAACAGATCTAGAAAAATTACATCAGAAAAGGCGACACAAGATTTACGTGGTTCGGCAAATTGCCTACGTCTACGGAGCTGCAGAGAATTTTATTATCTGAGAAAATTACACCGTCGAGCGCTTTGACGTTTACAAAAATAACTCTCTATTTTTCTTTTCCTCACCTTCTCTCTCTCTCTAAACCGAAAGGCACACCAAGAAGAAGAAAGATAACTTTTAAAGAAAAGCTTCCTTGTGATTCCCTTATTTCAGTCTCACGACAGAGTATAATCCAAGGAGAGAAGGCTGTTTTGAGAGTAATTCCACTTCCCTGTAATCGTGAGCCCCTTTCAAAGTTTCCCAGTATCCAGCTTATTTTGGTAACCCTTAATTTCGTGAGTTCATAGAGAAAACATGGAATCATGCTCTAATGACCCATATAAAGCCCATTAAGGCAAGCTATCAAATTCATTGCCTTTTTGAGGTTGCCAATTCAAGGAAGTGAACCGAGTCTCCACCTTCCTTAATAATTCTCCCACTTGGAGACTAGGACACTGACTGCATCATCTGCTGACTGCACCGACCTTTTCCTCAATTATGATATCCTCCACATCTACAACTCAAAACCCTGGTCTTCATGCCAGAAGACCAACTGAAGCTGCACACAACTTCAGTTTCTCAAGAGTAACACCTTTAGTTGACATATTACCGTCAACGCGGCCATGTACCTCCAAGCTCTTTCTTGGGTTACTATGATTCTACTTATAACTCCCACTGCATGGGAAAAAAAAATGACGACAATAAAACGAAAAACAGATCTAGAAAAATTACACTAGAAAAGGCGACACAAGATTTACGTTGTTCGACAAATTGCCTACGTTCACGGAGCTGTAGAGGATTTTATTAGCTTTGAGGATTACACCGTCGACCACGTCGACTTACAAGAAAGAATTCTCTCTCTCTCTCTCTCTCTCCTCACCTTCTCTCTCTCTAAACCGAGAGGCACACCAAGAAGAAGAAAGACAACTTTTAAAGAAAAACTTCCTTGTGATTCCTTTATTTTAGTCTCACGACAGAGTATAATCCAAGAAGAGAAGACTGTTTTGAGAGTAATTCCACTTTCTTGTAATCGTGAACCCTTTTTAAAGCTTCCCAGTATCCAGCTTATTTTGGTAACCCTTAATTTCGTGATTCCATAGAGAAAACATGGAATTATGCTTTAATGACCCACATAAAGCCCGTTAAGGCAAGCTATCAAATTCATTGTCTTTTTCTCTATAGCAACATGAGGGGCGGGAGATTAATCTGGTAAAACTTATTTAATTAATTAAGTTTTCTTTAATTCTTCATGTCAATAAAAGGCAACTGCTTTAAATAAAAAAACAGAAAATCATCAAGCTATAGCAGGGAACAAAATATATAAAGAAATAAACTTAAATAAATTTCATAAGTGTCGAGGTCGCCAATTCAAGAAAGTTGACCTAGTCTCCACCTTTCTTAACAGATCATTGCTGCGGCAGAGTCGGTGGCTTGTGAGGAGAGCGGCGCGGCGGAGGATGGACGGTCGGATGATTTCCGCTGCTGCGGTGACAGTGAGATTCCGTTCTACGGTGAGTAGACGCCCACGAGTTCTTATTCTGTGCGGACACCGCACGCAACTATGCATGCGGTGTCCAATGGAAATATAACACCTGGAATAGTGGGCCCCACAACTTAAAAAATTAAATTGAGACATGTATACGGCGCGACCCGGCCCGAATCTGGCCCGAAACGTGTAAAAGTTAACTGAGCGCCTGAAAGAAACTTATTCCTCGAAAAACCAAACGACGCCCGAGCGAGGATCGCACAGAGGACCTTCATTCAATCTTTATTCAATCTTTTAGGGTTTTTGAATCAGATAAACTCAGGCTGTTAGATTTGTCGTTGGAAACCGAAGAGAGCCAGTGAGAATGGAGACGGAAGAGCCCGTGATAATGGAAACCGAAGAGGAATCGACAATGCAAGCCGAGAAACCCAAGAAAAAGGAAGGAAAAGAGCGAAAGAAGAAGGAAAGCGAAGAGGGTTCATCCAGGTAATTTTTATTTTAGTGTTTTTGAGTTCTACACACGTGCACACAATATTACCTTTAAAAATCATCATTAAACAGCAATAAAACTTGCTATTTAATTATAATACAAAAGCAACCACTATTTAACAACACCTTAAATCTCAACTCAGTATTACAGAAACAATGTTATGATAATAACAGAATACAACGAAGAAATGACCAGAATATAACCTTAATTCTACATCAAAATATAACCTTAATAATAATAATACCCGAATACAACTGAAAAACTTCTATAATATAACCTAAGCACTAATTCTGAGTAACACTAGAATATAACGTTATCCTAAATAATATTACCTGAGTATCACAGAGATAATACTATAATAATTACAGAATACAACGGAAAAACTACCAGAATATAACCTTAATACTACATTGGAATATAACCTTGATAATATTACCTGAATACAACAGAAATACTTCTATAATATAACCTAAGTACTAAACCTGTACAAAAAAATACAACAGCAGTACAACAGCAACACAACCATAATATAACCAAAACACTACCATGTTATCCTAAATAATATTACCTGAGTATCAGAGAGATAATACTATAATAATTACAGAATACAACGGAAAAACTACCAGAATATAACCTTAATACTACATTGGAATATAACCTTGATAATATTACCTGAATACAACAGAAATACTTCTAGAATATAACCTAAGTACTAAACCTGTACAAAAAAATACAACAGCAGTACAACAGCAACACAACCATAATATAACCAAAACACTACCATGTTAGAATACAACGTAAGTATCACCATAATATAACCTAAATAATACTATGCTAGATCACATAATATTGCTTAAATATTACCATTGTATTCCCGTAATAAAACATTTATACATAACCCCTTATATTTTTT
>NW_018164665.1:306700-309655 GCF_001263595.1 Phalaenopsis equestris
GGGCAGAGTCGGTGGCTTGTGAGGAGAGTGGCGCGGCGGAGGATGGACGGTGGGATGATTTCCGCTGCTGCGGTGACGGTGAGATTCCGTTCTACGGTGAGTAGACGCCCACACTCCCTGCAGCCAACTCCCGCCGTCAAATCGCATCTCTCCATCCCGGCACCGTATGGTTCACACTGTTATGCGACACCTATTTTTTGCTTCTCGACCAAGCAGCCGGCTTGCTTATAACTTGCAGCAGCTCAATGGACTAGCGGCCCTATCACAGCCGAAGCGAACTTGGCTCCCCGCAGGCGTCTCCTCTCTCCCTTACTCCGGCTGGGATTCTGTGTCGAAGAACATCAGCTGTTTGCTCTACTGGCCGCAAGTCCTTGCTGCAGTAGCCTGTGTAGCTCTTTCGTTGATGCGTTTAGGACAGCAGTGCTACGAAGAAGATGCAGAGATTAATGAAAAATCCGCCCTTAATGTCTTCTACGGTCATGCGCTTGCAGAGGTCCTCATGTTTTTGTTGGAAAAGGGTTACTTGACTTGGAAAATTGAACAAGGGAAATTGGTCGAACGGGTGAGCGAAGAGTATGAGCTCGGTCCTATTGGTTTGGGTTCTCTCCGCCGATTCTCCTACCACGCATATTCCAAATGCATTGACGGCAGCATCTTCGACCGATTGAAGATGGATCTCGTCATCTTCGACGGATTGAAGATGGATCTCATCTCCTACGCCGAGGAGCTCCTCGATTCCGATTTCCCAGATGAACCGATCATCGGCGCGAGAATCCTACAAGGATTCGTCGAAAACAAGCTGTTTGCAGACGACACACTCCGCAAAATCGGAAGATCTGAGGGAAAAGATTTGCCCACAATAGAAATTTTATTCACATTATATGGACATTATATTCGTATTATATCCCTATAATCTCTATGTAACTTTCATATAACCTATATGTAACCTACAAATATGTGAAAACAAAAGCACAAAACTTATTTGTAAGTTCAGGTTAAATGAAGGTTACATCGAGGTTACTGACGATATAATTAAGATATAACATGAATATAACCCCCATTATATACACAGCGCTGCGTACGTCTTACGTACGCAAATTCTTCTCCTCTTGGAGGTGTCAGCTGGACCCGAGAAATATTTTCTTACTTAATACGTGTACGTCAGTTAGGTTATAGGGAGGGTATTGAGGGTTATGTCAGCATTATACCCTTGTAAGCTCTCTGTAACCTACATGTAACATACCTGTAACTTAAAAATATATGAAAACAGAAGCGCGAAACTTACTAGTTACAGATAGGTTACAAGTATGTTACAAGTAGGTTATAGGGTGTGTTACGCAGATATAGCCCCCAATACCCTCCATATAACCTATCAAGCATACGCAATAATTTTTTGTTGGGCTCACCCAACAAATACATAATTTTAGAAATCAACAAGTTAGTGGGAACAAAATTGAAAAAGTTCGAGGGCAGAGTTCCGAGAATGACGAGATTTGTGATCAGACTCTCCATTACTCTGAAGAACTATGAACACAAGTACATTGAATCATTTTGGGATTTGGGAAAGGAGCGAGTTTTGGTGGAAATTATTGATACTACGACTGAATTGGAGTGTTTCCATACTACTCTGGGAGGTTGGGATTGGGCTATTATGAACTCGTCGAAAAAATTTTGCATCACAATGAAAAAAAAAAAAAAAAGAAACTTCGCCATCAGTGTATCATATCTGTCGTCCATACATAAGCTACGAACAACATACACAATTTTCTTAGCATGGTGCTTAGAGCATGCTCTTCTTCGACTAATTCAAAGTATTTTTTATTTGAAATAGCTAGTAAAAAAATTACTTAACTTCGTCATGATTCAAAATTGAAAGTAGCTCGTGTTCGGCTCAATCACAAATTCGAGCCAAACTTACCCTTCCTTTCAAGGAACCAAATTTTAAGAATTTAATTAATAAAATGCTTTTAACTTTTTGGTTTAGAGTTCTTATGCTTGAGGAGAATTGCTTGCTTTGTATTTTAAATAGACTTTTTTAGCGATGTGGGACTAATGGAATTTTAGGGATATATATACACATACCATTCAACTATTATTTATTTACTTATCTAACATTTAATCTATGGAAAATGGGTCAGCGGGAAGCTTAATTAATTTAGGGACATTTACACATGCTCCACCCAAATCCTATGTATTTACATTAAGCTTATATATATATTTTTATTATACCACCTAAAAAATTAACATTTTTTAAAAACATATTTAAAATTAATATTAAAAGATATAAATTAATATTAATATTTAGTTGTTTTGAGACAAAATGAACTGAACACGGATGAACATACCTTTGTTCGTGTTCGGTTCGTTTGCAAATTGACCTAATGAATATTGTTTGTATTCGGCTCGTATTTAAATTGAACACGATAAATTTAGCGAGTTGAACACGAGTTGTTCGCCAACAACGAGTTTTTTTGACAGACCTAGAGACTAGAAACTGATATTTGGATCTATGTATTCCCATTAGAGAAAAAAATTAAAGAAACTCATGGATAAAAAAGGTTTTAAAAATTAAATAGCATTTGTTCTTCATAATTATTCTTTTGCATGTATGATTTTTTTTTTAATTTTGAAATACAATTTATATTTAACAAAACATTTCATTATCTCTTGTTGTAGTTTAAACAAGATCTATTTTTTAAAATAGTATATATATATAACATATTTATCTATGTATGTAAGTATACAAAGATAAATATACATACATACATACATCTACATGTATGTATGTTTCTATGTATGTGTGTTTGTATTTGTTTATGTCCGTATGTATGAATGTATGTATGCGTGTATGTATATGTATGTATGTATTTATGCATGTATCTCTCTGTCTCTCTCTCTCACTTCATACACACACACAAACACACACACACACACACACACACACACACATATATA
>NW_018164665.1:309863-313919 GCF_001263595.1 Phalaenopsis equestris
AAAAAAAAAAAAAAAAAAAAAAAAAAAAAAAAAAAAAAAAAAAAAAAAAAAAAAAAAAAAAAAAAAAACTTAATTAAGTGATTCTCTTATAAGTAATTAAAACTTATTAAAATTATAATTATTTTTTTTGTTGTAATCAGATTAGATAATCATGCCCATTTTAGATTGAGCTAACACTAGCCCAACACTACTTGAGTGATTTTCTTCTTCTATTGGTAGTGTCTCTATTTAATCAAGTTAGAAATGATTTGAACGTCTTTTCCAATCAATTAACAAGTTGAATTTGGGTTGACTATAGTTAGGTTATATTCTTTTTAAAGTTAGACTTAAAATGAGCACAATAAGCCAAATTAATTATGAAACCCTTTAGTAGAGTGAAGTTGAACTCTTACACGTTGAGGTGTCTTTCGGTGTAACGATTGGTGTTTTGATAATTAGTCCAAAATGAGAGCACTCTTGGGTTGGGTGACTTTATGGGAAGTTACATGAATGATACAAAACAGTGAATTCATCATGCTAAAGTGGACAATACCTCGATGGATGGGAGCTCATATTATTAAAAACGATATCAAAGCCATACAACAATTAAAATGAATGTCAAGTTACGACACCAACCAAAGTCTAAAAGAATTCCTTACATACTCATGAGCCTCTCTAGTTCTGACCCAATCATGGCCTTCCTCTCCTGCTAGGGTGCTTCCTTTTCTTTCCTCCATGAGTAGCAGCGAAGGGTCAACAACGACCTCTGCTCTCGGGCTACTACGATTGTCAGCCGCCCACTTCTTGGACAAGGCCGACGGGTCCACTGCAACCTTGTCCTCACTCAAGCCAGGTTTCATGGGTGTCTGGAGAAGCCTCTTTGGCGACCACTCCTCATTTCACTTGAAAGAAGCAACCTGATTGGTCCGCTCAGGGTCGACCGCCTCTCTCCTCTTTTCCCTTCTAACCACCTTCTTTTTTAGACCTATGTCAGAGCAGGAAAGGATATTCGGTCAAGGACAATAATCTCAAGTCGACTGTCTTTTGCTCATATCGCTCGACATGATGTCTACTCTGTGGTCCAAAAAAAATCAGCAACAGATGAATGGCCAATCCCAAGCCTTATTTATAAGACATGCATGACACAAAAAATAAAGGTAAAACTAATTGTAAATATATATTTTTAATGATTTTCGTAAAATGATTAGCTAATAATTTCCTTGTCCTTATCGCAGTCGACGTCATCGAGGAGCAGGAAAACTCAGGGAGCTAATATGTATACACCAGAGCCACCGACACAAATATCAAAGATAACGAACAATTGAGAATACAAAGATTCCCTTCTAGAGTAAGCGATTGACCGACATTTCAACACCGAGCGTAAGAATCCACATCTCTAAACCCAGAATAGGTCAAAGCTCCGAAGATGGTCCCCTACTCAGTAGCGGTAAGATCGGCCACAGGTAAGGTGCAAATCATTTTGACAGTGAGTCTCATCAGGTACTCCGCACAAGCAACGGTAACATCCGCTCAAGACCTTGCGAGAGGGAAAATCCAGCCGAGGTAGCAGATCGATTAGACATACAAGACACGGACCTTAGAAGACTTGAGCCAAAAAAAAAATTAAGCCATAACTTGCACAACAAAACAAGTTGACACATCAGTCAACTGCCTGACCAAAGTGATAGGTCCCGCAGAACCAACAGACAAGACCACTTGACAAGACGACCGATCTTATTTATACCAACAGATTACCCCCTCTTGGTAAATACACTCATGTTGGTCGACCGACACGATCGATCGCCTGCCGGCCGACAACATTCAAACTCATGTCATTGTAAACTGTTATATTTGTCAACATTATGACAGTCATTAATTCAAATTATACACATTGATTCTATTTAGGGCCGGTTGTCATAGCGGTTCCAACATCCCTTTATTATACTAATTAGATTCTTTTAAATAGGTGATCCCATAAGGAATAAAGACAAACTCTCTCCTCTCTTTCCGAGTGAGCAATTTTTTGTGCGTTCTTACTCCCTCTCTCTCGCCTCTTTTAATTCCAACTCTTGGGACAAACTCGCAAAAGGAGAAGTTAGGATCCAACACTGCTCTTTCAAAGATGAATGAGCTGCTTCATGCATTATCTATGATCAGGATAATAAACTCAATGATTTTTTTTTTCTCGAATCCAATCTCTGATGTGGAAACAAAACAAAAATATCTTTTATCACATCTCAACATATATCTTCAACAGACTTAATATTTACATTGCATTATTACGAGCATGAACACGACATGCACACACACACACACACACACACACACACACACACACACACACACACACACACATATATATATATATAAACGCCGCGTGCCTAGGTCAGTTGGTAGAGCATCCGCTTCGGTGGTCTAAGTCCCCTTTGATATGGTGTTCAATTTCAAACCGGATCGGGTTGGATTCAATTTCAAGCAAAGATGGCTCGAAATAGAACATAAGAAATCACGAGTCATTTTCGATCCAAACTCAATCCATTCAAACAGATTTTAAGCCAGCCCCAACTCGGCTCAAAATTTGCTCCTAACATCCTTGTTTGTTAGCATAGCATTTAAAGTGTAATTTTCTTAACCACCACCAGCAATACCAGAAACACACACAGATCTAACATCTAATAACATTTATAATAATATACATACAAAAAACTACACCCCAATCATTTTTTCTAATTATGGATAATGTCACTACAACATATTTATGAAATTTTGACCACATCGCCTGCTATGTTATCTACTGTTTCTGAATAGATTACTCCAACGTTGAGCCAATCCTTCCATGACATTGCTTGCTGGGTTTGACGGACTCTTCTGCACCACCAACGTCGCCGGTGTACCGGCAGGGTGTACCGGCAGCCGTCTCAACATCTTGGCCTGAGCTGCTTCCACCTCCAAAATTCTGATTATTGCTCAAAATGTTCTTTACATTGGAACTTTTCTTGGCCGGCAATGGCTCGGACTCACCTGAACCTGAAGCCTACAAAGCCGGTTCCGCCGATGGCTTGGAATTTGTAGGTACATACCTGGAGCCCCCAGCATCTGAGGGTTCATTGGAGGCTGTTGTAGAAGCTGGTGCGACGGATAGTGTCGAACTTCCAAAGGATTGATCAGCTTCCTGGGTGGATTTGTCTTGTTTCAAATCTTTTAAGGACTCAATTATAGCTTCCATAATCATCTGCATTGATTGAAAAAAAAAATGCATTTCAAGAGTACATTCAAATAACAGAGATCATTATAACATAGATCTAAACAGGTACGAATGAATGCCTCAACTATAGTTTCCAATGACATATTCAAATAATGAGGATTCTACTTTTCCTCAGGGGCTGTCAGAGCATGCTTGAGGAACAAAGTAATGATCTAGTACGAGAGATGGCTATTGACACATGCTACTATGCGATCAACAGCAAGTATAATGCAAATCAAAAGTAGGCAAGCAGAGCATAAATATGTAAAAGTTGTACATAAATCACATACCTTCTCTTCATCTTCAATAGTGGTTGGCATATCTGATAGTCCATAAAGAGAACACTCCCATGTATTCATTATCTGTTCGGGCTCTGCCTTGACCGTTTGGAAGGGCATCACTATCCGGTCTAGAAGATGAACCAAGATCAGATTCACTTTCACTTTCCTGTTGCAATAAAAAAAATTACAAGCCTGTACCTTTAAAATGTGAAAATAAAAGTAAAAAAGAGCTGCACATTTCCTCAAATTTCACAGTGCATATAAATTTATGTTCATTTAAACGTGAATTTACACATTCTTGTCAATATATAATTGATTTCTTTGAAAAATCAAGCAACTCGCTGCATTTAATTTCATCTTTAAGGAATGAGTAGTAGTAAAAATTATACAGAAAGCACAAATAGTAGAAAATTGAGATTTACACAAGTCAAGTCAATTAAAGAGGTAGAAAGAAGATGGCGCCAGTAATCAGGGCTTGCAATTAACATCCACAACACAAAATTGGCAACTAGAAAAGGATTTCCCACATCAAGATGATTTTACAGGTAAACC
>NW_018164665.1:314019-320863 GCF_001263595.1 Phalaenopsis equestris
CTCTCCATCCCGGCACCGTATGGTTCACACTGTTACGCGACACCTATTTTTTGCTTCTCGGACAAGCAGCCGGCTTGCTTATAACTTGCAGCAACTCAATGGACTAGCGGCCCTATCGCAGCCGAAGCGAACTTGGCTCCCCGCAGGCGTCTCCTCTCTCCCTTACTCCGGCTGGGATTCTGTGTCGAAGAACATCAGCTGTTTGCTCTACTGGCCGCAAGTCCTTGCTGCAGTAGCCTGTGTAGCTCTTTCGTTGATGCGTTTAGGACAGCAGTGCTACGAAGAAGATGCAGAGATTAATGAAAAATCCGCCCTTAATGTCTTCTACGGTCATGCGCTTGCAGAGGTCCTCATGTTTTTGTTGGAAAAGGGTTACTTGACTTGGAAAATTGAACAAGGGAAATTGGTCGAACGGGTGAGCGAAGAGTATGAGCTCGGTCCTATTGGTTTGGGTTCTCTCCGCCGATTCTCCTACCACGCATATTCCAAATGCATTGACGGCAGCATCTTCGACCGATTGAAGATGGATCTCGTCATCTTCGACGGATTGAAGATGGATCTCATCTCCTACGCCGAGGAGCTCCTCGATTCCGATTTCCCAGATGAACCGATCATCGGCGCGAGAATCCTACAAGGATTCGTCGAAAACAAGCTGTTTGCAGACGACACACTCCGCAAAATCGGAAGATCTGAGGGAAAAGATTTGCCCACAATAGAAATTTTATTCACATTATATGGACATTATATTCGTATTATATCCCTATAATCTCTATGTAACTTTCATATAACCTATATGTAACCTACAAATATGTGAAAACAAAAGCACAAAACTTATTTGTAAGTTCAGGTTAAATGAAGGTTACATCGAGGTTACTGACGATATAATTAAGATATAACATGAATATAACCCCCATTATATACACAGCGCTGCGTACGTCTTACGTACGCAAATTCTTCTCCTCTTGGAGGTGTCAGCTGGACCCGAGAAATATTTTCTTACTTAATACGTGTACGTCAGTTAGGTTATAGGGAGGGTATTGAGGGTTATGTCAGCATTATACCCTTGTAAGCTCTCTGTAACCTACATGTAACATACCTGTAACTTAAAAATATATGAAAACAGAAGCGCGAAACTTACTAGTTACAGATAGGTTACAAGTATGTTACAAGTAGGTTATAGGGTGTGTTACGCAGATATAGCCCCCAATACCCTCCATATAACCTATCAAGCATACGCAATAATTTTTTGTTGGGCTCACCCAACAAATACATAATTTTAGAAATCAACAAGTTAGTGGGAACAAAATTGAAAAAGTTCGAGGGCAGAGTTCCGAGAATGACGAGATTTGTGATCAGACTCTCCATTACTCTGAAGAACTATGAACACAAGTACATTGAATCATTTTGGGATTTGGGAAAGGAGCGAGTTTTGGTGGAAATTATTGATACTACGACTGAATTGGAGTGTTTCCATACTACTCTGGGAGGTTGGGATTGGGCTATTATGAACTCGTCGAAAAAATTTTGCATCACAATGAAAAAAAAAAAAAAAAGAAACTTCGCCATCAGTGTATCATATCTGTCGTCCATACATAAGCTACGAACAACATACACAATTTTCTTAGCATGGTGCTTAGAGCATGCTCTTCTTCGACTAATTCAAAGTATTTTTTATTTGAAATAGCTAGTAAAAAAATTACTTAACTTCGTCATGATTCAAAATTGAAAGTAGCTCGTGTTCGGCTCAATTACAAATTCGAGCCAAACTTTAAGAATTTAATTAATAAATGCTTTTAACTTTTTGGTTTAGAGTTCTTATGTTTGAGGAGAATTGCTTACTTTGTATTTCAAGTAGGCTTTTTCTCACAATAAAACATTTAGTCCTTAGCGATGTGGGACTAATGGAATTTTAGGGATATATATACACATACCATCCAATATTATTTATTTACTTATCTAACATTTAATTTATGGAAAATGGGGTCCCTCCCATTAATTCTTGTCTCGTGCAGCGGAAAGCTTAATTAATTTAGGGACATTTACACATGTTCCACCCAAATCCTATCTATTTACATTAAGCTTATATATATTTTTTTATTATACCACCTAAAAATTTAACATTTTTTAAAAACATATTAAAAATTAATATTAAAAGATAAAAATTAATATTAATACTTAGTTATTTTGAGACAAGATGAACTGAACACGGACGAACATACATTTGTTCGTGTTCGGTTCGTTTGCAAATCGACCTAATGAATATTGTTTGTATTCGGCTTGTATTTAAATTGAACACGATAAATTTAACGAGTTGAACACGAGTTGTTCGCCAACAGCGAGTTTTTTTGATAGACCTAGAGACTAGAAACTGAGATTTGGATCTATGTATTCCCATTAGAGAAAAAAATTAAAGAAACTCATGGATAAAAAAGGTTTTAAAAATTAAATAGCATTTGTTCTTCATAATTATTCTTTTGCATGTATGATTTTTTTTTTAATTTTGAAATACAATTTATATTTAACAAAGCATTTCATTATCATAGTTTCTTGTTGTAGTTTAAACAAGATCTATTTTTTAAAATAGTATATATATATAACATATTTATCTATGTATGTAAGTATACAAAGATAAATATACATACATACATACATCTACATGTATGTATGTTTCTATGTATGTGTGTTTGTATTTGTTTATGTCCGTATGTATGAATGTATGTATGCATATATGTATATGTATGTATGTATTTATGCATGTATCTCTCTGTCTCTCTCTCTCAATTCATACACACACACACACACACATGTATATATATATATATATATATATATATAACTCAAATCCTTAAACCATCAATTGAGCTGAGAAGCTACTAATTTTGCATGAAAGCTAATAATGATGACGAATATTTTGTGCAAAAACTTACGTGGTACTAGAAAATTTGGGGGTGACAATTGAAGAGTCAAAACAACGCTTAATTTGTATAGAACATAAAATTTTAGATTTAGATTCAGGTCCAAACTTACAAGCTTCGAATTTGACTGCATTTTACTTGGATGATCTAGAAAAAATGATTGGTTACATTGCATCAAGCTTGGACAATCCAAAAAAAAAAAAAAAAAAAAAAAAAAAAAAATGATTGGTTACATTGCATCAAGCTTGGTCAATCCAAAAAAAAAAAAAACCTTAATTAAGTGATTCTTTTATAAGTAATTAAAACTTATTAAAATTATAATTATTTTTTTTTGTTGTAATCAGATTAGATAATCATGCCCATTATAGATTGAGCTAACACTAGCCCAACACTACTTAAGTGATTTTCTTGTTCTATTGGTAGTGTCTCTATTTAATCAAGTTAGAAATGATTTGAACGTCTTTTCCAATTAATTAACAAGTTGAATTTGGGTTGACTATAGTTAGGTTATATTCTTTTTAAAGTTAGACTTAAAATGAGCACAATAAGCCAAATTAATTATGAAACCCTTTAGTAGAGTGAAGTTGAACTCTTACACGTTGAGGTGTCTTTCGGTGTAACGATTGGTGTTTTGATTTTTTATAATGAGTCCAAAATGAAAGCACTCTTGGGACGGGTGACTATCTGGGAAGTTACACAAATGATACAAAACAGTGAATTTGTCATGCTAAAGTGGACAATACCTCGATGGATGGGAGCTCATATTATTAAAAACGATATCAAAGCCATACAACAATTAAAATGAATGTCAAGTTACGACACCAACCAAAGTTTAAAAGAATTCCTTACATACTCATGAGCCTCTCTAGTTCTGACCCAATCATGGCCTTCCTCTCCTGCTAGGGTGCTTCCTTTTCTTTCCTCCATGAGTAGCAGCGAAGGGTCAACAACGACCTCTGCTCTCGGGCTACTACGATTGTCAGCCGCCCACTTCTTGGACAAGGCCGACGGTCCATTGCAACCCTGTCCTCACTCAAGCCAGGTTTCATGGGTGTCTCGAGAAGCCTCTTTGGCGACCACTTCTTATATCACTTGAAAGAAGCAACCTGATTGGTCCGCTCAGGGTCGACCACCTCTCTCCTCTTTTCCCTTCTAACCACCTTTTTTTAGACCATATGCCGGAGCAGGAAGGGATATTCGGCCAAGGCCAATAGGCTCAAGTCGGCTGTCTTTTGCTCATATCGCTCGACATGATGCCTGCTCAGTGGTCCAAAAAAAATCGGTAACAGATGAATGCCCAATCCTAAGCCTTATTTATAAGACATGCATGACACAAAAAATAAAGGTAAAACTAATTATAAATATATTTTTTAATGATTTTCGTAACACGATTAGCTAATAATTTCCTTGCCCTAATCGCAGTCGACATCATTTAGGAGCAGGAAAACTCAGGGAACTAATATGTATACACCAAAGCTACCGACACGAATATCAAATATAACGAACAATTGAAATACAAAGATTCTCTTCTAGAGTAAACGATTGACCGACATTTCAACACCAAGCGTAAGAATCCACGTCTCTAAGCCCAGAATAGGTCAAAGCTCCGAAGATGGTCCCCTACTCAGTAGCGGTAAGATTAACCAAGGGTAAGGTGCAAATCATCCTGACAGCGAGTCTCATCAGGTACTCCGCACAAGCAGCGGTAAGATAGGCTCAAGACCTTGCGAGAGGGAAAATCCGGCCGAGTCAGCAGACCGACCGGACATACAAGACACAGACCTTATAAGACTTGAGCCAAATAAAAATTAAGCCATAACTTGCCCAACAAAACAAGTTGACACATCAGTCAACCGCCTGACCAAAGCGATAGGTCCCGCAGAACCAACTGGCAAGACCTCTTGACAAGACGATCGACCTTATTTATACCAACCGATTACCCCTCTTGGTAAAGACACTCCGGTTGGTCGACCGACACGATCGGTCCCCTGCCGGCCTACAACATTCAAACTCATGTCATTATAAAATGTTATTTTTGTCAACAGTATGATAGTCATTAATTCAAATTATACGCATTGATTCTATTTAGGGGCGGTTTCCATAATGGTTCTAACACCCTTTATTATACTAATTAGATTCCTTTAAATATGTGATCCCATAAGGAATAAAGACAAACTCTCTCCTCTCTTTCCGAGCGAGCAATTCTCTTTCCGAGTGAGCAATTTTTTGTGCGTTCTTACTCCCTCTCTCTCGCCTCTTTTAATTCCAACTCTTGGGGCAAACTCACAAAAGGAGAAGTTAGGATCCAACACTGCTCCACTGCTCTTTCAAAGATGAATGAGCTGCTTCATGCATTATCTATGATTAGGATAATAAATTCAATGATTTTTTTTTCTCGAATCAAATCTCTGATGTGGAAACAAAACAAAAGTATCTTTTATCACATTTCAACATATATCTTCAACAGACTTAATATTATGTTGCATTATTATGAGCAGGAACACGACATGCATCAAACATAATATATATATATATATATATATATATAATCATAATAATAATAATAAAATTCAAGCATTCCACCTTAACAAAAACACACGCCTAAGCCATGTTTTGAATATTCTTCACAAGCGAATTGATTCTAACCTTAAAATCCGAATTGCCCATAGGAAAGATAGACGGATTACAAAAGGACCTTGCACAGAATATCAAATCAATGAGTACATATTTTATGACAACTTATCTACTTAGTGTTATGCCTGTACAACAAATCGTCTTAATGCTGAAATCCCTAACAAAATTCGGGAAAAATTAAAAATATCAGAACGAAGAGATATTCGCATAAGCATTTTAAAAGAATGTCTTATAAAAACTCTTAATTTTGCCATAAAAGAAAGAAACATACTGGTTTAAAAAATAGATTTTAATAAAAAATATAATGCCAATGGGAGCATGAAAAGATTAAAAGTTAGAATAGTTGCAAAAGGGTCTACCAGAACTTAATTCATTATAAAAATAAAAATAAAAAAAATAAAAATAAAAAGAACTTTGCATGAAGTTTAAATTTGACTCCTTTAGATCATTCTCCATCTTACTGTGAATCTTGATTGGCCCTTTCACTAACTAGGCATAAAAAATGCTTTCTAAATAAATTTTTTGAAGAAGCGCAGATAAATATTTCTGTTAGATTTTAGAAGGTGACAATAAAAGTGCAGTCTGTCTTGAGAAATATTTGTAGTCTAAAATAATCTCCAATAGCCCCGTTCAAAAGATTCGCTACTATAATAAAAAAGCATCAGTACTCTCAAGGGCAAGCTAATCACACTTTGTAATAAAAAAACACACAGGTCAAATCACTATCCGCACTTAGCAAATAAATTTGAAATAAAAAACTTCCAAGACTTGAGATATTTCTTTGGCATAAAAACTATAAGATCAAAGAATGGAATATCTCTCTCTCAGCAAAAATATGCTCAGCCTGTTAGCAAAAACATGTATGAAGAGATGAAAGCCTGTTAATACTTATATGGATACTATCAACAAAATACACTCTTCAACTTAACAAAGAAATGTACCAACGACTGGTTGGAAATTTTATCTCCCTCCTATACTCATCCAGACATCAATTTTCCTATCAGTATTAGTAGTCGCTTTATGAATGCTCCCACTAAAGAACGCCTTGATGCAACTGATAAGATATTAAGGTATCTAAAAGGGTTTATTCTTCAAAAAAAGCAATATTAAAATCTCCATTGAAGCTAACTGGGCTAGACTTATAGTTGAACATAAACCCACTTTTGGCTACTACTCATTTGTATGTGAAAATCTGATCACTAGGAATGTAAGATTTACACTAGTCAAGTCAATGGGAGAGGCAGAAAGAAGATGGCGCCACTAATCAGGGCTTGCAATTAACATCCACAACACAA
>NW_018164665.1:320963-329663 GCF_001263595.1 Phalaenopsis equestris
GATTTCCCACATCAAGATGATTTTACAGGTAAACCTCCACTTGAATTTAAGTGAAACTAAAGTTTAGATGCATACACAACTCCTCTGGCTTCTATACTCATTAGAAGATGCATAAAAACCATAATGCTGGCATCACTTTTCTCCGAAGATTGACAAAAACTAAATTAAAACCTTTTCTCAAAAATTTTCAAGGCTCATCTTGAGCTAAGAAATTCTAAAAATATAGGACACATGATCTTCAACTAAAAGCCATAATTGACCTCATACTAAGATTGTAGAAGATATTTCATGCATGTTCTCAAAACTTGGATCCAACTTAAAACTTCCTTCCAATGATAGAAGCTGAGGTTCTCATTTCTACAAGCCCCACAGTGTCAAACATTTAACCTTTCTATTGATATTATTAGTCTTTAAACATCTCAGCTCCATCTTATTTGTGAACACAACAACTACAACATATCTCAACAGCTCTTTGATTCAGATTCAAGCATTCAGTGTTAATTACACCAAAGGGGTAGAAATTAGAAAAAGAAATCCTTCACCTATATTCATTAGATTTCTAGCTAAAAGATCCAAATGAATGATATTATTATTGTTACCTCTTTGTATGGAGTTGTCTTTTACTTCTTTGATTTTGGTAGTTCTTAATAACTACACTTGAGTTAATATATATTTTTTCCTTTAAAGAAAACCTCAAGTGATACTACTTGGGGAAATTCTATTGGTGATAGAGAACTTGTAAAGTGGAAAACTAACAAGAATTGAAGATACTTGGTTGAATGTTTTATTCCAGTATTTATGTAGTATTTTTACAATCCTAATGAGTTTCCCATAGGAAACATACAAATTCAGAAAACAATAGTTATAAAAGTACTATAATAATGCTATGAGTCGATGGGATGCAGGGGGAACGTATAACGTATGCAGAAAGCATACGCTGTCTGATCTCCACCGACCATTATTTAAAAAAAAAAAAATAATAAAAACGGGGTTCACTGAAATACATGTTTGTCCTGATGAACGGTGTAAATCAGACAACGTATGTATTTCTGCATTCGTTGTCCGTATGAAATAATTTTTCCTTTTTCTGGTGGTCAAACGTATTCGCTAAATAAATTAATATTAAAAAGTAATTATTTTATATCTATTAAGGTTTAATAAATATAAACTCTTTAACTCTCCGTCTATTGAATATTACAAAGTAGCTTATGAAAAAAAAAGGAAACAAATAAGATTTATTTAAAAGAAAAAGAATTCAAAAGCTTGAGCAAAAAAATTATAATTACCCTAATTATCATCGTTTAGAAAGACGATAGATCCGACCAGTGGCAAATGGCATGGAAATAAGTTGCAATTGTGTTTTCAAATGTGAGATTTTTGAGGCGTGAGAAGTATAGGTAGGTTCTAGATAGATTACAGAGAGATTATAAGGGTATAACGCGAATATAACCCTCATTACCCTCCCTGAGGTTCGCAGCGCTGCGTACGTCTTACGTAAGACGGAAACAAACTGTTTGTTATGTTTGACTAATCCAATATATTTTTTATTTGAAATAGGTAGTGAAAATTAAAATTTGTTTATTCGACATGATTTAAAATTGAACTTAGCCCATGTTAGGCTCAAATTCAAATTCAAGCAAAATTTGTTCTGCCTTTGAGCCAATCTTTAAGAACATAATTAATAAAATGCTTTAATTTCTTGGTTTATAGTTGTTATGCTTGAAAAGAATTGCTTTGTTTCTATTTTAAATAGGCTTTTCTCACAAAATACATTAGTGCCCTTCGCGATGTGGGACTAATGGAATTTTAGGGGCAGTTACACACTTACCATTCAAATTTTATTCATTTACATATCTAACATCTAATTTATGGCATATGAGGTCCCCCCCACATTAATTCTTGTATCGTGTAGCGGAAAGGTTAATTATTTTAGGGACATTTACATACATTCCACCCAAATCCCATGAGATTACATTAAACTTATATTTTTATAATTATAATACCAAAAAATTTAACATTTTTTTAAAACATATTAAAAATTACAATAAAAAGATATAAATAAATATTAATATTTAGTTATTTTGAGCGAAAACTAATTGAACACGACAAACATATCTTTATATGTGTATATATATATATATGTGTGTGTGTGTGTGTGTGTGTGTGTTAAATACATACTATATATATATATATATACCTATGTATATATACATATATATACATACATATATAGATATACATATATATACATAAATATATAGATATACATATATATACATACATCTACATACATCTACATATATACATACATACAACTATAGTCTCTTTGGAGACATCTGATAAAATTGGAACGATACAGAGAAGATTAGCATGACCCCTGCGCAAGAATAACATGCATAAATCGAGAAATGATCCAAATTTTTTAAATATCAAAAAAAAAAAATACATAATACATACACACACACATATATATATATATAGACACACACATTACATACACACACACACATATATATATATAGACACACACACACACACACACACACACACACACACACACACACATCTATATATATAACTACAAAAAAAAATGCTTTTCGCAGTAGTTATTTAAACCTACTGCAGCGGTTTAGACCCCCCCACTAAATTTTATATATGAACCACCATATCAGTGTTATATTTGTTCTTCACCACAAAAAGTGGATTGATCTGATCGATCATTTATGTAAAGATTAATAGTACAATGAAGTGACGACTTTTCTTTACTACATTGAAGGAGTCGACTTTAAGGTAGTTCATCTGTTTACCACCAGGAGCAATCACATCATTGCTGACTTCAAGCAAATATTCGTCACACAATTTGCTAGTGTCCAAAAGCCATTGAAGAACTTGGATTCTCTTTTATAGCTTCGATAGGGACAAAGCAAGAGTCTTCTGTCACAGACTAACTTATCCTAAGTTACTTGTGTGGCTTTAACGCTCCTCCTTTGCACTAAATCAACCTAATGCTCACAACTCTTAAACTTGTAAGAACACAACACTCTTGGAAAAAGAATAGGGAGAAGTATTGGAGAAAGACAAATCTTCACCAAGAAAAAGTGATTATAACACTTGAATGCTTGGAACCTTGGATGCATCCAAATGAGGGGAAGAGACTCCTATTAATAGTCCCCTTCAAGCCTAAGAGATTATTCTAGAATAGTATAATTTCCAGATAGTTTGACACCATTCTTTATATGTACATAACTCTAGATCCTTCTAGGTTATTATGGACTTTTTCATTCTAACATTCTCTAGAATGTGGTGGATCCTTCTAGAGTCTCTTGGATTATTCTCTTTTCTCTCTAGTTTCTTTAGAAAATTCTTTCTTATGGAAAAAAGGATGTGGCTCACCCTTTCTTGAGATGAAGGTGCATGACACTCTCCACCACTTAAGCTCGTAATGCCCTTATTGCGGCTTCCACTTAATATCATCGGGCTCTTCTTTTTCAATATGTATCCATGTCTCATTTTCTTTTTTGCTTGTAGTGACACTCGAAATTACTCCCTTTGCTTGCTTACAGACTTGAAAAACTTGGGTTTTTCCTTGTTTGTATGGGGGAGGGGTGCCATGCAATAAGACTTCATGATTGGTGACTCAATCCTTGGCTCTAGCCTAATCTGGTGTTCTTTCTCCGTTCTTAGTGGAATATCATTCTTGAATTGGATGGCCAGTAGCGTTTTGAATTCCTGCTTGTTAGTCCTTGTTGTCATTACTAAGCAAACTTGGTTGTCCTCCATGATGCATATGCTATCAACAAAGGTCATTGGGAATGCTCTTGCTTGATCTAAGAAGTTTATCTCTAGAACAACTTTAAAATCATTCATTGGAATGTGATAAGTCTAAGATACCTGATCACGCTCCAATGTTGGTTTTTACTCTTCTGAATATTCCATGGATTGGCCTTACTGCTGAATTAACTATCTTGATGGAGCCTCCTCCTTCAATAATTCACAAACCCAGCCTCTTTGCTTTTCAGCGGAGATGAAGTTGTGAGAAGCACTCGTGTCCACCATTGTTCTAGTTGTCTTCCCACCTATAACCATCTCTACAAAGAGTAACCCCTTTATTTGAGATTTCGTTGGAGCTTGCATCCCATTCAACAGTTTTATAGTCCCTACTTGTGCCGCCATATGACCACCTTCTTCCTCTTGATGGCTTGCAAGGAGAGACTTTAAAGCCTTCTTTTGAGGGAAACCCCTTGCTCAATGAGATCCTCCATAAAGGAAGTAGTTGTTATGCAGTTTGGTTTTGTTGTATTTAAACTTCCATTTGTCTTTTGCCTTGGATGAAGTTGATTCATGGAGAGTCTCTTCCTTGTGTTGATCATTGTCTTCCCCACCCTTGGCATATATATTATTCTTATCTTTATGCTTCGTGGACTCTTTTGAGTAATCAATTAGGCTCTCGGTAACCGCAATGGTTGTAGCAAGATCTTGCACTCCTTGCCTCCTAAGCTCAGTCTTTGCCCACTCTTGGAGTCCATCCATGAAGTCGATAAAGAGCATCCTTGTTGACATGTCAGGAATTTCAAGAACCAAGCTTGTGAACTACCTAATATATTCCCGAATTGAACCCTCTTGCTTGAGCCTTCACAATCGGGCTCTAGTCTCATCCTTTGCTTTCTTACGATAGAATTTCCTCTTTAGCTCCCTTTTGAAGTCATCAAAGGTGGATATGGTGCAAATACTTTTCTCGATATCTCTTTGTTTTCTTCTCTACCAGGTCAAAGCATTTTCTGAGAGATAAAGGGTTGCAAATTAAATTCTTACATCTACATCGGCAATCCCCATCGCTCTAAAGTATTGCTCAAGTTCCCATAGAAAATTGTCCACTTCCTTTGTGTTGCGAGCTCCTCCAAAACTCTTTCGTTTTGGCACTTCAATACACTTGGTTTTGAAAGTATGATTGTTGATGGATGTCGCTAGTGCTCTCTTACATAGAAAAATTTCTCCTGACATCTTCTCCAAGCTAGCACGTACACCATTCATCTCATCTTATATGCTCTTCATACCTCCTGGAGCTCCCCCATCAAGTCCTCCCTCATCTTAGCCACTTGGTTCCTTAAAGGCTCCTCCAGTTGGAGCATTATACCTCGATCTTCAAATGGATTGTGATATCCTCCTCCTCGAGTCCATCAATCTTTTGGCCAAGATCCTCTATATGGAACTCCACGCCATTCATTACCTCCTTTACTTGAGCAAGGCGTGAATCAAAGCTATGCATGATCCCCTTGGATCTCCCATGTGATTTTTATGCAGCTAGATCTCGTTGCTCCTGACGACTTCGACCTTGTTCATATGATTTCACATTAGTGGCAAGATATAGTGTGTGTGTTCAGGCCCTCACACACACATGCATTTGTATATATTTTTCTATTTGTGTTTTTTGAACATATTATAAATTGAAGAAGAAAAATATTTAATCAAAATAATTATGTAGAAGAACTCAATGAGAGAGGAATTGAGCATTTATTTCAATTTACATTTTGAAATATTTTTATGCTTCACTTATCTCTCTTCAAAATGATGGAAAGGGTGATACTAAGAAAGTGCTATCAATCTCAATCAAACATAAGATAAATTATGTAATCAACATAGTCAATGAAGTTGCTTTACTCATTGGACTACCTGATTAAGAATTGATAGACATAGAATACATTAAGATAACTCGTCAAATATCACATCAAAGTAACTTCTATTATGAAATAAACCATCAAACATAACCAAAAATCTTAAGTGGATTAAGTTCCTAGGAATCACAAAAGGGTAAGGTAAAGATAATTGAAATAATGTTGGATATGGTCTATAATTCGTTGAATAGGAGTCAATAACACTTTAGGTTTCAAAGTAAACTATCAAATAAGAAAACTCAATAATTAGACAAAGAAGAATGTTTTATCAACACCTTTGATGCTTTCTAATTCATCCAATAAGTATTCTTTGATCATTCTCTTAAATCTTAAGATTTATAATCGCTATAATGAAATCCATTTCATGTATTTTGGGACATTTGAGGAGTGGCAAATCCATCCAACTACCAAAAAACGGATAGAAAACAATAAATTTGTTCTTTTGTGTATATATTTTCATAAATTAATATTTATTTAGTAGCTTCCTAAGCAATTTATTCAAGTATATCTCTTGAACACAATTATAAACTCATCTTACCATCCATTTAAAATAAAAGATTTTTTATTTCATAGCTTGAATAGTCACACTTTATCACATTATAATTTTATTCATCATATCATATCAGGTCTTTAATGAACTTAGAAATAGGCAACCATGAACTCATTAGATTTACCGGTCTTTAATGAATTTAGAAATAGGCAACCATGAACTCATTAGATTTACCTCATTGACATGCTCAATTGACTATAAGTGCATAAAATTTAGAAAATCATTAGACCTTCAATTGAGCTGAGAAATTACTAATTTTGCATAAAAGCTAATAATGATGATAAATATTTTGTGCAACAACTTAAATGGTAATAGAAAATTTAAGGGTGTCAATATAACAGTAAAAACAAAGCTTAATTTGTATAGAACAAAAAAATTTAGATTCAGGTAACACTTACAAGATTCAAATTTGACTGTATTTTACTTGGATGATCTAGAAAAGAAATGATTGGTTACAATGCATCAAGCCTGGTCAATCTGAAAAAAAATTAACTCAATTCATTGATTCTTTTATAAGTCATTAAAACTTATTAAAATTATAATTAATTTTTTTGTTGTGCCAGATTAGATAATCATGTTCATTTTAGATTGAGTTAACACTAGCCCAACACTACTTACATGATTTTCTTGTTCTACTGGTAGTGTCTCTATGTAATCAAGTTAGAAATGATTTGAACTTCTTATTCAATTAATTAACAAGTAGAATTTGGGTTGACTATGCTTAGGTCATTTTTTTTAAACCAAACTCAAAATGAACACAATAAACCAAATTAATTATGACCCCTTAAGGAGTGTGAAGTTGAACTCTTAAACATTGAGGTGCCTTTATGTGTAATGATTGGTCTTTTAATAAAAACTCCAAAATAAGAGCACTCTCGGGATGGGTGACCTTCTGAGAAGTTACACAAATGATGCAAAACAGTGAGATCATGATGCTAAAGCGGACAATAACTCGATGGATGGGAGCCTGCGTTGTTAAAAATGACATCAAAGTCATACAACATTTAAAAGGATGTCAAGCTACTGCACCAACTAAAGTCTAAAGGAATTCCTTACATACCCATGAACCTCTCTAGCTCTAACCCAGTCATTTGAAGACCTTCCTCTCCTACTAGGGTGCTTCCTCTTCATTCCGTCGGAGGTAGCGACGAAGGGTCAACAAGAACCTTCGCTCTTGGGCTACTATGATCATCAATTATCCACTCCCTGGACAAGGCCGACGGGTCCACTGCAACCCTCTCCTCACTCAGGCCAGGATCCGTGGGTGTTTGGAGAAGCCTCTTTGGCGACTGCTCCTCAGATCACACGAAAGAAACAACCTGATTAGCCGGCTCAAGGCCGACCGCCTCTCCTCTTTTCCCTTCTAACCACCTTCTTTTTGAGACCATATGCTGGAGGAGGAAGGGATATCTGGCCAAGGACATTAGGCTTGGGTCTACCATCTTTTTGCTCATACCGCTCGACATGATGCCTACTCAGCGGTCCAAAAAAAATTGGAAACATATGAACAGCCCAATCCTAAGCCTTATTTATAAGCCATGCATGACACAAAAATAAAGAGAAAACTAATTATAAATTCTTCTTTGATGGTTGTTGTAGCACGATTAACTAACAATTTCTCTATCCTTATCGCAACTGACGCCATCGAGGAGTAGGAGAACTCAGGGAACTAATATGTTTAAACCAGAACTACTGACAGAAAGATAACGAACAATTGAGACTATAAAGTTTCCCTTTTAGAGTAAGCGATTGACCAATAGTTCAACGCCAAACATGAAGTGTATTTCAAAGATGAATGAGCTGCTTCATGCATTATCTTTGATCAGGAAAATAAATAAAATGATTTTTTTCTCGAATCAAAACTTTGACGTGGAGACGAAACAAAAATACCTTTTATCACAATTTGATATATATCTTCAACACTTTATATTTAAGTTGCATTAATATGAGCATGAACACAACATGATCTGTACACAAGACACGTCTATTATTAAAATTATAGAGCATGGATATGAACATGCATCAAACACACACTAATATATATATAATTATAAAAAAATGATACAAAAAAAAATAATAATATCATTCTCTCTTAAAAATTAAGATGTCCACAACGAGAAATGTCAACATAGAAGAGCGACTGAAGGACCGTTTGAGCTCTTCTGAGAGAAAAGAAATAGGACTTCTACGTGAAAAAAAAAATCGGACTGATACGTTGGGCGTACAGTTTTAAACTTTAAATAAAAATATATTTTTATTTTACTTATAAAACCTATATCATAGATGTTTAAAAAATAAATCAAAAAAAAAAAAAAAATTGATTCACTAATTACAACTTTTTGCATTCTATTCAATAGCTTCCAGGCAACAAATTCGACCAATCTTGTCTCCTTGGGAGCTTACAAGAACAGTGTGTTTAGAATTGCATGAACAGTGTGTTTAGAAAGAGCAGGATGCCTAACCATGTCAGAGATCCAG
>NW_018164665.1:329763-333010 GCF_001263595.1 Phalaenopsis equestris
TTCAAATCTTTTAAGGACTCAATTATAGCTTCCATTATCATCTGCATTGATTGAAAAAAAGAAATGCATTTCAAGAGTACATTCAAATAACAAAGATCACTACAACATAGATCTAAACAACGACGAATGAACGCCTCAATAATAGTTTCCAATGAAATATTCAACAAAAAGAGAATTGTACTTTAGCTCAGTTTGTCGTTAATAACCTTCTTGTCAAGTGTTTTCTCGTCTCACACAGCCAAATGTTATAGACTTTGAATACAAGCCTTGTGGTTGGTTCATGTGATTCAAAGCCATAAACTCCAGATAATAAGATGACCGATTACGGCACAACCATAAGTTTTCATACCATTCATTATCAGCAGCAGCAGCAACCTTGGATTTGTCTTAACTACTGATTATTTACTTTTATGATTTTAAGTTTTAGAACATATTAGCACATTTAATTCAAGTAAAATAAATATTTTTCACGGTTCACCCATTATGTGAAACCGAAATGAGATGCAATGTTTCAAGCAAGCTATATGCTGTTTATGGACAACAAAAATAAGTCAACTCAATCATTTAAGCATTTATGTTCTGGAGATATAATTCAAAGTTAATAAATGAAATAGAAGTATGAATATTTACAACCAAAAAAAAAAAAAAAATCAAAATGATGGTAGTGGATGATAAACATGAAAAAGATTCAAAATAAAGATCTATAGTCTAAAATTTAAGAATGGTTTGTGAATGTAAATGATTCAACCCTTATCTTATATTGAATTTGCTTAGGGGTTGTCAGAGTATGCTTCAGGAACAAAGTAAAGATCTAGTATGAGAGATGGCTATTGACATATGCTACTACGCCATCATAATGCAAATTAAAACTGGGCAAGCAGAGCATAAATATGTATAAGTAGAACATAAATCACATACCCTCTCTTCATCTTCAATAGTAGTTGGCATATCTGATACTCCATAAAGAGAACACTCCACGTATTCATTATCTGTTCGGGCTCTGCTGTGACCGTTTGGAAGGGCATCGCTATCCCGTCTAGAAGATGAACCAAGATCAGATTCACTTTCATTTTCCTGTTGCAATAAAAAAAATTATAATGACATACAAGCCTCTACCTTTAAAATGTGAAAATAAAAGTAAAAAAGAGCGGCACATTTCCTCAAATTTCACAGTGCATATAAATTTATGTTCATTTAAACCTGAATTTACACATTCTAGTTAATGTATAATTGATTTCTTTGAAATATAATGCAACCCGCTCCAATTAATTTCATCTTTAAGGATTGCATTGTACTAAAAATTATACAAAAAAGCACAAATAGTAGAAAATTGAGAGGTAGAATGAAGATGGCGCCATCTAATCAGGGCTTGCAATTAACATCCACAACACAAGTTTGGCAGCTAGAAAAAGATTTCCATTTAAAATCAAATTTGAGCATTTAAATAAATTTAGCTTGAATAATATCTCAAAAGCAGCTCAAGTTGAGCTTGCATAGGCAGCCTGCTTTGTTTGCAGCCTTCATAGGGGCAAATTGGGCAAATTAGCTCAGCTTAGGAAACGGTGGGGGGCCAATATACCATTTAACGAAGGAGAAAAAAAATTCAGGGTCCGCAATGCCCACCCTGGCACTAAGCCAGTCCAGCCCTTGGTAGGATTGCGTCAAAGATCATTGGATCTATAAGGTGTTAAATAAAAGAAGGAAATAGAGCAAGGCGAAAAGTGTCCATGGAGCAAGTTTGGAAGGCAGAATGGCAATTAGCTAAGGAAAGTGCTAGGTTAGAAAACTAGCAGGCAGGAATTCTAGTTTGGCTAGCAGGT
Organism: Phalaenopsis equestris; assembly: GCF_001263595.1. Lineage (NCBI taxonomy): Eukaryota > Viridiplantae > Streptophyta > Magnoliopsida > Asparagales > Orchidaceae > Phalaenopsis > Phalaenopsis equestris. Next base: position 331,584 of record NW_018164665.1, read on the forward strand.
AGAGAAATTCAAGGAGTTTTGGAATGGTCGTATTCATAATCAATGTTCTATGGCTGAAATAGAGAAACTATAATTGCTTTAGTTAATGAGCTTTCAGTTGCGTCAAATGCGTCTAAGGATGATACTACAATCAATCAAAATCATATTGAGGTTATCAATTTGGATATGATTGGCAGCTGGAATACTTTTCCCCTCATCGATGACAATAACCTCAACAATAAAACTGAAGGCACTGAGGTTCTTGAGTCTCAAGTGAACTCTAAAGAGAGCGGATTCTCACCACCTTTCAGCTAAAATGATCAACATCCTCTTATCCCTTTTCCTAACATTCTATATCCAATACAGGAAGATTTACAAACCATAAAGCAGAGGAATCTCCTCCTGATATTGCCCCACTAATCATATGGATGCCGATCTTTTTCAGGAAGTATTACCTGAAAGGAAATGACGAAGCAAGAGGAAACAAACTATCATAACTGCAAGTTCACCAGATCTGAAACCAATCACCTTTATAGGAATGGAATTCCAGATACTGAGATTGAATGACAACAAGTTCAAACGCCTCCAAATACCCAGATCTTTTGTGCAAGTATCAGTTTTCCTAGAAGGCTTCAGCTGTCTCATGTACTCTACATTTCTTTTTTGATTGTTAGCAGCAATGTTTCCAATAAAACCATTTTCATCTCCTCCGAGTTATTCTACATTCTGTTTCAACAGGAACATTCACCAATTGGCTTCTTGGAACTAAACAATACATTCTGCTGGTAACTGCTTGTTAGTCCTGTTGTTTTTGGCATGCTATTAGCGCCTAAACTTCATTCTCCTCCTAATTTGGTTTTTTGCTTCTCTTTTGTTGTCTTATCACGTGCTTTCTGATGTACCTCTTGTAGAGCTTTTTCTTTGGGGCGTTTACATACATGCCACTCAATTTCTATGTATTTACCGATATAACTGATGCGGGGGCTATGGAGGACCAGTCTGGAGAGTTCGGTGTAGCAAACCTGAACTGGTCGGTCCTCAAGGGGAGGTGTTGCAAACCCTGCACCTTTCCCTTTTCTTTCTCTCTCCCTCACTTTTTCCTTCATAGTACTTTCCTATTATAAGTTATTACTAATTCTAAATTCAGATTTATTTTACTCAAATTGCCTAATCTGAAATTCTATTAGTTTATTTGTCATTGCTGAATCTAAATTCTTATTTTTTTTACTCTACTTTCTTATTTTAAAGATTGCCTAAAATAAGTCTTAGTCCGCATTATAAATAGGAGGTGATATGCTAAGAGTTTTAGTTTTTTTACTGTGTTTGCATTCAGATTTACTGTGTTTGCATTTAGATTTACTGTGTTTGCATTCTTAGAAAAAGATATTCAACATAGGTGGATGAGTTATTTTGATAAACTTTTTAATGAAGTTTCTGAAAATACGATC
>NW_018164665.1:334061-334433 GCF_001263595.1 Phalaenopsis equestris
TGGTGAGACCTGCAATGCTCTATGGCGCTGAATGTTGGCCTTTAAAAGAGAAGCATAATAATAAGTTAAGTGTTGCCGAGATGAGAATGATTACATGGATGAGTGGCTTTACACTTAGAGACAAAATGCGAAATGATTATATTCGTGATAGGGTTGGTATAACTCCTGTGACGGACAAAATTAGAGAAAGTCGTCTTAGATGGTTTGGTCACATTAAACGTCGACCATCTAATGATCCGATTAGAAGAGTAGCTGTTTTAGATTCAACTTGTCTTAAGAAAGGCAGAGGTAGACCTAGGAAGACTTGAGCTTATTGTATTAAAAATGATCTTAATTTACTAGAACTAAATGAAAATATGACACTAAATAGGA
>NW_018164665.1:334516-337794 GCF_001263595.1 Phalaenopsis equestris
GACCCCGCGTAGTGGGATTAAGGCTTTGTTGTTGTTGTTGTTGTTGTTGTTGTTGTTTGCATTCAGATTTCCAGCTTATTTGCCATTTTATTCTAATTTATGTATAAAAAAAAGGTGGATGAACAGAGATTTATTTTTACGACCTAAAGTTGAAGCATCTAATACACTTAAGGTAACTTAATGATCCCACCCCGCCCCCCTCCCCCAAACCCCCAAACCAACCACCAACCACCAACCACTAACCACCTTTCCAACATATCTGACAACCCCCCACCCTTCCCCTTTTCCCTTGCCACTTCGCTCATAAAACCACTGCTTTTGGATCTTTTCTTCCGGTCCTAGCCGGAGATTGGTTTGTTGTTGTAGTTCCCTTTTTTCGTTTATGTCGTGTTGTAACCCTATTTCAATATTAATAAAAGTTGCTTTTGTTTTTGCTGATTTTCTAACTGATTTCGGTATCATTTGGTATCAGAGCTAGTCTAACCCTAGTCCTATCGCAGGGTTTCCTAGCATTCGCCATAAATCAAAAACTTTCTTTCCTACAACCAAATATCCTTTCCACAACCCAAACCCTAACCCTACCATATTTTTTTCCTATTCCTTAATCCCTAGCCTTGTCACCCAGAAGATATATGCCGGAGCTTACCCGAGAAAAGACATAGCGAGAGTTCTGTCGCCTTCAACAGAGGCTTGCACAGATTGATTGAGTTGACCCAAGTGAAGGTTACCCTCGACCGAGAGGAGAGAAAGAGAAAAAGATCTGAATCCCTTCCATAGGGAGAATTTCAGCGATGAAAAAGACAAACTATGATGTCTCAGAATCCAGTACCAAAGGAGGCCTAGAGAGAGGTATATGAATCTCTTCCCTAGGGAGAATTACAGATAGTAGATATCATTTGGAGAGCAAAGAGACTTCAGACTCAAAGTTGATCTACATAATTTGAGGGAGGTATAGATCCCAAAAACTTCATTGATTGGCTGCAATCTGTTGAACGGATCTTCGAGTACAAGGATGTGCCAGAGGATAAGAAGGTCAAATTAGCCGCTATCAAAATGAAGAAAAATCTCTCTTTATGGGGGGAGAACTTACAATGATAGAGGAAAAGGGAAGGCAACAATAAAATTATCAGGTGGGAGGAAATGAAAAAAGCAATGCGGAGGAAATACCTCCCACCCCATTAACGTCAGAATACGTTTCTGAAACTCTACCGCCTGCATCAAAGGGATCTATCTGTAGAGAAGTTCACGGAGCAGTTTGATCAGTTACAGATGAGGCGCGATATGGTCAAGCCAGAGGAGCACACCATAACCCATTATCTGGAGAGGCTTGAAGCCAGCTATCAACGATGTGGTACAAGTAAAGCCTTATTAGTCACTTAGAGATGTTCAACCACTAGCCCTGAAGGTAGAGAAGCAGCAAAAGCAGAGCAAACCACAACCATCCTGCAGGCAGCAACCATCAGGTAGGCGGTCTCTTACAGTTACAACGACAAACAAAGTACCCCTAGTTCAAAGCGGGAAGAAACAGAAGAGGCGTAGGTCCTCCAACAATGTAACGATCCTGAAGTGTTACAGATTGCACGACTACGGTCACATAACCTCCAGCTGTCCCATGTGCAGAGTACTCACCCCACAGATTAAGGTGCCATGGAGGAGATTAGCGATGGGAGAAAGCTGAGGAACAAAGTGAGGTGTATCAACTCCCACCAAACGAAGGAGAGGCGCTTGTGATTCGAAGGATCCTGTCGACTGAAGACACGAAGGATTCATAGTGGCTTAGCTATAATATATTCTACACCCGTAACACAATAACCAGAAGCGTAAGTAGCCTTATCATCGACAGCGGGAGCAACAAGAACGTGACATTGACACAGATGGTAGAGAAATTGGGACTTACGACTCAAAGACATTCCCAATTGTATTCACTGATGTGGCTGAAGAAGGAGAATTAAAGCAACATCGACCGAAGATGCTTGAAAAGGATTTCGATCAGAGGCCAGTTGCAGGACTAGGTGTGGTGTGACGTGGTCTCTGTGGATAGATGTCACCGTCTGTTGGGAAAACCTTGGCAGTTTGACTGGAGGACTAAGCATGATAGATTCAAGAACTCCTATTCCTTCACCAAGGATATGAATCCCTTAGTGGAGCCTAAAATCACAAGAGCCCTTACCAGAAAACCGACGTCAGTGGGACTAGTTTGAGCGATGACATCAGACGAGAGGACCAAGACACCCGCTCCAGATACAAGATAAATACGACTAAGGGTATGTAGACACGACACAGTACCATCGGCGCCACCGCCGTGCTAGAGGGGTCATATTACTCTTACTGCAAGCTTGACTGAACTGATCGTGGGTTAGTTTGAGAAGATTCAACGGTATAGGCATGACCCACAACCTCAAGAGGACAGATCGATATGTACATTTGCTCACAAGTTGGGAAGGACCCTAAGGTGCCTTAGAGGGTGATGCATTCGTCATTGAGATCCCGATGTTGCTTAGTTTAAAGACAGAATTGAAAGCTTCGACCAATGAGGTCGAAACTCCCCCAACCTATGAAGGACCGACCTAGAGAGTTCATTCCAACTTTGCTAAAGTGGCCTATCCTCAAGAAGAGAGGCTGCCGGCCCTACACCTTTCCCTTTTCTTTCTCTCCCCCTCACTCTTTTCTTCCTAGTCCTTTATTATTGTAAGTCCTTACCAATTCTAAATTCTATTTTATTTTATCGATGCTTGCCTAATCTAAATTCTATTAGTTTATTCGTCCTTGCCTAATCTGAATTCTTATTATTCATTCTTATTTTAAACATTGCCTAAAATAATTCCTAGTCCTCATTATAAATATGAGGTGTTAAACTTAGAGTTTTTTAGTTTTTTTTCTGAGTTTGCTTTCAAATTTCTTGTGTGGAGTCTTTCTCCCATTTGTAGGGCTATATCAGAGGAGGTGGTGATGCTTCGGCTGTATCGTACTTCGAGGTGGTGATGTATTTTCCTCCATCCTCCTCCCTACCCCTTCTCCTTACCTTCCAGTAGCCGTCGGAGACCTCCCTACCTTCCCTGTTGGACTACCGCCCCTTTTTTGCCACTGCCATTCTGTCTAACCTTTCCAATCTGCCTTCTAGCACCTTGTTCCCCTCCAACCTGCTGCTGGCCTTGTGGTCCTGCCCTCCCAGCCACCCCTTATAGCCTATCGGGCCCCCTACATCATCTCTCCTTGTCGTCCAACTCACCTCGCCATCAGCCAACACCCTTCACCACTCTTCCTTGCAGCTTTCCCTA
>NW_018164665.1:337962-342332 GCF_001263595.1 Phalaenopsis equestris
CTCCCCCCCCCTCCCTTCCACCTTCCCCTCCCCCCCCCCCCCCAAACCCCCAAACCAGCCACTAACCACCCTTCCAACATATTTGACAACCCCCAACTTCTCCCTTTCCCTTGCCACTTCACCAAAGCCACCACCGCTCTCGGATCTTTTTTTTCGGTTCTAGTCAGAGATTGGTTTGCTGTTTTCGTTCCTTTTTTTATTTGTGCCGCGTTGTAACCCTATTTCAATATAATAAAAGTTTCTTTTGTTTTCGTTGATTTTCTAAATAGTTCCAGTATCAATAACACTTACCATCCAATTTCTCAGTATTTATAAAGATATAAGATCACAAATACTTGTTCTATTCTTTAATGACTTGGGCTCATATAGAGCCTTACAACGTTTTTACAAATAACCCCTACATTTCTTCTATATTTCCTATAATAAAACGGCTCATATAGAGCCTTACAACGTTTTTACAAATAACCCCTACATTTTTTCTATATTTCCTATAATAAAACCTTAAAAAAATACAAATCTCAACACTCGCTCTCAAGATGGGCAAAATATATTCACTAAGCCCATCTTCTCACATAATATCGACAAATCTAATGCGCTAAGTCCTTCGGTGAGGTAGTCAGTCACTTGCTCTCCAGTGGCTATATGACCTAGTTGTAGAAGATTGTTATTCAGCTTTTCTTTGATAAAGAACCATTCAATCTCCACATGTTTGGTTCTACTGTGTTGCACCGAGCTGTTGACAATGTTGATTGCTGACTTATTCTCCCACTATAACTTCATTTAAGCTCTTTGGTCCACCTTGAACTCTACTAAGAAGGTTCTTAGTCACATCATCTCGGCAACTCCTAAGACCATGACGTAATCTACCCTTATTGTTGATTTGGCTACTACTGATTGTTTCTTACTCTTCCAAGAGACCATGTTGCCCCTTACAAACATGCAGCATCCTGATGTGGACCTGCTGTCATCCGCACAACTCGCCAACTCAGAGTAACAAAAATCTGCAATGCCTATATATCCATTCTTCCTAAGAACCATTCAATCTCCACATGTTTGGTTCTACTGTGTTGCACCGAGCTGTTGACAATGTTGATTGCTGACTTATTCTCCCACTATAACTTCATTTAAGCTCTTTGGTCCACCTTGAACTCTACTAAGAAGGTTCTTAGTCACATCATCTCGGCAACTCCTAAGACCATGACGTAATCTACCCTTATTGTTGATTTGGCTACTACTGATTGTTTCTTACTCTTCCAAGAGACCATGTTGCCCCTTACAAACATGCAGCATCCTGATGTGGACCTGCTATCATCCACACAACTCGCCAACTCAGAGTAACAAAAATCCGCAATGCCTATATATCCATTCTTCCGAACATCAATCCTTTCCCCGGAGCACACTTCAGGTATCTAAGAATGTAATGCACTGCATCCATATGACCTTTCCTAGGATCATGCATGCAGTGACTCACCACACTCACTACAATTGAGATATCAAGATGAGTGCAACTCAGATAAATCAAACGACCCACCAATCTCTAGTACCTCTCACAATCAACTAGCATCTTGCCTCTACACTAAGCTTGGTCTTCTGATCAATTTGAGAGACTGCAGGTTTGCATCCCAACATGTATGTTTCTGTGAGGAGATCCAACACATACTTCTTCTGAGACAAGACCATCCCCTATGGTCCACGGGCCACCTCAATCAAAGAAATTATCTGAGTTGTCCAAGGTATTTACTTTTAACTCTTTGCGCAATCTTACTTTTACTCCACGAGCAACCTCAATCTCTGCATCATCATTACCACTGATAATCAAGTCAACATACACAACAAACTTAGTGATGTGACCTCTATTTTGACGAAAAAACATCAGATAATCGACATTAATCTACTGATATCTCATGCCCACCATAACTTTTCTAAACTCGTCAAACTAGGCTTGAGGAGACTACTTCAAGCCATAAAATGCCCACCATAGTTTTCTAAACATCATCATCCAGTGATAAACATGTCAACATACACAACAAACATAGTGATGTGACCTCTATTTTGACGAAAAAATATTAGATAATCGACATTGATCTACTGATATCTCATGCCCACCATAACTTTTCTAAACTCGTCAAACTAGACTCGAGGAGACTACTTCAAACAATAAAATGACTTCTTAAGCTCGCACATCTTGCCCACTATCTGACCTCTACCAAATCCTGATGGCATCTCTATCTAAACCTCCTCCAGTAACTCATCATGCAGAAACACATTCTTTACAATGAGTTGGTGTAACCTCTAACCGCTATTCACTGCCAGAGAAACCAGTGTCCTTGCTGTGCTCAATCTTCGCTACTCCCTTCTAAATTTTGTTTTAGTATGAAAATTCACTTGCACTCAACTGCTTTCTTCCTCACCGGTAGTGGTACTATCTCCCGTGTTTGGTTTTTATCTGGAGCCCCAAACTCTTCATGTATGGCCGCTTTCCACTTTGGATCCTCTTCATTTACTTGCCAACACTTAAATATAATAAAGACAATGTCCAAAGATGCAATGAATGTTTTATGTACAAATGATATGTTAGTGTATGAAATAAACTGAGTAATGTCATACTCCCACCCAAAAAACGATCAGAAGGTTGTCCCGCATTACTATGGGAGGTCCTCCTTAAAGTCATGTGGTTGCAAGTAGAAGGAATAAGAATCATATCACCTATGTATTCTGAGTTTGGGGTCAGTGGAGTGTCTCAAGAGTTAGAGTTGACCGGGACAAGGGACTTGTTAGCACGAGTAGCATTGCAGGCACTGTTCCCTCATGTTGCTTCCTTCTCGTATACACCGTCAACTCCCCTTCAGCCTGAATCCCGCCACCTCCATGTTCACTCTCTTCATTTTCAGCTCCTCAGCAGACTCATCCCTCATCACAGGACAAGGCATCGCTTCCACATGTACGGATCCCTCACCATCACAACTTAACCCCTCTTGCCTCATACATCCGATGTCACCTCCAAGACGTAGTACAATTCGAATTCTATAAATGACACATCCATGCTCACAAACAAACATACGCTTTTGGGTAGCAGAATAACCCATGAAAACACCACAGTTCTGGGATTCAGCTTCTCTATTAATGTTCTATTGTCCTTCACAAAATACACATCTAAATACTTTCAATAGGAGTAGCCCTCTATTATCTCCTTTTAAGATCTGACATAGAGACTTCCAATTCAACATTCTCGAGGGCATTTTGTTGATCAATTGAGGAACTGTCAAAATTGCTTGCTTGCCCCCACAAGTACTTTGAGACATTCATTGTGATTATTATGTTTTGGGTTACCTCTAAAAGATATTTACTCTTCCTCTCTGTTACTCTATTTTGTGTCAATATGTAGGGACATTAGGTATGATGCTATACCTCTTAGGCTGACAAATATTCCTCAAATGTCTTGTTGGTTATCGTCCCGTTATTAGGCCTCAATACTTTAAATTGTGCACCATATTGAATTTGTATTGCCCTGTGGAAATCATTAAAGCGAGCAAACACATCACCCTTATTTTTATCAAAAACAATCAAGAAACACGAGAACACCAATTAATAAAAGTTACAAAATATCAATAACTATTCATTGAGCTTGTAGAACAATGGTCCCCAAACATCAGAATGAATAAAATCAAAAACATAAGACCTATTCCCATAACTGGTATAAGAGCTCCTAGTAAGTTTGTCAAACTCACAAGCATCATAAAAAAGTTTTTATTTATTTTCATTTTCATTCAAAAACGGATACAAACAACTCAATAAATTAAAGTAAGAGTGTCTCATGCGATTGTGAAGTAGCAGTAACACATCATCATACTCCTCTCAGATCCCCTTTTTCCCGCACTCTCTACCATGGATTTCAAAGTTGTGCCAATCTCCTCTCTATTCAAGTACCAAAATAAACTATACCAACTTCCAATCCCAATTGTCTGGCTCGTCCTATTCTCTTAAAAAGTTACCTTATCAAATATCAAATGAAACAACACATTTTAATTGAAGAATAATGACACTAATGAATAAAAAGTTCACTGGGAAAGAATAATCATGTAAAACATTGAACAAAGTCATAAAATTGATACACTTCACTGTACCCTTACCAACTACAGGTTGAGTTGTACTATCAACAATCCAAATGCTATCTGGAACTGCTAGGTAAGGATAGAAAGAAAGCTTTCTAGCAGTCCTGTCACATGACGATATGCACCAAAATCTACTATTCATTCTGATGATCTTGAGATGAAAATAGAGGCAAGGACATGTTTATCACAACTAACTTTGTTAGAGTAAACGTGGTAGCAATGTCGCCCATTGATAATATCGAGGTGGAAGCATCCTCA
>NW_018164665.1:342662-363576 GCF_001263595.1 Phalaenopsis equestris
CCCCCTCTTTCTCTCCTTAGGCGGCCAAAGACAGGTCTTGTTCAGATACCAAACTTCACCACAATTGTAACACTTGTGAGTCTTCTATGATACCTGAGCTCAAGGCAGCCAAAGCAGACAACATACCTGGAGTCCACTTGACTCAGAGTGTAGCATCATGTTACTCTCCTCTTGTATCATCACAACGATAGTCTCATCTAGTGAAGGCATCTTCACCTAAGCTAGGAGGATTGATCTACCTTGATTAAAAGTCAGGCTCAGATGGGCTAGAAGCGGCATAGTCTTCATATATGCAAAGATTTCCCCTTTTTGTACCCTGGTTCACCACAGCTTGAAATCGATGAGAAGTGATCAAGGTCTACTCACAGCCGTTGTAGATCTATGGAGTATTCCTGAATAGATCGAACACCATGTACCATTGCCTTTATCTCACTCTGAATCTGGAACAACCTCATGTTATGCTCGGCCCAGCATAGATCTTTTTTGGCTTTGCTGAGATGCCCCTCACCTTTTGAATGTCATCTATTGATGAGGCAATCGACAAAGCCATCGATTTGAATAACCAGGGGTAAAGCAAGGTGTGTATGGTCCTCCATTTATCCCCCTCAATACCGTCACTTTCTAGCTCGACCATTATCAGATACCCCTTTAGTCTCTTTCCTATTAAAACAACCTCAATCTGACGCGACCAACTAAAAAACATGGTTGTTCCATCAAGTTTCATATCTATAAAAGGCAGGTCTTAGCTTCACCTGCGTCGGAGCACATGCTGAGATAGTGGCTCCTGCCGAAATGCTAGCTCTTTGTATGAGCCCGACCAAGAACTTCAAAACTTTAGGATTTATCTCCCTTAGAAGCTCCAATCATTTATCTCCCTCAATATAATTACAAAGAAACAAGTTTAAATCACACACAAATTTGATCCTTCGTGTTCTCATGTTTCTTCATTTCACTATATTCTTCAAACATATTTATGAGATTCTCCCTAGGTTCGCTAACAGACAACAATATAACACACCTTGGTGTTGACTGAGGAGTCGTATTAGCTACAATTGCTTTAGGCGAGAGCTGCGGTCCTTCTTTCACTCTTCTTGAACCAGAAGAACGAGAGTTATGGGTTTCTGGAAGGCATGATTACTTCCATCTACGTGTACCGAAAACCCTCAATCTCTCCTTTCAACGAAGCCCATTGTCATTCTTCCCTATGCGCGCGAGACACGAGCTGAAGCCTTCACTTCTGCCTTCGACCTCTCCTTTGTCGTTCCCCGCTCTGTTCATGCATCCCCCACCACGACATAGCCGAAGATCAAAAGCCCGCACTCCTTCCTTGTGTGTTTCCTTGTGACGCAATACTTTGTGTCCCAGCCAAGCGGTATTGTAAAGATAACTAGGGTTTGGCTCTAATACCATAAAGAAATAATTGCTTAAAGACTTGTTCTATTGTGATTTGTGCTTATACAAACCTTAGAATGTTCTTACAACTAACCCCCAAACTTCTATATTTCCTATTTACAATTATAGCACTTAAAAAAATACAAATCTCAACAATTTACATATATAACACCTCTACTTTGTACATTTATATCACCCATATCTTTCATATCAAATAAAAAATAACACTTTTAACCTTTAAAATGTGAAATATTCCATGTGAAGTTTAGGTGTTAGATATGTAACTACACGAGAATTAAATGGTGGGTATGTAAATCTTTCATTTTATTTTTGCCTCTTTCTAATGACGCGTCCAATCCCATGGTTGTGACATTTGATCAAATTTACAGAAAAATAAGTAAGATCTGCTTTGGTCACTATTTCCTTTCTTCTCCCCCAATTCAAGTCCCGCGGTGCTGTCTGAAGGTGCTGCCATCACTTGCTCAATGGCAATCCTAATGTTATAATTTACATTTTGAAACATTAGAATATTCAGATTTTGGGGACTAAACTGCTGCTGGTTTGCTAAGAGCATCTTAAATTGTGGCTATACGAAGGCTCAACCCTTAAATTCATTGACATGCTTGATCGGTTGGAGGATGTAGAGACGACCGACGGAAAGAGAGGGCGACAACGATAGAGGGTCAGCGGACAGGCGTAGGGCCAGTACAGAGGTACAGTAGTCGCTGGCGCGACATGACTGATCTGCTGTCGCATGGACCTCACAGAGGAGTTGCACGACCACCGTATGTAGAAACAAGAGCTAGAAGGATCTGTAGGTGGCTAGGGCGAGCAGGAGTTGATTCATCAATTGCATGAAAGTGATGGGCGTGTTGGGCTGGCCAAAAGACATAATGGTCCATTTGTAGAGACCATTGCGTTCCTTGAAGGTGGTCTTCCACTCTTCTCCCGGCCGCATTCGTATCTGATGATATCCACTGCCAAGTTGACATCGCGTAATTAATCTAAGTGATCATCTAGGCAAGGTATGAGAAACCGGTATTTAATGGTAATTTTATTAATGGCGTGGCTGTCAATGTACATCCGTCATAAACCGTTCTTCTTGGGTACCATGGGAACGGGAGGGGGGGGGGGGGGGGACCATGGGAAGGGGGGGGGGGGGGGGGCACATGAACTGGTGCTTTCTCGAACTGATCCTCTCGTAACGAGATCCTACACTTGACGCTATAGCTCCTCGTATTCTACAGGTCATAATCTATAGCCGGTGGTCGATTTGGTAACACCAATCCTGGTATAAGGTCTATGGCGTGTTGAATGTCCCTTAGTACCTTCGGTCCGTCACGAACTGATTGCAGGAAGGTGACTCGTGAGACTTACACATCCTCCATCTCAATCACTCTTCTCACATCCTGGACAAGTAACAACATGATGTACTTCTCATCCTTCTTAAACTTGTAATTGGTCTCGAAGCCGTTGTGCTGTATTTTCTAGTCGAACTGCCACGACCTTCCCAGCTGAATGTAACATGCGTCTATCAGAACCACATCATACCAAACTTGCTTCTGTAGTTGATCGCAGATTGAGAATTCAACTAAGCATTGTTGATCTGCATGTATCTCGTTCCTTTTTTTCAGTTACGTGAGAGAATAGGATCGCAAATGTTTTTGTGTGGCTAATCCCAACTTTTGCCCATAAGCATAGAGATGGCGTTTTCACAGCTTCCACCGCCTATGATCAAACTGTAAATTTTGCCTTTTACCGTGCACGTATTGCAAAAGATGTGTCGTAGCTATGACAGGTCTCTTTCTAGTTCCGACTGCAGAACCCTTCGTATGACCAACATTTCGCTTTCTTCCCCTGGAAGTTGAAGTGCCTCTTGCGCACTATCCTCTGACTCGGCTTCCTCTACTTCCTCAACAATGCCTTCACTAAACAAGACAACTCCGCTTATGAGAGAGTTGGTCGTGATGTGGTTGTAACCGTGACACCTAAAACACTTCCGTGCAGAAACCATCCTAGATGAACTACCCTTTTATGGCTTTGTTCCGCTCAAGGTGGTCTTCTTGCTTTCTAGTATTGCTTGTTAGTTCTAGAAGTGGTCGTCTTGTCGACAGATGTAACTGTGGGGAATGACTTGAATGTCGACTGTTGTTGAAAGGAAGACTGTGACTTGGCCTGCTTTTACTACCTTTCTACATTTAATGCTAGGGTTCGGACATCGCCCAGCGTCTAATAGGGTTATAGTTGAATTATTTCGGGCGATCGTGCGCTCCTCTTGCTCGACTAACTCACACTCATTTGTAATTGGTCAAACTTCGTCGTGAAATCCTCAATCAAAAGCTCTCGGGGCTGCAAGTTGTGGAGCATGAGGAACATATCTTGGCGGTAGTGGAGTGGCACGTAGTTCTGCATAGCTTTCTTCATTTTTGCCCACTGGGTGATCTTGTCGCTTCCGTCTTGTTCTGCTGCAAATTTTTCCAACATAACGAAGCAGTTTCCTTCAATTTAATAGCAGCTAGTTTAACCCATTTATCCTCGGGCACCTCCTTGTATTCAAAGATGTGTTCGACCGTTTGCAACTAGTCAATGAAATCGTTGGGATTCATACTTTTGTCAAACTCTAGTAGGTCCGTTTTGATGTCAAAGTCCTCGTATGCGCCAAACATGGCTCCTCTCGTAATCTCCTTTGATAGTGAATGTTGAAGTGACATGGTCGATATTCATCGTTGCTAACGGCTTTGCGGTGAAACATATTTAGATCGTCTTCGAGGTCTCCTCTTCGACTCTCGAGGTCGCAGTCGACGGTTATGTCGCCTTGGCCATATCAACCAGTCGTCGTTGTAGGAAAAGAATCTCCCATTTTATTTCTTCCTGACTCGAGCTAATGAACATTGACACGGGAGAAAGGAAGAGAAGAGAAAATTAAGTAAAAGGGAGAGGGAAAATGAAAAAAAAAACTGGCTGGCTTGGGTGGGGGGCAGATACTGAAGAACCATAAGCTAGGACTAGGGTTGTATTAGTTCTGATACCAAATGATGTCAGAGTTAACCCATATCCGACGCAAGCGACACATTTTATTATTGATTTCAAGAGGGGTACAAGAACGTCGCTACAACAATAACACAACACAAATAATGATAAATACAACTTGTGGAAAAAAAAACAAAAGTAATTTAAGAGAGAAGTAGCCCTCTCGAGCAAGCGAGGTAGATATGAGAGTGGAAGGAGCTACGCGGAGGTGCTCGAAGGGTGGTGACTAGCTAGAGGATGCAGAGACAGCCAGAGGAAGGGGAGGGCGACGCCGACAAAGGGCGTTAGACTGTAGGGGGCTAGTGCGCAGGTACAATTGCGTTGGCGGAATGCGGTTGACTTGCAATGGAATGACTTGCATAGATGAGGATTCACACAACTGTTCTGTGTAGAAACGTGCCCTGCTGGTATTTGTAGGTGGCTGGAGCGAGTAGGAGGGCCGTACAGTGACTCGTCTGTGCGAAGGAAAGGCGATGACAAAAGTTACAAGTGACTGTGGTTGAGGAAGGGCGCTGGCGGGAGCTGCAAGCAATTGAGGATGAGTAGAGCGGGTAAATAGTACTCTATCGTGGGGCGCCTGCAGGGCCTGTGATCGTCTTAGAAGAGAGGAACCCGGGGGTGGTGGGAAGCATCTACCTCCATTGGTTCGGTGCTGGTCGGTCCGGTCCAGTAGGAATGCTGGACAAGTCAATTGTAAGGCTAGCCCGAACTCGAGAGCCCCGCATCAAAAATTCTAGTGGGTTTCATGTCAAATCAATTACGATTTTGGACCAAGAAACAACCGAATATTTATTTTCATTACATACAAAAAGTTTTTATCCCACTTAATGGGGTCAGCTACATGAATTTTTTTATCCATTGCATCCTACTGAGTATCATATTTTCATTTAATTCTAATATATTAAGATAATTTTTTAAACAACATGGCCAAGTCTTTTAAGCTCCATTTCTGCTTTTCCTATAAGTCAAATCTAAATCATCTACTTTCCTAAAAGAATCATCAGATGGTCAACATTTGATGTGATCAAACCGTCTAAGACGCCTCTCGCTAATCTTGTCTGCACTGGAGCTAAACCAACTCTATCAAGGATATATTCATTTCGCATTCTGTCTCTAAGTATCAAACCACTCAATCCACCTAAGCATTTTCATCTCCTCAAAACTTAACTTTATTTTATGCTTCTCCTTTAAAGACCAACATTTTGTGTCATAGAGCAAAGCGCCATAGAGCATTGGGGGTCACACCACCGTCTTATGAAATTTTCCTTTCAATCTAAGCGGTACTTTTCTACACACAATAGACCCATGCATTCCTCCACTTCAACCAACCAACTTGAATTTTACTAAAAACATCTCCATCTATATCACCATCACTTTGAACAATAGAAAAAAGATATATAAAACATTCACACCTTTTAATGATTTGATCACCTAAATTTACAACTCTGCCACTAAAGCTACTACTACTAAAATTTCATTATATTTATTCAATTTTAGATCTAGTCAAATGAATACCTTTAGACTCCAATATAGACCTTCATAATTCAAGTTTTTTCTGAAATCATTCTCTAGTTTTATCCACAAGGATATCATCAACAAAAATCATACACCAAGGTATAACATCCTGTAAATGTCCAGTAAGAGCCTCCATAACTAAAGCAAACAGATATGAGCTTAAAATAAAGCCGATCCCTAATGTAATCCAACTGAAATAGGAAAATACTTGGTCAACCATCATTCTGTTTGTATACAAGTCACGGCTCTATTATACATATCTTCAATGACTTGAATATCAGTCCTATCAACACCTATTTACTCTAGCACTCTCCAAAGAACTTCACTCGGAACCTTCCCGTAAGTTTTTTTTTTTTAAATTAATAAAAATCATATGTAGATCCTCCTTATTCTCTCTGTACTTCTCCATCAAACTTTTCAATGAATGTATAGCTTTCATAATAGAACTGTCTGGCATAAATCCAAACTAATTATGAGAAATCTTTGTATCACATCTTAACCTATGTTCAATTACCCTCTCATAATTTTATGTATAACACATCAACTTAATTTCTCTATAATTTGCACTCTTGTGTATCTCTTTTATTCTTAAAAATGGGACCAAAATACTCTTGCTGCACTCCTCAAGCATCTTTTTGGTTTTTAAAATAACATTAAAGAGTTTAGTAAGCCAAGAAATACTCAAATCTCTTAAATATTTCCACACTTCAATTGGGATAACATCAGGTCCTATCGGTTTTCCACCATTGGTTTTCTTTCAAGCCTCCTCAACTTCTTCTTTACTAAAAAAGACTGTAAAAATAAAACATTATATTATTAACAACGAAATTAAGAATACTAAGATCGATCGTATTTTCAGAAACATTCTTAAAAGTGAAGCTATCATCATTATCATGAAGGTCATCATCATCATGAAGGTCACATCAGTATATAGGCAAATGTACTCTATGCCGCAAATGTACTCTATGCCGTAAAAATTTTGGCTCACATCAGTATATAGGCAAATGTACTCTATGCCGTAAAAATTTTGGTACCACCAAGCACAAGAACCTGAACATGATTTCAAGGTTATTGTCATACTAAAAAAACTAAAAACTACACGATAAATAGTAAATAAATAAAAAGAATAGGAACAAAAAAGAAATAAGAAATAAATCAAAGCTGATAGGATACCTCATGGCCATGCATGCTTTCGGAGCATTGAATATCAGAAGGGACCTACAAAAGTGATTTAGAAATGGTTCTAGTAAAATTCAAAATATCATAATTAAAAAATAGATACATTTGGCTTGGTGAGTCAAATGTTAACCATGACATGTTAATAAATATATATGTAATAAAAACCAAAGTCAGAGGTTTAATTTAAAATATCATATGCCTACTACTTTTTTGGGATCGGTAACCTAAACATGCTAAATTTCCTTTGCTCTAATCTAGCATGTGTGGGCAAACTATCCAACCTCATATAGAAAGCCTAAAAAATATCACAGAGAAGTGCCGTTAGTTAATAGATATATAATATTTATAAACGACATTCCTTGTGGATAAAAATAACTTTCCCTTGTGATATACATATGCTTTAAAATAGCACAAGAAAAAAACAATGCAGGAGCTTTAAGTTTTTGTGGTGAGAGGAGATCACTGAAGCACTTTTGTCAGGTTTTAGAAATCAGAAGCGCTACTTCAAATGAACAAGTACCAGAAAAACAATACCAATCAAATTAATGATGATTCAGTTGGTTATAGTGAGATTAATGGATGGAACTATTAGTTTAATGTCTAATCTTGTAATCTGGAGTTTATGGGTGAAAAGGTGAGATGTTTAGAGAGGTTAAGTAGGAATAAATGCCACGAGTGGTCCTGATTGAGCTGATTATAAATATCACTATTGGAAATGGGCCTTAAGTGATGTTAATGGCTGTAGATGAAAGTGGAGGGTTAGCTTAAAATATTGAAATTATGATAATGAATATTTAGTAAGTTTTGGTAGAGTTTATGGCCACATTATGTTGTGGAAAACAAGACAAAATAGCTGTCCACCAAAGCATGTTTGAGAGCTACCCAAGAGTTTTATGGTGATTTTGAAGGCTGGAATGTGACCAGTTGACCTTTGAGAATGGAGAGGATGTGAAGGCAAAGGTAAGAGGGAGAGTTGTTGAAATGATGAGCAAGAACTTCTAGAATAAATAGCCAATCCAACAAAGAAAAGTTACCTGGGCCATCAAACACTAACTCACAAGAAAAGAACTTTTCAATAATATCAAAAGCGAAAATTTACTATAACATAGCAGCATTATTTGTAGGCATTACAATGAAATCTTAGACTCATTATTCAAATAAAAATAAAAACAAAAAATAATAATAATATTTTGGAGGCAAAGCAAATAATTGGCCAGTAATTGAGGCAAATGCATTAATTCAACTTTCCATGAAGTTGTCAACCCTTACAGAGCTCCAATGTGATTATAAAATGAAAAAATAATTGATATTTCAAGCTGAAAACATAAAATTTTAAATTCTAAAATATTTTTTTTAATGCTTTGACTCAAGTTTGAGCATTAGCCTTGAAGTTTTGTTGATGGGCCTATTTTTGCTTAAGCATCTTGGTATGCTTGGGTTTGTATTTGGATACTCATATTTGGGTCCTCCACAACTAAATCATAAATAACTATACTCCTCAAGTCTTCTTTATAGTATATATAAATTATACATTTATAAAATAATTATGTATTGTTTTGCATTAACTCACCTCTTCGTTAAGAATTTTACTTGGTAGAATTAAATAGATGACAATGGAAAAATGAAGCAAGCATGCAATATGAGTTCTATGAAATATGAAAAAAAAAACTAAAATGCAAAAACAAAATTAAGTAAATATGTCATCTAATCTAGATATCCACTTATATTCAATCAAAATAAAAAAATCAAAACAATAATGTAGAAGCAGTAACCCAAGCCAATAAACTAAGGATTAATAAAAACTGAAGGTATGATTATAAAATAAAATATTAAAATATTATTGACGTAATAGAAGGTAAGGTGCTGATATTTTAAAAAGAAATTGAGACAAATAAGCAAGAAGTACGTTTAAAGATCTAACCAATATTCTTCACCCAAAAAAATTAAACCACCAAAATTATTTTCAAATCCTCCTAAATCTTTGTTAGCAAAAGAGTGAAGGATGGAGAAATGAATATCAACCATTATATTAGTAATTGCCTGACACACCATATGAAGAATACTAGCACACCTCTCCCTCCGCCCTATAATAAAAAAAAAGAAAAACCGTCTATTGTTGAAGGGCCACATGGATGTTGTGTATCAAATTTTGAGGTACTTGAAAAGTGCACCAGGGAAGGGGTTGATCTTCAGGAAGAAAAGAAATGTAGGCATTGAGGGCTATTGCGACACTGACTGGACGAGTTGTGTTGATGATAGGAAGTCCACATCTGGATACTGCATGTTTGTAGAGGGAAACTTGGTATCTTGGAAGAGTAAGAACAATCGATAGTAGCAAAGTCAACTACAGAGACAAAACATAGAGCTATGGCCTTAGGAGTTGCCAAAATTATGATGTGGCTGAGAACCTTATTAGTAGAGCTCAAGGTGGACCAATGAGCTGAAATGAAGTTGTGGTGCGACATTAAGTTAGCAATCAACATTGCCACCAACCCGATGTAACACAATAGAACCAAATTTGTGAAGACTGATAGGTTCTTCATCAAGGAAAAATGAATAACGGATTACTGGAGCTACATCATGTAGAGCAGGTGGTTGCTATCTCACAAAAGGACATAGCTCATTAGATTTGCCTAAGTTATGTGACAAGATGGGCTTAGTGAATATCTTTTGCCCATCTTGAGGGAGAGTGTTGAGATTTGCATCTTGTCTAGAGTCCTAATTGTAAATATGAAATATAGAAGAAGTCTAGGAAGTTATTTGTAAAATGTTGTAAGGGGCTATATAAGCCCAAATGATTAATGAATATAATAAATTAATTGCAAAATCATTTCAATTCCAAGGTTATATTCTAGAGTTTGGGGGAAAGATGAGGATTTAGATGGATTAGCTAGACTGAATGTCATAATTATTTCAGATTGAACCAATTTGGAAGATCACTTTAAGAAAAGAATTTGAAGTAGTATGAAAAACCTGAAAATGGAGGGTTAGCTTCATACTAGCCAATGACGAATAATGCATCATAGAATAGTCTCTTTGGAGTCAGCACATAAAGCATTGTATAGCACACACTTGCTAATATAACACAAAAATTAAAAAAACATCGATAAAAATGTAAGTAAATATCGAAGCCTGCTATATTGGAGGATATACTAAGATGATAATGAAAAAATAACTAAAGTAATTCTAAGACGCAAATGCTCAATATCTCAAGCACTCATCAATGTTACAACCAATAATAGGTTGAACAACATTTCCCAACCACAAAAAATAAAAATAAAAATCAATTCATTGGAAGAATATAATAATTTCTATGGTGTGTTGAGAGCTTATCTTCTAAAAAAATTCATTTCCAAATTCTAATAAATGTGAAATGAATATATCTGTGAAAGGGTTGGAGTAGATTCAGTGGCAAACAAGATTAGAGAGAGTCACTTCAGATGGTTTGGTCAAATCAAACGTTGACCATCTAATGACCTAATTAGGTGAGAAGATATTTAGAAGCGACCATTAAAGGATAGTTCCAATCATATGCATCAAGTCATTCTCCATTCCAAAATCCAATAGGTGTTTCCAAGGTGGTTATAAAAATAAGAAAATAATATTTGACAAAATCTAAACTTTAAATTTTAGAGTTCAGAATTTTCCACGTTCTTGGAGATTTGTTTTCCCTTATGTCTGCACTCTTGTAATCAAACTTCTCTTTGCTCGAGCACCTTAATGTGCTTAAGCTCTTGCTTCAATTCTTATAATTGAGCCTTCCTCTTATCAATAATTTATTATTATAACACTCAACTCTTTTTCATATAAAATAAGATTTTCAATTATAAAAACAACCATGCAAACATGCATTGTTCTGCAACACAATCATTTTCAATCAATTAGCTGACAAGACCAGTGGCTAGGAGAAAATATCACCTTCAAAGATTATTAAAATAGAATCTAGTGCACAGACTTTCAAATTCTATTTAGAATTACAAGAAATACTTATTTATCATATAAAATAACAAATTGGTTAGTTCATTTTTTTCCACTTCAAAGGAACAATTCATCTTGCCTTTTCTCAGTTAAGGATTTTAAATGAACCATTACGAGCAAAAATGTTAAACATAAAGCTGTTTTGCAATCGACATTACAGACAAACTTCTACTAAGCAATGCTTTCAAAAAACACAGATGAACTACCAACCTCCATTCGACTCATAGGTCTTCTGGAACGAAGTTGAGAAATAGCATCCTCTGTACTGCTTGCTGTGAGTCCTAATAGAGAAATATATTCAATCAGAATGTAACTAAATTGCAGTTTAGTTCTAGCTGAATATTCTCTCTCAGGAAATGACAACATTAAATTGGCACAAGGTTCAACAGTATATGCCTGCAGCTGATTCCATAACTCTCTGATTTCTATATTCAATATCATTTATAGTATGCCAATTGTCCTGCTAAGAGATCACGTCAAGTAAACAGATCAACTTCAAGATATTACCATCCCAAAAAAAAAGTACTTCAAAACTAAAAAATACCTTGAACTCCACTTTACCTGATCAAAATAGTCATGCATGGTATGAAAGTAGTGTTCATCAGGAAGATCCTTTGGAGGATTTAGAACATTATGGAAAAAAATGGTAATTGAATCGAAGTAGAATTGTGGACGTGGGGAGTTGTGATCACCATCAAACTTGATAATATTCTTGTCCCCCTACAGTATTGCACATTTATTTAAGAACCCGTGATGACAACTCCACAATAATGAACCCAAATAACTACAGATCATTCATGTTACAGATAAAATATCAATGATGAGAAAAAACTTTCAAGGATCTCATTAAAAAATATTAAATCAAATCAATGTTAATGTGCTGAAAAATATGACATTAAATGTCAACCATCTAATGCTTCAATAAGGAGAGTAGATGTTTTAGATTCAATTTATGATAAGAAATGTAGAGGTAGACCTAAAAAGACCCGGGCATGTTGTATAGAAAATTATCCTAATTAGGAATTAAATAAAAATATAACACTCAAATAGGATTCAAAGGAGAAAAATGATTCATTTAGCTAATCCCGCCTAGTGGGATAAGAGATTCTTGTTGTTGTTATTGTTGTTGTTGTTCTTAATATGTTGAAAATACAGAACATAAAAACAGGATTATCATTAGGTCATATTTTCCAATGAAGAATTATAAGATCAATATCTCATAATGTAATAGCCATTTTGGATCAAGTCAGTTTAAAATATAGCCCAATTTCATTCATCTGAAATTCATGTGAACTATTTTTATAAAATTCTAAACCCTACGCTCGTAGAAGAAGGGGAGTACGCTCCTCTGTTCTATCATCTGCTTCATCGAGCTGTGTCTGTGCTCGCTGCTCACTGTAGGGCTGATCGCGCTCTGCGGCTCCTCTCTCGCAGTTTCGACCCGATCGCGGCTCGCGTGCTGCTGTTTCGACCAGTACGTGCTTGTTCGTCTTCTGAGGTTACCTCTTCTGTCATGCGCCTGTTTCTACGGGTTCGACTTCTGTTGCTTCGACCCGACGCGCGTCCATTCGCGTCTGTTCGCGTCTAGTCACGCTCCATCGGATTGGACCATCTGGTTTCTTTCCGCTCGTAGAAGAAGGGGAGTACGCTCCTCTGTTCTATCATCTGCTTCATCGAGCTGTGTCTGTGCTCGCTGCTCACTGTAGGGCTGATCGCGCTCTGCGGCTCCTCTCTCGCAGTTTCGACCCGATCGCGGCTCGCGTGCTGCTGTTTCGACCAGTACATGCTTGTTTCGTCTTCTGGGGTTACCTCTTCCGTCATGCGCCTGTTTCTGTGGGTTCGACTTCTGCTGCTTCGACCCGACGAGCGTCCATTCGCGTCTAGTCACGCTCCATCGGATTGGACCATCTGGTTTCTTTCTCTTTTGCATCTGCGGGCTGAAGGATCGTCGTTATGACACTTCCTTCTTCTTTGGTTGATCCTAGCAAAGCTTTTTTGCCCACGTGGTGGGTAATCATCTTGCGGAATCTACTATTGTCTTCCCCTCAAGCTATAAGGAATGTCCTAATGATAGGAGTGATTGTCGTTTTCTTAAGAATATAAGTAGGAAGAGTGGGAAAACAACACTATTTTTCTCTGATTCAGATATTTTGACCCTAACTAAGAAATTCATGTTCGCTCTTATTGGGAAATTTCAGTGGGGACACTCATCTATGAAGATTATCAGAAAAGAGTGTTGTTGATGATCTCAAACTTGTAGGCAAGTGGAAAGTGGGACTTTTGGATAGGAGACATGTGTTGATTCAGTTAACCCTAGCTGAAGACTATGTTCGGATTTTCTCTAGAAAATATCTCAATATTATAGGCAAGTCAATGAAGTTACTCAAATGGTCTCCGGATTTTGACCCAAATCATGAGTCTCCTACTATTCCGGTATGGATTAGTTTACGTGGTCTCAAGTTGCATTTCTTTAATCATCAGATTCTTTATTCTATTGGAGTTATTCTTGGAGATCCTATGAAGCTAAATATGCCCACCTTTAACCTAATCAGGCCTTCTGTGGTCAGAATATATGTGGAAAGGGATATTACCTTACCTGATATTACTGAAGTCTGGCTGGGCACAACTCATAATGGATATTGGCAACTAATTGTCATGGAAACATAAATCTTTTTATTGTACCCACTGTAAGATGTTTGGGCATACACTTGATAAATGTCACAAACTCCATCCAAACTTGAAAACTAAAGCTCAAGCAAACAAAGAGAGGTTTAACCCCATTATTATGAACACATATGCTCGATCTGTGGAGGAAGTTCCCACAAGACGGGATTTGGTGTCTGATTTGCCTGTGGATCCCCCTCTACACGTATAGGTCTAGCCAAAAAAGTGCCAAAATACAGAGTATTAAGTAGCTAGAGAGCGACCCAATTTTGTCTTGCCTCCGCCTCTAATTCTACGGAAGGAGCCAGCTAATAAATTGGTGAGATGAGCGTCATTGTCAGTAGTAACCAATGTATCATCCAATAAGTTCCCGAGCTCGAGTCGGCCTCCATTCTTCTTCCCCCTGGAATAAACTTGTCATTCCTCGTCCGAAGATTGACTCACCTGATCAATAGATTGATCTAAAGTGTGTCGGACGTGTGTAGGTTGTTGAACATTAGAAGCAACTACTTGTTGGACCAGCTGATCTTTTATCGGATCGAAGGAGCACTCTCGTGTGTCTTGGCATGTAAGTGGGTCTTCTTCAATAACAGTGAGTGGTATAAGCATATTTGGATTTGTACCTGTAGTATGGTGTTATTCATCAGGAACTGCGGTGTTGGAAAGGGATCGGGTTGCACCTTCTCCGTAGGGATAGTAAATGACTGATCTTTAGCAATATTTAGCAGATCTTTAGCAATATTCGGCCTTAGATGAGGATGCAAGCAATAGCAAATAATAAAATTGTGACCAAACATACTACAATAAGAGCAATAAGGAGAGTGTGATTCTATTTCAACATTTTGTCAATACCCATTATGAGTGATGCTTATCCATATCTCATTCGGAGCTGGTTGAGTGATATCCCTTTCTCTCCCAACTAACACATAAGCCACAGAGGGTCTAGTGACAGCAACCGTAGGACTATCGACCTTGAGAGGTTTACTATAAGCAGCTGCTAATGAGTAGAGATGTTCCAAGTTGAACAAATGTAATTTTAACCACAAAAATTTTATTCAAATAAAAATGATAGGAAACTCCGCTTTTGGATCAAAATCGACAGTCTACTTCAGAATTTTCATAAAACTGTTATCGATCTTAATAACTTTTCAAGAAAAAATGCGAGTGTAATCGGTATCGTGAGATAACTAAATCAATATAGGTCGACTGTCAAGTAAGTCAATATTCCAACTGTCCAATAGTTTCATAGCATCAAAATCTTTTCGAATGATTTCAAGTTTTGGGTGACCATAGAGAAATTTCCCCACTAGAGCAAAGTGTCAAGATGACGCGAGAGTACTGGTTTCAACCTCAGTGAGAATAAGAGCAAGCTTCCCATTTTTTTTACCGAGCTTTTTAATAAAAGTGTGATCACCACCACCTTCAAGAGCATCGTGGAAAGATTGTCGAACATTGCATGAATTGCCGATATGAAAACCAGGCTCTAAACCTGAAAGAGGAGCACGAGTAGGAATAGGAAAGTCGCTGGCAACTGCAGTGACATAGGAACACATCGTCAAGACCATCTGAAGAGAGGCTAGAGGCGAGCTGCAAGGCGAGCAGACCTTCTGTCGGGCAGGGCGACAAAGACGATGTCGAAGGCGTCGTCGAGTACAGAGACGACGCGAACTGCTATCGAGGAAACATCGTCGAGTGCGGGTGAGGAGAGACGAAGCGAAGGGGCTTGCGGAACGACGGAACGACAGAACATGAGAAACCCTTCATCGTCGAAGCAAGCGAATTGTAGGGGCTTGCAGAATGACGAAAAGACAAAAAAGATAACGTGAAACTCTTCTTCGTCGGGCACGAGGAAGCCGGTGGAGTGAATCTGAGAGATTCAACGGAGGGAATAGCCATGAGGATATATCATGGGAATAGCCATGTTGAAATCACATATTGTTAATATATCCTGTGTATCATCTCCACACTTACTGATATAGGTTTGTGCATTTAACTATTTTGCAGGGTGTGTGCATTTAACTAATCCATCACTATTATATTTCAATTTAAATTAATCCACTAATGTTGTCAATATTCAGAAAAGTATTATCTAGTCAATTCGGGATATCCATTGCAACAGGATTTTTTAAAGTCATTTCCTGGCACGAGATATCACTTTCTCGACTTTGAGCGCAGCAGCCAAGTGATTAGAGGGAAAAATGAACTCTTCAACAAAAGACACGTGTCATTATGCAGTGTCATCAAGCGAGCATTTGATGTATGGAAGAAAAAGTGGGTCATACTCAAAGATATGCCTACATATTCTTTCAAATAATAGGTGAACTATTATTGCAACAATTACGCACCATAATTTTATATAGAGACATTCATCCCGAGATGATTGATTTCAGGGTCTTAGATGATGATCCTACCTACACGCATGAGGAATCTAACCAACATCAAGCTAGACCTTCGGTACAAAAAGAATGTAGGACGACGAGTACAACATTTATGAGGGAGAAGGCTTCAAGGAGATGTTCCAACTGAGAGGAGATTACTGATGCTTTGGTGAATGCAACTACTTGTGTAGCATCACCCATTTGTACTTGATGATTCATATTTTATCTTTATGTTTTTCTCGAGATATATTTTTTCAAAATATATATAGCAACTTATGTTGTACCTTTCTTTTGTGCACCGATAAACTTTAATTCTTAATTTTAAGACTGCTTATAGTTTTTTTTTAGAATTTCTCGAATGTTTTATGAACTTAACTTTTTTTATTAAAGCAATAAGGTATTATAATAACATGAAATATGACTCAAGATCATCAAACTGTTTGAAAGTCCCACTGTTATTGTGGCGATAGGAGTGTTCAGTACCAATCTAGGAGGGAAGATAGTTACGAGAGAAGATTTTATTCTTATCCAAGAAACAGGACTCCTGCGGATTGCAACCACTTTCGTTAGGTTGATGACACTGACGAGATACCTCTAGATCATGATTAGTCGAGGAGAGATGCAGAGATGGAGAAAAGATTGTCATGAAAACTTGAACATCAGGATTTCAATACAAACATCATTTTAGGCTTGTTGATTATCGTTGTTGTCCTCAATATTATAGTCATTCACTTCAAATAACTAATCCTTTTTTTATAAATTAGTATTTTTTACTGCAGTGTTAGTCACTTCAAATAACTAATCCTTTTTTTATAAATTAGAGTATTTTTTACTGCAGTGTTAGTTTTTTTAGCAGTATGACTGCTTTTTGTTATTTAGTACTAAATATTATAAAAAATGCACTTATTTTAATATATTGCATATATAAGGGAAAAATAGTCTTTCTCATTAGAAAGAACAACAACATAGCAAATCTCCCAAATAGGCACCTGCTTCTTCATCAGTAACTTTCTGATAGCTCTTGAAAAGTTGTTTCTCCAGGAAGCAGCTTTACAGCAGATTCTTGGAAAAGCAGCAGCCACCTCAAACACACCCTAATACTTGAGTAGTTTTCATGGACTAATGAATAGTCTTTAGACAATTTTTGGATGCTTCTGTAATTGTCTTCATAGACGATATCTTGGTGTATTCTAAAGATGATCCCGATCACACAAATCATCTGCATATTGTTCTTAAAATTTTTGAAGGATAACAAATTATATGCCAAATTTTTCAAATGTAAATTTTGATTTAAAAGTGTGACTTTTCTTATGCATAGTATCAAAGGAAATGACTTATTTGTGGATTGGAATAAGAACAAAGTTATTGTTGATTGGTCAAGACCTCCCAATATTACTTAGGTTAGGAGTTTTCTAAGTCTAGTTGTTTATTAAAAGAGATTTATAGAGCAGTTTTACAGTTTGTTATGTCATTATCCATATTACTCATAATGCAATGAACTTGAATGGTCAGGTCATTTTGAGGTTTTCCAAAAGCTAAAGAGTTGTTTAATGTCTGCTCTAATATTAACTATTCCTTCAAGTTCATAAGTGTTTTAAATTTTTAGTGATGCATCTTTAAAAGGTTTGGGTTGTGTACTTATGCAACAAGAAAAGGTCATTGCCTATGTTTCAGGCTATTGAAGAATCATGAAAGAAATTGTCCCATACATGATTTGGAGCTTGAAGTAGTTGTGTTTGCACTTAAGATATAGAGGCATTATCTGTGTTGAGTTAGATAAAGTATTTACAGATCATCAGAGTTTAAAGCATATATTCACTCAGAAAGAATTGAATATGAGGTAGAGTTTTTTAAAGATTATGATTTGGATATTTAGTACCATCCGGAGAAGGCAAATGTAGTGACAAATGCATTAAGTAGGAATACTTTAGGTAATTTGAATTGTTTATTCACTTAGCTGGAGCAGTTACTTAAAGATGAAGTTAAAACTATCTTTAATTAATTATAATGATGACAATACGGTTCAATTAAATCAGCTGACTGTGAGGTCCACTTTGAAAGGTAGAATCGAGGATTCATTAGCAAGAGACAACAGTGTTTAAAAAATTCTGAAGAAATTTCTATAGAGTGTGTATTTATTTAATTAATGTTAATAGAAAGTTTTATTGAATCGGGACTCAACATAAGGAAATTTTAGCTTGAAAAGAGAAGGTGAAGTGTGCGAGCTAATAGAGGTGGGAAATCAAACCAAGTAAATTTCAGTAAAGTTGGAGTTTGGGTGCTTATTGAGATACAATATTTTGTTTAATTAAATAGATATTATTAAATATGATTTAATGAAATTAAATAATAGTTAAAGAAAATTTGATTCAATGCACTTGAGCTTTGGATCGTGGTTTGGCCAAAAGAAATAAAGTCAAAAAGGAGGTGATTGCAAAAGAAAGTAATCAGAGGATTAAGCTTGTAAAGATGCTATTTAAGGCAAACGTGAGTAATTAATTTTTTATTTGCATTAAGTTAATGTTTTAATAAATAATTTATTTAATGCTTTGACACTTATTTTTACAAATATATGCATATAGTGAGCTTGAGAATTAAGCGAAAAAAATGAGAAAAGGAAAGATAATTGTTCAATGTCTTTAAAAGGAGGTAATTAAAATAAATGAAATATAAATGATTGACAATCAAGATTGCCTCTAGATGATACTAGCAGATGATGAGATGTATCCGTGCACAATACAAAAAATCAAAATGGTGAAGTTGTAACTCGGTGTAAATTTTTTATGATACCTACGGGTACAATTTTAAAGATACATTCGAGTATGACGGTAATCCTGATATGACTTCTTCAAGAGATTAAAATGAATAAATACTTAGAATGAAACAAAAATATTAAATTTAAAATAAAAAGTTTACAGTTTGATTAAGTAATGAATTTAATTTCTTTTGATCATTCATGCATATTTGCATATGAATTTAATGCATAATAAGATTATAATTGCTCACCGAGCTGTGAAAACTTATTGTTAAATTTAATATTTGCATATGAATTTAATAAATTGTAAATTGTTATGTCTGATGAGGGTTTTAATTTACAGGAGAATAACTACAACTGATAGGTACTATATTGTGATGTGATTATAGAGATACTCTTGGGAGTGGAATGATATGTTTTTATTTGCAGACTATGGATGATTTAAATTTTCATTTAAGGATCATTCGGTTTGCTAAAAATGAAATACAATGTAAAAGATTTGTAGAACACTATAATTACAGCGTATTTGAAATATTTTCAAGTTATTTGGTTAAATGTAAAATAAACATAACTTTATTTATTTATTTATTTATTTTGAACTAGATTGAAAATAATGTATTTACTTGGGTAAACAGTTGCACGTGGAACTCGATGATAGGAGGCAATGACGGGCAATGACAGGTAGGGACGGCGGCAGGCGATGCACGATGAGGGACGGCGGGCGACGATGGGGGACTGCAGTGAGGGCGGGCGACGGGCCACGCATGCTAGGGGAGAGGCAAACCGCTGCAACAAAAGCGGTTGGCAGGAGATGGCGGCGACGAGAGTGGGCGATGGCGTCGGTGACAAGCTGCAAGCAGCTTGATGTAATTCAAATTCGGTCAAATCAGTCAAATTCACAATTCATTCAAAATGAACCATGGTGTAAACTTCAAAATCATTAAAATTTTATATTGTATTTGTAAATTTTCATACCAAACACATATTTTTCTCAAATCCCTACAGAAAAAATTACAGTACACTAATTCACTCAACCAAACGGCCCTTTATGTATTTTGTAGTTTATAGGTGAGCCTTTTATAAATTGAAATTTATGAAATTCTGTGGAATATAAATGAAAGATTAATACCTTCCGACCACAGCTTTTAACTTGATTAATTCTAAGTTTTCAGGTCGGGTCGTAGCAATAATGATCTTATTTTACCATAACTCAACCAAAAATCTCCATTGTTGTAGAGATTGTGAGTCAACACATTCAAACACCCAAACAAATATAATAAAAAGCTATTAGATGCATTATTAGGTATAAGCAGTCACCATGTAAAAGACATCCTAATGTTTAAGCCTTTATATAGTGAAAATTATAGATCAATTGATATTAAGTTCTTAGTACAGAGCCATGAGAGATCTCATATGTGAAATGAAGTGGGGTAAACCCATTCTTGGGGATTTTTTTCTTTTTTTGCACAACCTCTTGTATTAAATTTAAAACTAATAATCTCCAATTTCATAAAAGAACAAGACACAATACACTTAACTTTAATTTCATTTAATATGGAATGCTATTAAGGACAATCGTTACTTAGTAGCTTCCTAGCAAAGAATACAACAACAACAACAACAACAACAACAATAACAACAACAACAAAGCCTTAATCTTATTACATGGGGTCGGCTACAAGAATTCTTTTTTTTCCATTGCGTCCTATTTAGCGTCATACTTCCATTTAGTTCTAATAAATTAAGATCATTTTTTATACAATAAGCCCAACTCTTCCTAGGTCTACCTCTGTCTTTCTTAACATAAGTCCAATCTAAAACATCTACTCTCCCAATCAGATTATCATATGGTCGACGTTTAATGTCACCAAACCATCTAAGGCGACTCTCTCTAATTTTGTCCGTCAATGGAGCTACATTAGCCCTATCATGAAGATATTCATTTCACATTTTGTCTCTAAGTGTAAGGCCACTCATCCACCTAATAATTCTCATCTCGACAACACTTCAACACTTAACTTAG
>NW_018164665.1:363638-363963 GCF_001263595.1 Phalaenopsis equestris
TCTTATAAAATTTTCCTTTCAGTCTAAGCGACACTTTTCTATCACACAAAAGGCCCGAAGTATTCCTCTACTTCAACCAACCAAATTGAATTCTACTATTAACATCACCATCAATATCACTATCGCTTGGGACAACAGACCCGAGATATCTAAATCGTTCACATCTTTTAATAATTTGGTCACCCAAAGTTACACCTCTGTCACTAGAGCTACAATTACTAAAATTACATTTTATGTATTCAGTTTTAGTTCTACTCAAATGAAGGCCTTTAGGCTCCAATGTAGACCTCCATAATTCAAGTTTTTCCTAGGTTTTTTCTCTCGT
>NW_018164665.1:364076-374125 GCF_001263595.1 Phalaenopsis equestris
GATCCCTAATGGGTTAAAGTCGATCCCTAATGCAATCCAATTGAAAAAGGAAAATACTAGATCACTCCTTCAATTTGAACATAAGTAACAACTCTAGTATACATATCTTCAATGACTTGAATATAAGTCATATCAACACATTTCTTCTCAAGAACTCTCTAAAGGATATCTCTTTGAACCTTATTGTAAGCTTTTTCTAAATCGGTAGAAATCAAATGTAGATCCTCGTTATTATCTCTGAACTTCTCCATCAAACCTCTCAATAAATGCATAGCTTCCAAGCTTCCATAGTAGGTTCCATAGTAGGCCTGCCCGGCATAAATCCAAGTTGATTATGAGAAATCTTTGTAATACGTCTTAACCTATGTTTAATTACCCTCTCCCATAATTTTAAAGTATTACACATCAACTTAATCCCTTTATAATTTGCACACTATTGTGCATCCCCTTTATTCTTAAAACTGGGGACAAAAATACTCTTACTCCACTCCTCGGGCATCTTTTTAGTTTTTAAAATAATATTAAAGAGCTTAATAAGTCAAGAAACTCCCAAACCTCCTAAAAATTTCCACACTTCAATTGGGATATCATCAGGTCATACAGAATTTCCACTCTTTGTTTTCTTTAAAGCCTCCTCAACTTCTTTTTTACGAATGCAACTATAAAAATGAAACTTTTTATTATTATTAATGATATTAAGATCACTAAGGTCGATCGTATTTATTTTAAAAAATTTCATTAAAAAAGTTTATCAAAATATAATTATCAAGTCTTTAGATCTACTTCAACTTTCCAAGCCACGTAACAAATTTCAGCTAAAGAACATACATGCTCTAGATTAAGGGGGAGAGCTAGCATAGAGTATTTTTTTCAAGAGACTCCACCATATATAACTAGTACAATATGTTTACTACATTGTACCCTAGCATATTTTTCTTGGTTCTACTATTACAAATAGTGGGGCACACTTAAATAATATATTAAATCTCTTCTAGCTCAAAGTCACAACATTGACATTAATTTCTAAGAAAAGAAAGCAAGTTATTTATTAAACTGATAGAAGAAATACTGTATTTAGCATTCAAACATATCAAAACATTCACTTTAAGTGGTATCAAATCTTAACAAATATTGTCACGCCCACTAGGTCAACCTTTTGGATAAAAAAACATTTAATTATAAGCCACTTATGAGAATTGCTAGAGCATTAACACAGAAACTTAACAATGTAGTCAAGGGTTTAACCTTCAAAAGAAAATCCAATTAACTTCAAAAATTTAATCACAAAATTAAAGACGGTAAGAACAAAACACAAAAACAGAGTTTAAAACAAAAGAAGAGCTCAACAAACTTACAGCATAAGCATCATATATACGGTCTGAATGATGTGGCTGTATGAAGTCATCATCAGTGGCATGTCCTAACAAAGCCGGAACAAAACAACACTTTGCTGGCTGCATATAATGCTGGCTGCATATAAGAACACCCAAAAAAAAAAATTTCTGATAATAGAGCATAGAAGTCTAAATTCAAAATACATCTTAAAGATCAACACTCGTTCTTACAGAAGAGGAGAGTTGCCCAAAAACATTCAGAATGATATGGCATTAAAACACATATGTGGATAGCATGTAAATATAGCACAAATCAAATAATTAACTGCATGAATATTTATTATAATAATAAGATATTTATACACATTTCCAAAAACTTATCAGTTAAAAGGTCAACAAAAAATAATAAGAGATTAATATATATCAATTTAAATATTATATAATTTAATATTAATTTTATAGAATAAGCTAGTAAATAATCTGGTAGTTATTAACATTATTCAGTTAATTTTAAAATATATTAGAATATACATAAAAAAATTATATTCCCTGTTTCTAAGTGTATGTGTAAATTTGGAGTGATTCTAATATATTCTGTCACAAAAAGTTCTTAACTGAAGATCTTTAACATATTAATGAAAAAAGAAACTCTAAAATGAAAGAGACAAAAAAGCCTTCATGTGCAAAACATGCTTCATTGGGAGAGTAAACACCGGATAATAATATTCAAATTAATCATTTTCAACTAAAACGTTAAGCCTTGTATCCATCTTGAAGTGGCTATATCTGTCCACTGAAATTAGATCCCAATCTCAAGAATTCTAAGAGTGTCAAATTCTATAAATCTTTTAATTATCTGATTATTTCTTTCAGACTGTTCCAATTTACAACCAGAAAGTTTACAAGAGCACTGCAACGGGAAAAGCATACATATTCTGCATGGTAAATTAAATGCAAGGTACATTTAACCATATATGGACAAAGAAAAATTTAAAGCTGGTTTCTTTTAGTTCAATTCAACCTGAATTGCATCCAGATCCATAATGTCGAAGTTTGCCTTCCTCTTGATAATCTTACGCATATGTTGTATAGCAAGCTTGACCTGGATGGAATAACTGATTCTTGATTTGCGCACGACAAAGGCAAACACAGTCTCTAAACTCAACAAAGAAATGTTAAATAGACATAACAGTGATTAAAATTCCCGTAGCATAACCAAACACATTAAAAAAACTCATTAAAACTCAGCAAAGGATGCCCTCAAATGAAATTAGCTTATGCTAGCCAAGTTGCCACCACGTGTAGAAGAAGATTTAAAGAAGCAAAATCAGCAACTGAAGCATTTTTCCTAGTCGAAGGCAGGGGTAAGATTCAAGAAGAATCGAGTTATAACCCTCTAAGTTAAAAAAATAATAAATTAAAGATGATTAATAAATATGACATAAATCATCAAAAAAATAGTTCAAAATTTTTAAAATCTAAACTTCAAAAGAAAGAAAAAAATCAATTAAAACAAAAAATAAAAATAAGTTAAGAAAATAATAAAAAGTGGTTAGTAAAGAAAATGAAAAAAAAAAAAAACAGTTCAAAGAAAATTGACAAAAATAAATTAAGAAAAATGAAAAAAAATAAGAAAATTAAGAAAAATCATCAAAAGATTAAAGAAATTTAAAAGAAAAAATAATTAAAATTAAAATCAGTTAACAATAATAAAATATAAGACAGGAAACCATCTAAAATTTTAAACATTCCGCCTCCAAACAATTCCAAACACTAACACTAAAAAGTTTCTACTTAAATAAATCTGACTTTTAAGTTTTTACCTTAATCACCTTAAGGCCTATAACCTCCAAGTGTATGTATCAAATTAAAAATGTGAAGCCTCAAGGTATTTATTGGGCTCCATATGATGGTGCACAACTCGAGGAAAATGTCTTAAATGCCTTTCTAAACTAGGAACTGCATACGACTGAGAACAAGGTTCAAATGTAAGCTTTCAAAATTGCCTAAAAAGCTTGAGCCAAAGTGTCGTCCAAATCCAAAAAGAAAGA
Source organism: Phalaenopsis equestris (assembly GCF_001263595.1). Taxonomy (NCBI): domain Eukaryota; kingdom Viridiplantae; phylum Streptophyta; class Magnoliopsida; order Asparagales; family Orchidaceae; genus Phalaenopsis; species Phalaenopsis equestris. The sequence goes on from NW_018164665.1 coordinate 367,462, forward strand.
AGAATTAAAAATAGATTCAAATTCCATTATCATTACCATTACAGTTATCCACCAATTTAGGGGTGGCTAATAGCTTTAAGTCATTACCACTAAGCGTTACAGTTTTGCATCTACAATATTGGATGCTAAATAAATTCTATGGACTTAAAGTTTAGCTTTGTTCACCCAAATTATAAGTTCACCTGCCAGGACAAAATGGAGAGGCAGTCTACAACTAACATGGTCCTCTTGAGAAGCATCCATAGAGATAACTATACTTTCTGAAGAACCCAAGGCAGGTCAGAAACATAGTTTGATAATTTGTTAGTTGGACGTTGTAATAGATGCAGGTTTCTAATGAAACAAGGGGATCACTGTAACTATTATCATAATAGCTCTTATTAAATGACATTATATTCTATGGTTAAGCCGTGAAGCAGAACTAAACTGCATTAGATTGTTGTGGAGGACTATGCTGAATGAAACTACAACTCAACAACTCATATCAAACATGAAGCCTGCGCATACAGGTAGTAAAATTTGATTCTAACAGTGGTCCAACGTACAAAATTCCATTATAGTACTGGACACGAAAACAGAAAAATCAAATTAAAAAATAAAAAGTTGAAATTTTGGTAGTAAAAAGAGCAATGAAAAAGGATTACAGCTCAATGCATGTTTAACAAAATTCAAAGCATAGTCTCATGAACAAAATGATTACTGATAAATTTGCAGATTCACTATAAATTTGCAACCTATGAATTGAAATGTCTGATTTTGCTAGTTCCTTTCACAGCCCAAATCATGACATCTAAATAGAGCCCAAGGATGTGTTTAAACATACTTTATCTTGTATATCAGCGTGCGTTATGTGTGCACATAAAAATAAGGAAACACTTGTTCGAGTGGCATTACCACCATTAAAATTGGAAGACAAAAATTCAAGCACTAGCAAAACAAAAATAAAAGAGGGACAAATCTCATATATGGCTCTAGTAATCTTTTTCATACGGTGAATTTTGGTAACGGGTATTTATACGTGTCTACAAGCTCCATCATTAACTCCACAAGATTAGAAAATGGGCTATCAAGTACTAATCCTGCAATGGATGGATCTTCAGCTCCATACATCAAACTGCAAAAAAATGAGCAAAAAGTATTAAGGATATAAAAAGAGTCATAATGAAAAATATATCAAATGAGAAAAAAAATTCATTGCTACTCAGCACTAGGCAAGATTTGATTATTTATGCTACCAAGAGGATTTAAATCAAACATAAATGGATGACATGAAAAATAGAAAATGTAGCAATAAAACCAAAAAGCTTGCCATACCAAAAATGATTTTGATCCTCTCCAGTTACCTAGCAACTACACATTATTAGAAATACAATGCACACTTACAAGTTCGGATAGATTCCACCCAAAGTTATAAATTGTGAAATTAGGTATTAAAGCATTTTAAGGCATACAACTCAAAATTAAACCATCAAATTAGTTAAAGAATATAAAAAATGAAGCATTTGAGAGTAATTCTCATCAAGACTAGATAAAAAATAATATCACAGAATTTTGAGATCAATTTTCTTCCAATAAAGCATTCAAGTTAATCAAGAAATATCAAAATAATATCATAAAATTTCATACAAGTACTTAACAAAAACAAAGAAGTTCAAGAAAAAGAAGAAAATTAAAAAAAATTAAGTAAAAATATCCTAAAATAAACTAGTTATTACTAAAGACATCAAACATGAAATTTTCATCATTTAGGAGGTCTTCATAAGAATTATTATTGCATTCTATTGCTTTCTGCTCTCATTCTCACTTATAACAACATCCTTTCAATTTTTTTCAGCATATTCAATTTCAATCATTTTCCTGGTAGCTACTTAATAAATCCAAAAATAGTATTAATTGTTGAAAACATAAAAAAGTCTCTAAAGTACTTGTATGTGGCCAATTTAATTCCAAAGTATCACATCACATTTTCTAATTCAGTCGGACATACATACAACATCGATCCCAAAGAATCCTTCCAGTAGAAATTGATGAAAATTGGGATTCAAAATTGATCCTAATTTTGCCCCTCAATTATCTAATTTTCCCAAATTTAATCCTTAAGGGACAGTTTGAGAACAATTTTATACACTCAATCAACTAAATTAAGGAAATATGACGCTATGGAACTAAATTGACACAATATATATGGTCAATGGACTATTTTGATCCTTTTCCCTTAAAGGCGGTTATATTAAATTATTAAAGTTTTTAATTCTTCGATATAAAAGATGTTATGCAAACATTTTATGTTATATTTCTCAGACTTAACAAGTTCTTATTCCATCAATATCCAAAAAAAATGTCAATATTTAGATTTCCCTCTAGCAATTATGAGGGTAAAACTCCTTCAATCTATAACAAACTGATCATCCCTTATTTTTTATGTATAGTGCCACACCCCAATTGACCCTCCTCCCCTTTTTAGGGCCAACTGCAATGCGACAAAAGAAGATTCGGTTAAACTAAATTCTCACCAGTATTCATCATGACTTGCATAATCCGGACACAGTGGATAATGAACGAATCTACCTAAATCACCACAAACATACATGATATAGTTCATTTCATAACTCATTCATATTCACATATAATTGGAAGCGTAAAAATCATATCATCTAAACATATATACATAACTGCTAAATCCAAAATAATAAAAGTACGTATTCAACAGTTTGTACAAGCTCTCAAAACTATATAATGCAAAAGTTGTACATGTCTCACCTAACTACTTGCCTCGGTACTTCTTACCTCTTCTTGAAAGTTGACAACATAAAATGAGCTACAACAAGCTCAACAAAATAGTCATGATTAAAATAAAATTTTATAGACAAAAAAAAATAACATGCATGTTCATATAAAACTCGTGTACATGTTCCCAACATATGTCATAACATGTTATAATCTTATAAAACATGTAAAAGAAAAAACATGTAATGCAAGAAATCATGACTACTACATAAAGGATTTATTTCATCCATTCATATGTAATCATAAGCATATTCATAAAAGTCGTTAATCTAATCATAGGAAAGTCACTTATAATTGTATAAGCCTCAACTATTTTCATGTCATGTCATGTCATGGGTCATCACCCATCCCAAAGGCTACATTAACTATAAATAAAAGTTGGGTCTCTCCCAACATAGACTGTCCTCGTCCGATCCCAGCGGTTCCTTTCGTCCCTACATGATCCCAACGGTTACTGAAGTTTTTACCCTGTCTGAATATCAGGAGTCGAGAATCATATCACTTTCTATAATTTAGACTTGCAAGCATTCATCTAATAATCTATCTATAACATCACTTGTGAAATTTCTTAAATAACAATTCCTATAACAAATATTCATCACACACACTTCATATATCATATGCATGAGTCATAGTAGCTGAACCTACTAGTAATGTAAAATTATAGGTATTTAAATAACAATTCCTATAACAAATATTCATCACACGCACTTCATATATCATATGCATGAGTCATAGTAACTGAACCTACTAGTAATGTAAAATTATAGGTACTGTAAGTGACAAAACAAGTAATGTAAAATCATAGGTATTGTAAGTGACAAAACAAGTTTGCATTCATATAGTATATACAGGTATTCATTTCATAATATACAGAAAATCTTGAATACAATTATGTTAATAATAATCACATCAAAATCTACTAAGAGTTATTTTTTTAAGTTAGTATGGAATTATTTCACTTAAATAGACGAAGCAGCCCTGCAACGAGTTTTCCCAATATCGCCAAGTTCTTCGTCTTAGTGTAACCAACCCGGAATTCATAATCTCTTAAAAATAAATGAAATTCGTAATTGAGATATTAATTTTTTTCCCAAATATAATTTCTTGTTTTAACATGCTTTCAAGGAGATCTTCGACATAATAATGCTTCCTTGATTCTTTCCTGTTCTACTCCGTCTTCCTTTCCGCTTATCCCTTTCCCAACTCATGAAATAAACCTCCTGAAAAGTGCAGCTCTTGTTTCGACAGTCCTGAGGAAAGCTAAAACAAATAGAAAACACATGGAATATTTGCATTTGTAGAAAATTTCAAAATGAAAGTGTATAAGATTAAAAGACTATCACAAATATCGTAAAAGAGAGGTTTATACTCACTACCTTTCTCCCAGAGTTTCAAACTGAGAGCTGTTGATGCCAGAGTTAACTCAAAACACAATTGAATCACAAATATTATTGCTAAAATTCAAAACAGTTACAAATAAGATACTTGAAAATAGAAAAAACAATGACACGACACAAAAATTGGGCATCAATCGGGTGGTGAGGGGGCTATCAATGGTGGTTGTGATTGGGCAAAAGTAAGGATGTAATGGGAGGATCGTTGGAGTCAAGCAGATGGTGGCATGGGAGGGTAACAGAAACCAGGTGGTTTGAGGTTTGGGGACAGTAAGTAGAAGGCGGCAAGATGGTGGTAGGTTGTGGCAAGGGGGAAGGGAACAGCGGGGGTTGTGATTGGGCGGCATAAAAGGGGAAGGGTGGTTGTGGTTGGGTTTTAGCAAGAAGAAAGAGGAGGGTGTGTGGTTGAACTGCAGCGAACAGAGAGGTGGATTGGTCTTGGGAGATGAGGGACTGTAGCAGGCAGAAATAGGCAGGTGTTGCAGATGAACTGCAATGAATAAGAAGGGGGTAAGGCGACTGCAAGGAGAAAGTTGTGGAAGGGTAAAACGGAGGATAATCTCCACCTCAGAGTTAGATATACCCGAAGCACCACCTGTCCTCGGATATAGCCCTAAGAAGGAAAATGGAAGAAGCCGACAGTTATCTTGATAGAAAACACACAAAAACTAACCTTAAGATGAGAATAACACATATATAATCATAGATAAGTAGGAGGGGGATAGAGAAAGAGGCGGAAGCATTCCAGCCCTAATTAGGGCCGACTGATTCAGCCTCCTAGTCGAACCGGCAGTCACCTTGTTGAACCCTGGATTGGTTCAACCTTAGCAGCCCCATGTCAGTCTCTCAAGGTTGGGAGAGCTTCAACTTCATTTGTCGAAGCTTCTTTTTCTTCTTCTGCATTCGTAGCAACACTATATCAGGCTGTTAGATGAACTATCTCACAAAACATTAGAGGAGCTTTCACCACTTGCGAGCATACATTCATCTCAATCCAACCTTTGGAGGCTCAGGACTGATCAGGCTATGGCCTGCTGTCGGCAGCTAAAAAGAAGATGAGAAGTTGGTTTGTGGGGTTGGTCGCCCGTAAGAAGTTGTCGGTCGCTGGAAGTGAAGTCTCATCGCCCGCTTCGGAAGGACGTTTCAATTTACATATATATATATAATTTTAGAAAAATATGAAATCAAACTGACCTCATATTTTTCGCAGTTTAAATGAAATAGCGCTCTACCTCAAATCCTGCATCTATCCCGAGGGATAAACACAAGACTTGAAGATGAGGCTCGATCAAATAAACTAAGAAATATATGACATCCGTTTGGTCTGCAAAACCATTTTATTTGCCGACAAGTTCCCCTATTTAATACAAAGAATTAAATAGGGTTTATTTTAGACTGAGTTTGGAAAAACTTCTTATATGGGCAAGCCCCTATAGTTAATTACATCTTAAATGACCGAAGTCACCTAAAAAAACTCTCGATAAAAATCAGGGAATATTATCTTCAAAGAAGTCAAAAGGATAGAAATTTTCAACGAAATCGGACGAAAAAGTGTGAAAGAGGAAATGCTCGAACCTGAAAAAATGTTGAGGAATCCAAATGAAGAGAAACTAGGGGACGCCACAGATCCAGAGGAGAACCTCAATGACTTCCCAGTCTATCCTATGATTTGGCTCCAGTTTTGAGAAGAAATTATTAAAGTGTTTCATCCTGCCAATTTTATTTAATTAGGGCTTATATTTGCGCGATAGGGTCATACAAATTGCCTAGAAGATATGAGAGTTTATGTCGTATCGGACGACAACCTCAGAACCTAGAACGAGTTAGGGCTTAATTCGTACAGCAGAGCTATACGAATGCCTAAAGAAAAGGTGGAGGACTTATGTTACGCTAGGCAGACAACCTCGTAATCCTATGGATTGTTGTTTAATTTCTAGGAAAAGGGATGGTTTTGCTGGGGAAGACATGTTCTGCTGTCGAAGATGATCGTGTTGCCCACCGCACTAGCTCCAAGCTCCCCGACATGACGAGTTTAAGTTTTCTAGGGTGTCCAGTTATAGTGTTAAATCAAAAGGTCCTATGGTTGTAGTCCTCTAAACATCATATGCAAAAAGGAAACATGCTTGAAGTTATATAATGTAAAGTGTGCGATGCATGAACAAACAATAGAATGCACGTAGAACAGTAGTAGGCAAAACAAGAGCAGTATAACATGCTATACGAGAAGAACAGTAGCAAGCAGAAACATGAATAATATAACATGTTGTACGGTACGATAGCAGATAGAAACAGAAATAGTATAACATGTTGTATAAAAAGAGCAATAGCAGGCAGAAACAGGAAAATTAACCGCTGTAAAATGTAAAGCAAATCTGTACGCCCGTGAGATCCGCTGTTCCTTAAGTATAGCAAACCTAAATGCATCTCAAAAAGCAAATCCCGAAAGAAACGTCGTCCAGGAAACCCGAAGAAAAGCGGAG
>NW_018164665.1:375315-379693 GCF_001263595.1 Phalaenopsis equestris
GACACTTATGCATCGGACATAAGCATCGAAAACCGAACCAAGAAGCAAGGAAAGAAAAGAACAAAAATGGGGTGTGAGAGAGGAGGCACTGATCCATCTAAAACACCGAAAAGGAGATTAGATCAGTTCTTAAAACTCGTATCGAAAAGACCTGGAAAAATAGAGCCCGACTTCCCATAAAATCACATAAATGCTCATGATCGGGATCACTACAAAGAGATGAACAGCAGGTAGGACTCACGGCCAAGGCAAAACCCGAGGCACAGAAGGGGAGGAAACTCACGGCTGAGGCAAACCCAATGAACAACAAGTGAGGCTCCTGACCGGGGCAAACCCAAATCAATTCTCTACAAGTTTTGATATACATAGGAGAGTACAAAACATCACCAATCTCTCAAAATAACAAGTTTGATCCATCTACAACCATTCAAATGATTCAAACTCAACAAGAAGGAATAAATTAAACTCGAGGAATTCCAATGGGTCTCACGGGTAGGGGTAGGAAGCAAAGCCAGCAAAACCACCTCCAACCATCCCTCAGGTAAGGGCTAAACGAAGCAAACCAAGCACCCAACTAGAGGCAAACCGAGTAACTAAAGTCAAACCGAGCCCAGCAGAGGCCAAACGAAACAAACACAGCCCCTAACTAAAGCCAAACCGAGCCCAGCAGAGGCCAAACAAAACAAACACAGCCCCTAACTAAAGCCAAACCGAGCCCAGCAGAGGCCAAACAAAACAAACACAGCCCCTAACTAAAGCCAAACCGAGCCCAGCAGAGGCCAAACAAAGCCCAAACATTGATACAAATTCAAGTTTTGATAGAAATTAAAATCTCAGCCACCTCTAAACAAATCAAAAATCAGTAAGAGCCCAAAGTGAGCTTCTTAAAGCTAGCAAAAAAAACTTCAACACCTCAACAAAAGGGCAACATCTCCTACCTTTGCAATGAAAACGGAGCACCAACAAAAGCCCGAAGCCGAGCCATTCAAGGCCCAAAACCGAGCCCAGCAATATCAAACTCCAGACTCCCATAAAGCATTAAAGATTCAACCCTTTCAAACCCAGAAACATGACTTCAAATCAAGCCAAAACCGAGCCCAACAGGAACCGAAAGCCAAAACCGAGCCCAACAAGATTAAAACCAAGCCAACCTCAGGCTTCCATAAAAAAAATAAAAGTTCTAGCCATTTCAAGCCAAAACCAAGCCTCCGACCCGAGGAATCACCTGCATATCTAAATATTCCAAGCATGAAACAATTCCAACAGATATTTGAATAGGGATGATGCCTCATGAGGAGCTAAATTGAACCCCACACATGTATATAAAAACAAAATAAAATGAACTCTCTAGCATTCATTTTTAAGCAAGAGCAAGTCTTAAGATGCCAAAGCCGAAACCTCCCTAGCATGCATGAAAGCCCCAATAAATTCTTCAATATCTCATGCTAAACGAAAGATAAGCGGAAAGTTTAACAATACACATCCCAACATGCTTGCAAGAGGAGTAGAAATTATTCCAAAACCATGCTTCAATTATCCAAATCGCTACCAACATAAATATGATGCAAGAAACATAAAACACGCCATATCTCCACCATTTTAAGCAAATATTCAAATCTAAATCCTAAAACATGCTCACATTTCATCCTTCACATGCTCTTAAAGTGAATACCTCAAAAATGTATGAAAGTAAAGTGAACCAGCATGCTGTATCATCCAACCGAACCAAGTTCAAAGGCTCGACAGAGAGGAAAACCGAAAGGAAACAGGGCCCCAAAGAAAAGGGGGAAGAAGAGGTACCTCCTTAATGCCAATGTAAAGCACTGCAACACAAGAATCCACCTCAAAGAAATGCTCTCACAGAAATTCTCTTTCCAATCTCCTCACAGCCAAAATTTTTACTCTCCTCTCAGAAAACTTTTCTCAACAATCTTAAAAATTTCAAAAGGAATTGTCTTTATAGGCAGAGAAGAGAGGAGAAGAGAAAAGAGATCACACCCTCGACCCACGACACTCGAATCGGGCCAAAAAAGAAAAGGGCACGCCCCCTGCTCACAGAAAGCGAAGCCACCGAAACCTCTCGGACCGAGCGGCCAGCCTAGTGAGAAGCAGTGGGAAGAAGAGAAGATATTGCCGTTCAAGTGTACCAGGGAACAAGCTTCCCAGAGTCAAACTACCAGGAAAAGGAAAAACCACAACCTAAGGAGACTGGCACGACTTCGGGAAGGAGGGCCGCGAGCAGAAGAATGTCAGGCAAGGACGAATATGGTCAACCCTCTCTCGCGCGGAGGAAGAAGAGTTCGGTCGGCTCGAGAACGAGAAAGAGAAAGGGCCAGGCACGCAAACGGGAGAAGGAAGGGAGGCAGAGCTCGGACGCGGAGAATGGGGAGTTAGGGCTAAAGAGGAAAGGGGTAAAAATAGTTTTAATATTTATAAATATACAAATGCATTTATATTTATCAAATTTCATGCGATTTATTTGTGCGTGGTGCCCAAGCAAAATGGGTGTCCTCCCTAGGCAAAATCGACGTTCCGGACGTGCCGGTGCAGTCCGTTTTGTCATCCGGGGTCGCTCGGACGACGTCGTCGACAATTGGGTCGAAAACGCGTCAAAATTCAAATTTTACAAAATTTCGACCCGCGATCGATCGTTTCAAAAGGTTTACTCGAGCATTTGACAGGTAACAGTGTAAACGATGTGAATTGTGGCGATCGGACGCGCCGACTCTCCGAATTACGAAGTTTTGTGCGCGAGGGAGTGCGAATTGTGCAGAAGGCCACCCTAAGGCTCAGAAAGGTCTTATAGGGATCTCTTTTGGGTTTCCTCATGTTGGTTTCATCCTTCTAAATGCTAGAAGTTGATATCACACACGCAAAACTCAAGAAGAGGACAGAAGTGGGTTAAATTTCTAAAATGAGGTGGGTCCCGTTCGGCCGTTTCTAAGGTTCTAAGATAGTCAAAGGGAGACCCCTAAGGCTAGAACATAAATCCTACGAGAAAGACTAGACCTCACTAAAAATGAGGTCAACACCTGCATGTAACAAATATATTGTTGGATCCTCCAAAAGTAACTCAAACTTAACTCAGTCAGGTCTAAAGTGAAGGTACCATGAACCTCCTCGAATGGTGGTGGTCTTGGCAGTAAGGTATCGTTCGTGATGTCCTGAAATGCTCTCTATACCGCTCTCGTGTCTGGAATCAATGTCTCGGTCCTATCATCCTCTATCATCACCAAAATTGGTCTCACTGATGATGCTCTAGTGCAAGGGCACCTGTAATCTCGGGCTCTGCAGAAGAAAGGACGATGCACTTCCCCTCTTTGGTGAAGGAGTAGGTGTTTTTGAATCCGTCGTGCTAGCTTATACAGTCAAATTAGTATGATCTCCCCAACAAAAGGTGGCAGACATTCAACGGGACTACGCCGCACCACACCTGATCCTGCAGCTGGCTTCTAATTGAGAACTCCACTTGGCACCTCAGGTCAATGCTGGTCTTATTCTCTTTCAGCCATGTCGGTTAATACAGCTTGGAATGCTCTGAATCATGATGCCCAATTTCTTTACCATCTGTGTAGATGTTACATTCTTACTGTTCTCCATCAATGATGAAATTACATACCTTCCCGTTCAAAGTGCAAACTGTGTAGAATGTGTTGTGGATAAGCCACTGTGAATCCCTCATCTCCTTAGCTGCAAGACCCGTCAAACCACGAGCAACTTGCCCCCATTAGGTGGAAGATGATGCACCTCACCTTCTTCCTCAATTGTCTCCTCGCCACTGACCTTCTCCACAGCGCCCTACCAGTAAAAGACACAACTAGGCTCGCAAGGCAGCTAGAGACGATGTGTCTAAAGCTGTGGCATTTGAAGTTTTTTTTTTTGTGGGAATTGTATTAGATGTGCCACCCTTGCAAGGCTTCTTCTCACTGTGAGTAGTTCTATTCTTATCCAAACCATTTTTCTCAACTCCCTGAGGCGTGCTCCTATTGGTGTCTCCAACAATGGGTGGCTGTCTGACTGGTGGTGGTTGTCTGTACTGTTTCTGTTGTCTTTCTACTTTCAATGCTAAAATCTGGATATCTTCGAGCAACCAATAAGGTTGCAGCTACACCACATTGCTAATAATGAGCTATGATGTGTTTTTTCTGGCTCAACCAATTTACACTTCATCTGTAACCAGTCAAATTGCATCGTGAACTCCTCCACTGATAGGTCATTCTACTATAGGTGGTGCTGTCTCAAAAGCATGTCCTGGCAGTAGTAAGGAAGTAAATATTTTCTCAGAATCGCCTTCCACATCTCCCACTTGGTAATCTTGTCATTGCCCTCTCTTTTCCTCTGCCTCTGCGAGTTTTTGCACCATAGGGAGACACTCTTT
>NW_018164665.1:379704-407452 GCF_001263595.1 Phalaenopsis equestris
CACTCTTTCTCTATTTGATAGCAAGAAGCCTTAACCTTTATCTTATGGCACCTTTTTGTACTCGAAAATCCTCTCAACTAATTGCAGTCATTCGATAAAGTCGTCTGGATCCAAACCTCCATCAAACTCTGGTAGATTCACCTTGATTTCGTAGTATCTGTCGTCCAAATAATGTATTTTCTCTAGGCTTCCTCTGATACTGGATTCAGAGTAGTGGCATTTTATCTTTCACCTTCCATCTCCCTATAGAAGGGGTTGAAATTCTCGTCTCTTCGACTTTCTCTGTCACCATCAAGGGTATGTCCCCTTGGGTTTCATCCTCAATGTCCGCAAGCATCTAATAAAGTTGATGAATCTCTTGTTGTAGCTCTTTCTGGGTAGGCTCAGGCTGGGTGACATGGCTAGGGTTTAGAGATAAGAGGAAAAGGGTATAAAAATTGATACAGGCACTATAGAAGAAGCACAATTAGCATCTGATATTTTCAATGCAAATATTAGCATCGGATTAGAGGCTGATAAACAACAAAAAATTAATTATGACATTTGCGTCGGATTTTGCGTCTTGTGTCGGCTTATTTATCAAAATAATAAAACTCCTTTTAGAGTTGTAACGGATTATGCATCGAATTTGCGTCGAAAAACTCGACGCAAGTACTTTACTTGTTAGTGTCGAAATAATCTGACGGAACTTCAATGCAAATCCTGTGCAAATGACATAATTTACACATCCTGCACGCCTAAATTTCATTCTGCGCTCGATCTCTCCCTCTGCCTGAATAACTCACCTTCCCCTCTTCCCTTTCCCTCTATTTCATTGCTTCGCTCAAATCCATCGCCTTTCCGAACGAACCTTCACAATACAGTCGCCATTAGAGCTAGTTTAGAAGGTAACGAAGTTCGTGTGCAGAGACCACCGAAACTTCCGCAATTCTCATCCTTCCGCTCCGCTCCAATCAGAAAATAGTGAAGAAGGTAATTTCATTTGCGCCAGTCTTTAAATTTAAATTTTGTTTAGTGAAATGGATCTTTCATAGGTAATGTTTAGGTGTTCTGTATGTATGAAAATATTTGTGTGATGTATGTCTTATCCACATGCATAGTTAATGTGTATGGTCATGAGAGGTGAGGGAGTAGTGAGCAGAAAAGGGCGAGTATTGCAGATGAACTACAGTGAGCAAGAAGGGGGTGTAGGGCGACAGCAAGGAGGTTGTGGGAGGGTAGAGCGGAGGATAATCACTGCCTCGAAGCGAGATACAGTAGGAGCATCAATCGTCCTCGAATACAACCCTAAGAGAGAAAACGGAGGAAGCTTGCGGGTATCTTGGTAGAAAACACACAAACACTAACCCTAAACAGAGAATATCACATAAAAATAATAGATAGGTAGGAGGGAGGGGAAAGAAGCAGCAGCACTCCAACCTTAATTAGGGTCAGACGATTCAGCCTCCACGCTGAACCAGCAATCCTCTTGTTGAACCATAGACCGATTCAGCCTTAGCGCCCCACTTCAGCTGTGGCTCCCTAACTAGCCACTCGACCTGCCTTGCTCCAATAACGAAACACACAAATGAGCGAAATCGAAAGATGGAGGAAGAAATGAAAAAAATGCGACAATTAACGTGATCCGATGAAAATCCTAGCCGTTCAATTACATCCAACCGATGAATGCGTGACATGAGGTAAATTTACATCATTTTCCAACCTAAAAACTATGTTCTCTGATTCAAATACAAGATTTATGCATATGAAAATTTTTGTGGTGACATTTTGGAGGTTATAGATGTTGAGTGTGAATCACGAAGACAAAAATCATAGTCGCCAAATTTAGGGCACCGGCTTAATTACTTCAAAGTTTGGCATAGTTATGTCGAGTTCACAGTTGATCTGACATAACTACGTCGGTTGCGACATAACTATGCCGACCACGGGCGTGATTACGCCGCCGCCCTGGGCGTAATTACGCCGCCACCAGGTTAGGATCAAAGTGACAAGATTTTTCAAGTTTTGGCAAGATCTATATAAGAAAAGCTTGGGTACGACCTAAGGGAAGTTGGGTAGGCTTTGCGAGCTCTCTTCGGTAAGACTAAGGTTCTACTTCAAACCCTAGGAGTTCTCTTTTTCTTCCTTTGAGGAGGGAACTTTCAGGGTGATTTTTTCTTAGTATTGAGAGTGTTTGTATGAGCAACAGATTGATTGTTGTGTGTGAGAGAGATTGTGGAGAGGGTATCACTATAAGGTGAGGATTTGGTGTATTGTTGAAGGAACTTGGATTGGTTGTAACTTTGTACTGTCTTGAACTTGTATCTTAAAATGTTTTAATGAAATTTTTCATGTTTTCCCTCATCTCATAGCTAAATCAGCATTCATGCTCTTATGATGTAAGGATAAATTTATTGATGTTTTGCCATAAGTTTTTCCACAAACAGTTTTTGTGTTTTAGAACAATACATGTTGATGTGTTAACATTTTGATCATCATTCACTTCTAATCCGATCAATTAGGTAGTTAAAATTTCTTGTAATCTAAGATTTTTTACTATCTCCTTAAATAATAATTTAACACATGATAGCCCAGTGTCACCTCTGAGAGACTCAAAGTTGTTAGAACTAACTGTTCAAAAAGCTGCGGTGGCTGTTAGAAAAAAATATCTTCTTGAAGAAATCAGCCCGTTGTTTTCTAACAGTCACCACAGGTAGTCATGTGTGGTGAAATAATGCAACTTTCAGCTGCTGCTTTTCAAGAACGCATGCAAAACAATTATTCCAAACAGGAGAAATTGCGGTGCAAGATTGCACCGCCGCTGCACCACCATCCCAAACGCACCCTCTATTTATTATTATTTTCATTTACTGCTCTTATAGGATTGTTAGGATTTTCATTCATGTACTTTGATCACCTCGAACTAAATTCAGTGGTTTATTAAACTAGAACTTTTCCCATTAAAAATATTGATATTAACCTCGTGGGATCGATACACAAACTCAGAATTTGTATATTACTTGATTGCAATGTATACTTACGTCATTAACCAACATGAATCATAACAAAGTTTGGGTATTGATGTGCACATAACTACGAAGGAGGTCGGCTGGCTACAACAATTTGAAATTAAGTATTTAATTACATACCAATATCTTATTAATTTTATCTCTCACTTTATTCATAATTTATATACAATGTTACACATCAAATTGCTCGATTCAACATGTAGAATTTTATAAAACTGGTTTGGTCAAATTTTGAGAGATGCAAAATTTGGTAAGTGTTTCATAATTCCCAAAATTTACTTGATTTTGCCAGAATGGAGTGTTGCATATAGTTATAGTTTCCTTTGACGTAGCAAATAAAGAAGCTTCAATAGCACCTACTCATTTTGATTTGATGTAGCAATTCTTGTCGACAAGTAATCAAGCACAGATAGTTTGAAATGCCTTACATGTAACTGTCAGACACAAACAAGACTTCGACACACTATGACAATTGTTTGTTAGTTTAAAAACCATCTCAAGGTCATTTAAAAGTAAAATTTCATTCTGACACAATCGAGACACAAGTTGGGCATGCCTCGACGCACCTGACACACCTAAGGTAAAAGCTCATGGTCGACTATAAAATTTAAGGCTTTTGTGCCAATGTCTACTCATCAGCCTTTTCTTGTATTCCATTAAAAGCGATAAATGAGATGATCATTGACTAAATTTCTTTTGAGTTTTGAGTTTGACTAAGCCTTCGACGTGGGAGTTTTGAAGTTTTGAGGAAAGTATGAAAGAATTCAAAGGGTAATTGCTTCGACTTTGGCACATGAGACAAACAATGTAATGCCTAGAAATTAAAAGAAGAAAAAAAATCAGCTAAGGAGACGAGGATGAAGGATGGGAGGTTAACAAAACAAAGTAGAAGATGAAAAGAAAGGAAATCGCAAAAAGATGAAAAGAACACAGGGAAGTTTGGTTCCCTTCTAGAGGGACAAAACCCCTAGTGCTAGCCGAGCAACTTCATCTTCCAAGAATAGGAGACGAGTGATTGAAAACAAGGGCTTCTTCGTGTGTGTGATACCGAGAAAGAGAGCGAAGGTCAAACCGACCTCTGCTGGTCAAGGCAACTTATGTGCAGCCATCAAAACATTAAAAGTAGCAAGGGAACAACACCTGTGCAAGGGTATAGTGAATGTTGGGCAACTTTGTGAGGAAGCAAGCTAATCTGAGTGACGAGTGAGAGATTCTCACAAACAATTGGGGACAATCATCGAGTGAGGTAAGTTCCTTTCCTTTAAATATTTCTTTATTTTAGTTTATACCAAGGTTGCATCAAATTCAAAATCTAAAAATTTAGTAATAAAAATTTAGTATTAATAAAAAAAAGAGGAATAGAAAGAAATTGATATTCAGTAAATAAAATAGTCAATATAAGAAATTTAAATTTTTGAAAATAAATTCTAAAATTAATGGAGTTAAGATAATTTAGTGACCCAAAAAAGAGTTGAGGAAATAAAATGACTAGTTTACTAGAATTAAGATAATTTAATGAAATGCTAATTTTAGAAATTAATACTTACATATTTATTTATATTTACTTTAAATGAAAATTAATAAGATGGTACAAAAAAATATTTTTATTTAAGAAAATGGTGAAAGATTTATTATTTAGTTTCAATTATAAAAATTTAATAAGATTTATTTACATAGTTAAAGGCTATGTTAAATATATAAAATACATAGTAAATTGAAAATTTTAAAGAATAATGATAACTTATTTATCTAAACAAAAAAGTACTCTAGGTTAAATTATTGAAGTTAAAATGAAATTTTATAAAACCAAAATATTATAATATGACAAATTTAAATAAAAATCAATAAAATTATATATTGATAAATTTGCTAAATATTAAATTAATATAGTTCATGTGCTAAGCTAAAGGTTAGTTAATTTAACATAATTACATATAATATATACTTCAAATAATTATAGATATCTTATACATTGATTGGGTTACCTATAGAAATTTACATTTAGAAGAGTCGTTTATGACATCAAAAACGAAAAATGTTATTTACATATTAAGTAGTAAGATGAGTAGTCTTACTTTTAAATCATGATAATAACATTTTCTTTATTCAAAACCACTGTCATTGGAATAAAATTTGTTTAGAAATTTTGATAGTCTAAGTATGCTATGATGATTCTATTCTACTACTCAAATTGGTTAGATAAAAAATTAATGTCGTAAATTTACATATTTATATTGATTATGAATAAATGACATGGAATGATAAGAATGAAATGAATGTGATAATCAATATAGTTCTTGCATGTGCATGTTAAATATGATAAGAGTTCAACCCTAATAGTACTAATTGGGGATGATAAATTACTCGTGCACATGTAATAGAAAAGGTTATTCATATTAATGTGACTTACCTGGTACAATTTAGAATATATTCCTATGATATCATGAGGAAGTCCTTGTACTCAAAAATTTAGTTTAATGTTTAGAGTCGCTCAATTAATTTGTTCAGGTCTAGATTTTAGTCAAATTTCGGCCATTTATCTCCACCCTAAAATTATTATCCGTTCTATGATACTCAGTATTAAATCGTAGGGGCATTAGTTCTTCATCACTAAAACTTTATTAGTTGAAGAGATTAACTTCCTCGGTGAATCATCATTATGACTATGGGTAACCTCTTAAATTTATTTACATTCAAAAGTGACAATTTTTTATTATAGTAGAAGGGTGTCCCTAAACATATCTTACATTGTAAGTTCCTAGACATCCATTCGCATATCCTACAATATAAGCTCCTAGACATCCATTCGTATGCTTCTCCTAGGCTTTCCCTAATTAGGATTTCAGCCAAGATAGAAATGGTGGTTTAGGGTTAAGGTTAGGATATTTGATTGGATAGATGATCTAGGTTATGTGAATTATATGTTTAGAAATGGGGATGAAAAATTATGACAAATTTAGGATTTCACATGCTCTGATACCAAATAAAACCAATCTAAGATTACCGGATAATAAGGGAATGTCAAGAGATGAGTTATGAGGTTTGTAGGATAAGAAACAGAGGGGGCCACATCCTGAGTTATGCCTTAACTTTTGCTTGTGTCGCATTAACGTCTGCACCATAAACTTTTTGACATAGATGTCTTGCATTCTGCCTCCCAAGTGGACCGAGACCAGATCGATGCAAAAAAGGACCAATTTGGTTGGTTCTTTTAGGAGCCTAATTTACCTATGTAGGCTTTTAATTAGAATTATTTACTTTTGGATATTTGAATATGTTTTGAACTTCTATATAGGACACTTTTGATTTTGGTCAAGCTCTAGAGACTGATTTTCTCTAGGTTTCTCTTGTTGAATGTTGTATCCTTCGATCACTTCAGGTAGTGTGTCTATAACCTGATTGGATCTTGGTGAGAATCTCCCTAGCCGCCTTATTTGTTGTTAACTTGTTGCTTAAGCTTCCAACTTGTCGTCTAGAAGTAACTTTTGTCGATCCTCAATCATCTCCATCATGTTCCCCTCCAATAATGCGACACAGGTAGAAGTTAAGGCATAGCTCAAGACGTGGCAACAGATGTGGAAAAATGAAAATTGTATAGGTTTTAATGAGGCAACAACTATGATATTAGTGAAAATTACAGAAGAAGTTTTGTGGAGATAGTTGCAACACAAGTCTTGGTGCAATAATAATTATAATGAAAACAAGTGACTTTTGTCAAGCAAGTATTCATACATCAACAACTTGTAGGAATATTTGAAGGACTTTAGACACATTAGAAATTTCAAAAATATCCCAAAATGAACTAAATAATGTTATTGATATGTTTTGTAAAGGTGAAAGCTCGTTTGGATCACTCAAATTCACTCTAGCAGCTCATCTTATTTTGGTCGCGCTCCTCTAGCCTGTGCGTTCTTTCATTAACTCATGCAAGCTCGACATTGGCTAACACACCTCACTGATTGCTCTGCCTAGAAAAGCTTCTATGTCATCGCACTCACATTCCTCACATTGGTGCTGCACTCCAACTATACAACTACACTCAAGACACTATCACGTGATCACTCTTGCACACTTGGAAACATCTACACACGCTCACAACACTTGCTAGCTTCTAGTGGGCCACCTAAGGTTGCATCCATGTGCCCCTACCTCATTGATAGTTGCTCTCCCATCAAGTAAATTTCATCCATTATTCAAGATCCTTACCATTCATCATTTTGATAGCACTTTGTGGCTTTACTTCTCATCGACCCCGATTCCTTCTCCTTCCTTGAAAGTATAGAGTCATGTTGGTTCCTCCAAATCGACCATCATCTCATGTCAATAGCTCCTACTATCTCAAAGGCTCCTCCAACCACTTTCAATCTTGTAATAATACACCTCATGTTGTTCAAAATTGCACTCCTTTGTACAAATTGTGGGGGGGAAATCACACTTAGAATTGTGCCCGTGATTCCATTTTTTTATCATGTCAAGCCAAACTAGCACTTATTTTCTCCAAGGAAGATTTCTCTAAGCTGCCTAGGCAGCTCTCTGTCTATTGTTAAGAAAAAAATTCATTGGAGCATTCCAACATAGATGTCATCCGCAAATTCTTGTTAAGACAGATACTTGGTTAGTGACTATTTAGTGAGGTTAATTGATCCTCTCCGCATCATTATAAGATTATCCTCATATGTAGACTACACAAGGCTCTTTCTGGGCACACCATGTCAGCGGCTCTCCAATGCATATGCTAAAGTGGACTTCCCATTTTCATGCATTGATGGAACCTCCATTCACCCATATTTAAGTAGATTTTCCCCGCCCAGTAAAGGCCAACACCAACAATGTCTCTGATCAATAATCTATATATGCCATATCATAGATATTAATTAAAAGCAAATTGATGGTGAAAGATCCAAATTTTGATGACCCAAGAGCTATAATTGATGACCTTCATATCAAGAACACACTCCTTCCCTTCTCGCAATCTCCATCATCCCCTCTCTAGCCAAACTAATCACCACCTAAATTCTCAATAACTATACTACCAAGCTATTCCTCCTTTCAAAGTCCATGAAATATATTAATGAGCCTACACCCTTTATGCTTTTATATTAGATATATCAAATTATCTGATGAACCTCCAACTCTACGCATATTCTCGAAATGCACAACCAGTATACTAAGAGAAAATATGTGCATCAAATTAATTCATTATCCTATTATTCTTAATGTAATTCAAACAAAAGAGCTATATTACGTAACAGACAGTTGCAATTGATTTCATAATGTCACAACAGCTGCATATATAAGATTCATTTCAACTGGAAAGGACAGCATAAACAAGCTCTTAAGAGCACAATAAGAATAAATCAAAAACCCTAAACATACCTTGTAACAGCGCCCATCGAGCGCCCCCATAAACCAATGCAAGAGACATTTGCATCTGTTCTTAAGTGATTCACCACTGCCCTCAGATCATCTTTCTGAGATAGCAAAAACATGACTGAAATATGAGGAAAAAAAAAGATAAATAAAAAATAAAAAATAAAAAATATTCATCAAAACTATCAAAGTGACTTGCAAATAAATATTCAAAAGCAAAGTTACAATCAAATACAAAATCATGTTGTAATGTGTTTTAAAGATGGTACTCCTGCCCCAAAATGTTAGATTTACTGTTTGCAATTTCAAAATGCAAATTGCAGTCCAATAGTGCTTAATACCTAATATATTCATTAACGGAGGTTGTCAATAAGGTGCAAAATACATTAATACAAAATGGTTATTGAAGACAATAGCAAGCGTAGCAAGAGCAAAAAGAAAAAAAATAACTTGCTAAATTTAATATCATATTCATTATGCTTAGCTTTATCCTAGCATTCGCCATTCACCGCTCATGTTTAATAAATGTTTTTGAGGTTTTAAATCAAGGAAAGAATAAATCTTTTGGCACTTCATCAATGTTGCATTTAGTTTACCGAAATTATGCATTTGTTTTCCCCTACATTATCTTTAATAGATGCTACCCGCATGACCCCTCTTAAATAATCATTTCTCAACCAAACAATTCTGCTTCTTACAAACATTCATCTTAACATTCTCATTTTTATCACAGAAAACTCAAATATCAATGATTTCATTATTGCCCTCAATACATCATATACAATAGGATATATAATCGCAGTTTTATAAAATTTTCCTACAAACAATTAATAATACAATACTCCAAAAGCAATTCTCCGTTCTCCCAACCCAACTTGTGTAACTTTATTATTGCATATAATACAACTTCAAATCTAGAAATTATATTCCACTTTATGTCCTCATCACT
This sequence comes from Phalaenopsis equestris, assembly GCF_001263595.1. Classification (NCBI taxonomy): domain Eukaryota; kingdom Viridiplantae; phylum Streptophyta; class Magnoliopsida; order Asparagales; family Orchidaceae; genus Phalaenopsis; species Phalaenopsis equestris. The sequence continues at coordinate 389,032 of NW_018164665.1, forward strand.
GCATATAACATGCCCAAGATGCCTAAAATGATCACGCCGAAGTGTTAAATGATATTCTAGAAATATTGACTCATAACTATTATTTTGCACCAACAAAAAATGTACATTTATTTATTCCACCAGTCCTAGACCCTTTATCTTCCAACTGCTTTCCCAGTTATTATAAATTTCCACTCATCTCAAAAAATTGCCTCACAATTTAAAACTTTGTAAACAATAGTATATATAATGCCATCTCGCTTGGAATATCCTTTGCAGGATTTCTATAATCAATATGAAAGAGAGGGACTTCAGAATAAATGTTCATCTACTTCAATTGTTATTAGAAAATATTGAGTTATTTCGTTATAACTTCTAATGCAAATCACTGCTCAATCATAGGTTTCTTCAATAACTTCCACATAACTATGATGCTTTTTTCTTGATGTATATCAAACCAATTATCATGATATTTAAATATCTTCTTCGAGACAATTAAATTCATCTAAATAACTTATTTACACTTCAAATTTTTTAATTACTGCCATAGTACAAACATGGCACAAGAATGGATCTTCTTCCTATCATAAATCAATTTTTTTCTCCTAATCAATATGTTCTTTTTCTAAGCTTATGTTCTATTACCTTATCACAAGACTTTATTATACTACTCAAAAATTAGATTCCTATATAATATTCAAAAGCATTTACACTAAAACACTTCACCCATAACTTTATGCTTGAATATTGGTGTCAAAATACACATTATTTAATCTTTAGGCATCCACTTTGATATCCAAGTTAACCAAACAACAGGGAAAATACAACTTTTATCACAGAAAACAAATAGAAGTTCCAAAAAACGCACTGAAATAGAAATAACATGACACACAACACAAACACCAACTAGGGCTGGAGTCGAAAGTGGTGGGAAGATTGCAGCAAGGTGGCTAAGGTTGAGGGGATATGAGGATGAGATGGGGGAATTGACAGTCGGGCAACAGCTAGTGAGAATGGGTGAGGTTGGTGGCAAAGTAGCGGCAGTGAAGGATGGAGTTGGTGGCAAGGCAACAACAGGTGGGGGACTGGTGGAGTTGGCAATAGGGGGAAAAGCAGCAAGGAGGATGGAGTTGGCGGCAGGAAAGCAGTAAGCAACGACAGATAAACACCACCTCAGAACGAGTTACAACTAGAGAGCCTTCTCGCCTTCGGATATAGCCTTAGGAGGGGAAACCTAGACGCTGGCAGCTGACCTGACAGAAAGCTCAATCTATACTGAACTAAAACATAAAAAAAAATATAAATACTACTAGGATAGCTAAGGGTGGGCCCTCTCAATTAGGAGGCAATTCTTCATCAAGGAAGGATCATGCAGCCCCTCTACTCCCTTAAGCATGAATCGGTACATGCAACCAGTTTGGCAACTTGCGACTGTCACGTCCTGCATTTCATGCGGGAAACGCACCCGTGTTAGTCTCCCGAGATTAGGGTAGCTTCGACCTCGTTGTTGAAGCTTTTGTTTCCTGGTAGTATGGAGTCAAGTTTGTCGCGTTAAAGGTAACAACAAAGTTGTAATTCCCCAATAAGTCAATCTTAAAGACATTTTCATTTAGCCTTTTGAGAATAAAAAAAAGCCCATCTGCTTTGGGTCTGAGTTTTCCAAACAATCTCATGAAAAATCTCTCTTTCTTCAACCTGATCCATAATAGATCTCACTATAAAAATTTTATCCTATTTTTGACAATCATATGTTGTCGGTAAGTATTAAAGAACTGTCGGATAATTAATTTTCGCCACCTTTTTGAGGATTTCAGGGGCATAGCTAATATGTGTTTCTGACAGGTTTACATCATCGACGGATTACCGACGGGTCTGACTCGTCAATATATACTAGATTAAAAATCATGGTTAAGACATTAGTTTCTGTCGGTAAGATAAACGATAGGCGTAGACCATCAGATTGCATAATAAAAACATCTGTTTATGCAATAGAGCAAGTAAGCGACGAAGAGGAAGCTGAAGAAATAAGATGAAGAGTACCAGTTCCATCGAATGAGAGCAAGATCCTGGTGTTTCAACGAGTCCTACGGACTGAGGCCAAGAGGGATCGGCAGTAACTTTGCCACAACATATTCTATACATGTTGTATTGAGAAAGATATGCATTCTCGTCATCGATGGAATAGCAAGAAATTGTCGTCGACAAAGATGATGGACAAGTTGAGCCTCAAAACTCAGAGGCACTCATTGGCGTGGTTGAGGAAAAATAGAGTCGACATTGACAGGAGATGTCTCAAAAAAATTTTTATTGGGAATCAACTGCAAGATTAGATTTGGTGTGATGTGAAGCCCATGAATGCATGACACCTTTGTTTGGGAGAACATGACAGTTCGATCGTCAAACTCAGCATGACGGATTCAGGAACACCTACTCCACGAAAGATGGAAAGCGCATAGTCCTTCTACCTTTTGTAGAGGTGCCCCTTGCCAACGGAAAAGCGCTAGTAGAATCCATTTTGGAGGTGACAAAGAATGCAAGATAGAAAAGCAAGTTTCAGACAAAGGGCAGCCATTACAGAGAGAGTTTCAAAGCATCATATTTGATAGCTTACAGCAATGGCCGCCATCATTTGGGGAGGTATAGACTGCCCTTACTTCAGATCAGATTGAGCTAACTTTGGGTTATTTAGGAGGATTCTACAAAATATACATGACATGAAGTCTCAATTCAGTTCAATGATGTACCCCTAGAAGGTTAGACCGATATAAATGTATGCTCGCAAGTGGAGGAAGATCCTCAGGTATTTTGGGGGACACTGCAACTATCGATGGGATCCAGGTGCTTCTTGGGCCACAGTTGAAGATTCCTTAACCTCGAAAGGTAACAACAGCTCTGTCAATTTCAATGTGTAGATAAAATCTTTGAAGAATGAGACTGAAACTCTCCTAATCCCGGGAGTGACGTAGTGCATCCACGCCCCAGGCGCGGCAAATAACGTGATCTTTTCCACGCTCCAATTTTATCCAAGGGAAGTAGAGGTTGGCTGGTCCTTCCAGGCATGAGCTTCCCTCTTATTTGGAGCAGGGTCCACTCCTCTTTACCCTAAGCCTTTAAGTATGTTTTTTTGTGTTTTCGTGTAATTTTTTTATTACGTTTCTGTCAAGATAGCTGTCAGTGTCACATGTTTTCCCTTCTATGGTTGTATCCGATGATGAGTGGTGTTCTAGCTGTATCTCGCTCCAAAGTGGTGACTTATCTCCAACTCCCCTTGCCCCCACATCCATCCTTCACTGTCACAACTCCATCCCATTCCAACCGCCCAAGAAAGCCTCTCATGACATGCCAACAACCATCCACCTACCAGTCGTCTCCCTTTACGCCTTCTGGTCTTGTTGTCGTTCCAACCTTCCCCTTTTCGGTCATGTTCCACCTCTCCATCCTTTCCAACCTGTTGTCCCTAGCCGCCAACCCTTCTCCTCACTATCGTCATCCCAATTATAGCCCGCTTATTGCCTTTCTGCGGTCCAACCCTTCTATACTAGTTTCCTTCCCCTAAACCGCAACCCAACACCCTCTTCATAGTGTTAATGCCTCACAACAGAACCCCATATCATCATTCAAGCACTCTCCATCCCTTCCCACCTCCATAGCCAATCATCACCAGCTCGAACCTAACCTTACTTTCAGTTTATGCATCGTGACAGTTATTTTTTCCTTTCAAGTGTGTTGATTGTAACCATTTTTTTTGGATTTTGCACTAAAAGTATTTCTTTACTCGTTGTTTGATGCAGGAGCTAGTAGGGAAAATAATGGAAAACACAAAAACAAACTTTCATTAATATTAAAATACGATTGCAACATGACTCGAATGGAAATAAGGACAGAAACACACAAACAACACAAACAAACACTTCTAATTGGATTCCAATAGGTGGTGGAGATCGGCGAGGTGGGATAAGATGGCTAGTAGGGGTGGTAATGGCCCAGGTGTTGATTGCAGCGAGGGGGGAAGGCGTGAAACGGTAAGGACAACAAGTGGGAAGAGTTGTTGGTGGTCAACAATGATAATGGGATGGTTGGGAGGAGCTTGAATGGAGTTAAGAGGGAGGGATAGCAATAGTAATATGTAGAGAGGGGAATGGTTTGGTGTCGGGGTGTCGGGGTGTCGGGGTGTCGGGGTGTCGGATGGAGAGTTTGGTGGTTGAGGAGCGAAGAGTAAAATGTTTGGAAAAGGTAGAAGAGAAGGATACAATAACCTCCTAGAAGAAGGATATAGCCAGAGCACCATCATCTCCTCGGATACAGCCCAAAAAGGGGAAATAGACTTCACACAATCTGAACTCAAACACAACTCAAATCTGACTCCCACATACACAAAGACAATAATTTATAGGCTCAGGAGAAACTTCTACACAAAAGTGATAGGTGGGAAAGCCGAGAGGAATCCAGAAATTACTTCCTAGAAAAGATCTGGTGTGAATAGCCTGGATGGATTGCGAGAATTCGCGATTTCTCCCGCATCCGCGAGTTCGCGGGTTTCCCGCGTCGCACGAGGCTTCACGTGATTTTGCGCAGTTTTGTGAGATTTGGCGTGAGGCTTCGGCCGCATTAGAACGCCCCGCGCCAAGCGCTATTCGGCGCACAATTTCGGGTGTTGTTCTACGCCCGCGTCATTGTTGTTTGGGTCGACTCCAATATCAACTATGCAATAAGTACATGGTAGTTAAATAAAGCAGCCGCCAACAAAAAGATCAAGAAGTTGCATTCATTTAGAAGGAACTGAATATCTGCAAGTTAAAGTTTAACATCATCATTCATGCACTGTTAAACACCATGTGCCAAGCTAAAAAACGTTATTCAAAATTAGAAGCTATGCAAAGACAACGTGTGATCAATAGAGGCACTGCCTCAACTCATCAAACATATTACACCATAAAGCGAACCCTTACTTCATTCCATCCCAAAGAAACATGCTCGCCTTCGGAGAGTCCAGATCCTGAAAAATCAAGGGCAAAAACCGAAATGTTTGATGGAAGTAATATAATAGCAGCCTCACTGGCATCGGCCCTGCACCCACTGAAATAAATTTAAACTATGTTACCAATCAAAAAGAATCACCAATACCAGCATAAAAATTTAAATATAAACTAAAAAAATAATAATTAAGGAAACATCACTGTTTCTGAGTTTGAAGCTCTATTTCTTGCAATACATTTAGTGAAACCAAGCATAATGTTATCCAATTCTCTTTAAAATGAACCAAAAAAAATTGAACTTATAAAGAATTGGGAGATAGAATGAACAGAGTCGAATTTCAATACTAAAGAAGTCAAATGCAAGGAAAAAAGAAAAAGAGTTTGAAAATTAATAAGAACATAACATCAAACCAGAAGCATTATGTGAAATGAATTCAGATAATCTTAGAAGTCTGCCTGAAAGTGTTTTATGTTTGACAAGAAGGAATCCTTAAGAATCAGGTTCAACTAAAGGGTGAAGTGCAATTTATTACAATAATATGTGGTGGGCATAAGAAAATAATTTCCTGTCAAATTGGAGTTACACCCCTAAATTTCTTAAGCTAAAGAGCAAGTTTTCAACAACCAGGTACTTTAGGTCAGCAAATTAGACGCTTGAATCAAGTTGATGAAGGCTCTCGGTCAGATGCGTTTGGTTACCCATCTGGAAAGGCATATCAAGATGGTACTGAAACAGACATGAAAGCCAAGATGAGCAACAATACACCAGTATGCAAACATATATTTAACATGATTAGCTACTTTCATAAGGCCGACATAAATGGGACTATAATAGACTCTATCATCTTCCTTTACCAAAAGCAAGTCAATTTACATCACTAAAAAGATGAATCAATTAACTCTTGAATGAACTTTGAATTTTTTTGAGTTTATCTAGAGGACAAAGGGTGTTGAAGCATGTTGTTGAGGATCTCCTAAGTCTAAAAATGTAAGTAGAACAAACCGTTGGGAATGCCAAGACATAAGGCAAGAAGGAAAACGTTAAGAACAAGAAAGCAACAGCAAAGCTAATGGTTAAAGGGCCAAACGAAAAATGTATTCACTGTGCTCACCTTAGCCTCCAGGAACTAAATCAAAGAATGAGGTAAATATAATTCACATGTTGTAGAAACATGTTTAATAGAGAACGATTTATCAACCTAGATAGTTTATTTGAGTTCAACTAATCATCTTTTTTATTCTTTAGCAAGCCCTATGTTCGTCAAAGGAGCATGCAGACGGTGACATAATTCACAATGAGAGTGGGCAATGGAGCTTTGTTTTCAATAACAGCTGTGGGAGTAGTTAGATTTAAATTTAGAAATAAAAATTTTTCTTATTTTGAACAATGTTTATTTTATTCCAGGCTTCAGTAGAAACTTAATTTCTGTTTGTGGGGAATATGAATGATCGTTTGGAATTTCTTTTAACGGGAACTTGATTATTATTTTAAAAGATGGTTTAAATATTTTTTCTGAAAATATAGTAGGTGATTTTAATTATTTAAGGTGCAAATATAGTATTTAAATATTTTTTATGGTGCAAATATAGTATTTAAATATAGTAGGTGATTTTAATTATTTAAATATTTTTTCTGAAAATATAGTAGGTGATTTTAATTATATAATAGAAATTAAGGTGCATCCCTAGCTCCCTATTGAACATTTAAATGTTCAAAATTGGTAAACAAATATCCAAAAGTCAAAAAGCTTAGCACAATGATGATATAAATTAATGCCATCCTAGGCTTGGTCAGTTTAGCCTAAATAAAATTTAAAGACTTGAAAAAGATGGTCTTTTAAGAGATGTTAAAATTGTCACTGTACCTATTCATAAGTCCTATTTGAAAGGTAAAATGACCAATTAACTTTGCAGAAGGTGAAAAAGCCAAACAACGTATTGAGTTGGGACATTCAAAAGCATCAAGACCTCTGAATGTTGAAAGGGTAGGTATGGATATTTATATTACATCACCTTTATTGAAAAAATTTCTAAATGTGGCTTAGTGTACCTGATTAAAAGGAAGTTAAAGAAATTCCGAGATGGGTCTGAAAAGCAATTAGATAGATCAAACAAGATTCTTGATCTGATCAAAGCAGTGAACATTTATTGTCAGAATTTACTGATTGTTTGATAGAGCATAGCACTTTATCCCATTAAATTGCACCTAGTACACCACAATAAAATAATGTTGCTAAGAGGATAAATAAAATATTGCATGCAAAATGAGATTTATGTTGAGAAACTCTTCTTTTAAGTATCCTAGAGATATGCACTATAAATAGCTATCAACATTCTAAACTTGTTCCCATCTAAATTTGTAGCTCAGACACTTTTATAGCAACAGAATGGTCACAAACCTAATTTGAGACACATTGGCATATGGTGGTGCCCAACCCACGTTGAAAGGTAAAACCAAAAAGGCAGAACCATGTTCAGAAGTGTGCATGTTTGTTGGATATCTAGGGGAGCAAGAAGAAATCTGTTTCATAGACCTCAAGATAAGAAAGTACATATATCAACATGCTAATTTTCTATAGAATGACTGTATAACGGATTACATATCTTGAGGAAAGACTGTCCTAGAGAAGTTACACTCCAATTAGATTAGATCATCACCAATAAAAATCAAAGAACAGCGAAAAAGAAGGCCTCATCTCTAGCTCAGACTTCTAAACCACCACATTACAGCAGGAGAGTGATACAAGAACCTTCTTATTACTGTACTCAGAGAGCACCACCTGTTGTTGTCTCTCTTGATGACAAGAATGACCAATTAATTCATCGATTGGCAATTGATGAAGCTGACAAAGAGAAATGGATTGCAGCGGTGGACCTTGACAAGGATTCAATATGGTCGAATTAGTCTAGGAGCATGTCTATTTACCTAAAGGGACAAAATCCAATTGGCTAAAAATGGAACTTCAAGAGAAAGAGTATAAAAAATAAAATAAAAAAAAGTTGAGCCTCTTAAAGCTAGGCTTCCGGACCGAAATACAGAAAGTCCACCATGAGAAAACTCTCTCACATCAAGCCATGCTCAAGTCCACTGTTATAATTTTATCCATAGGAGCATATTTTGAAAATGAAATTTGGCAAATAAAGAGTGAGAATAAGATATAGATAATGCGATCATAACATAAATAGTATGATAAGGTTTTAGGAATAGGCTACCATAAATGCAAGTTAGATTTTTTTTTTAAAATCAAAATATATTAACTAGATAGAGAAAAGAGTACATCAAAGGCATTTATCAAGAAATGCCAGAGCAAAAAATAAATTACAGCAAAAAAGAGCTTAATAAAAAAATTCTACTCTTATATTTTTGAAAATATTCTTATAAAGTTTAACAAGTAGCTTGCTAAGAGCATAATAAAATGTCATTTAATGATGACTTATTAAATATTATTATATTAAATTTCATAAACTCATACATGTCACAAAAATTTCTATATTATTTAATGTACAAGTACAATGAAATGAAAATATCAAACAAATGACTATAAATATAAATTAAAGCCCTACCTTATTAATAATTGAACTTCGATAAAAAAACACACTTTAAAACATCCAATGAATAAGTCAAATTTTGGTTTAAATCAATAAATCTAATTTTGTCTAGCAATGAAGCTATAGTTTTAGATAATTAGCATCAAACATACATCTAGCAGGCTCAATTAAAGCTCAATTCCAACTTAAACTCGATAAGAAAATTGATAAACAAGCTTCAGCAAAATTTTAGAGCTGGAGTCATGTTCAATTTAAAGTTTAAATTGATTAAAAAAAAAAATTTTGAATGAGCTTTCGATTCATTTACAACCCTAACGAAATATAAGTATGTTTTGCGAACAATTCAAACTACTGTGATATATGCAACACAATGACAAAATAAAATGATATGTAAATGAATTTACTCTCTTATCAAAAAAAGTGCTAGAAAACTTCAATTATGAAACCAAAACTCAATTCCTCAAGCATCACAAAAAATGCAGAAAAATTAAATTGTAATATCTAGAAAGCAGTAAGCAGCCAGTCTAACAGGTTCCTGTCTTCTAGACACACAAACACTTAATATTTGGTAGAAATCTCTTTTTTATAGGTCAAATAGTAGGTAAAGCAACAAATAAATGCTCAATCAAACTAACAAATGTTGTGCAATGATTTAATAGATTTATAAAAAAATAAAGCACATAAATCAAACTAACAATTAAGGACTTTATACCTATGAAGTGAATAACTAATTTTCATAACTTATTAAGCAATATAATAACAAAATTTTTCAATCCTTAAAAATTTACAAGAATGTCCATAGACAAATAAGAGACATCGATGGGTTATCAATTCCCCTATGGAGAACAAAAAATTGATGTCCTTTCCCTAACTTCCACCAAAAATAAGTGATGTATAAGTTATTTGGAAACAATCTGAAAAGATAGGGAATGTTTGGAGGGAAAACACTAGGAAATTCTGACCAGTTTTAAATAAATACTAATGAATTAATGAGTTGAGGGAAATGAGGATTGCAAGTTGACTAATGGAAAGTCGCGAGAGAAAGGTCACTATCGAGTTTACAAGGTCTAGAGTAGTGATTTGATAGGCAAACCAAAGGATTGTGTTATGTCAGGGGTTGTGGTGAAGACAAATGACTATTGGCAATACAAAAATATAAGAAAATGTATAGGGAAAAGAGATGGAGCAACGGCATGAGGGATCGTAAGTGCAAGGGGAGAAAGGGTGCAGTGTCTCCAACAATGGGTTGTCGCACAAAAATGAGCAGGGTGCAAAATCAAGGTAAAGAGTAAGGCAAGATAGATTAAATAGCTAACACGATGACGAGCAAGCAGGAGCAAGATTAGCAGCGCATGGAGGAATATTCAACTAAGATTTCCCATTAAACATCACATACGAGCACAAGTGAGATGCAAGATGTAACATACAAGCACAACAGCTACAGCCATAAATTGTGATAGGCTATAAGCACAAACAAGATGAATGCAATTGACCGTTGCTTGATTAGAATCAATATAATCAATTGTAGACACATGAATATGCACTAACAGAAAACCCTAATATCAATCAATATCAAGTAGGAAAAAAATAAAAAATGAAAGAGAAATAAGCATTGAAGAGGGACTGAGACGTGAAAATTTCATTCAAATATTAATATGTATTAACCTAGCATTAAGGGTCCTATTTATAATGAAAGCAACTCTGAGGCTACAAACCAAATAAAAGTAATAAGAAAGTCTCAGCAAATAAACCCTAACAAAAAAAAATGCATCATAATATTCCTTAAATATAAATATCTAAATAATGCAAGAAAATATCTAATCAATCATGCCTTAAATTCATTCATTGACATAAAACTACATCTCTTATAATGTAAGGATTTGGTATTAATAATTAGACCATGATATCATTCCTCTTTTTGTCACAACACTTGTCATTATTTGTTCTTCATTCATTTTTTATTGTAATATAAGAATCATATTCTTTGTTAAATCGAAAACTTTATAAAATTGGTTACACAGGCATACTCAAATTATTAAGTTTACAATAAGAAATGTTTAGCACATGTTAAAACACGAACTCAAAAGATGTGTTGTTAAAACTCACAAAATTTAATTTACAAGCCATATAAGGAAATGAGGCATCTTCCTTAATTGTGCATTTACTCTTCCATGTTGAGACTTGAGGAAGAAGAACCAAAAAAATCCTCCCAATTAAGTTGAAGTTGAGAATTTATGTTAATCACAATCGCAACCAATTTCATCTTATTTTTTATCACAAGAAATCAGTAAATGTATCCAATGTATTAAGGCATTACACATTCTATTGGAAAATTCATATTGTTCAAGGAAGTTCTCATTTCAACAAGAAGTGAAAAATGAAACTCGAGAATATGAAATTTAAAAAAAATTAAGATCTCAAAATGATCTAGTAAATGTTTCCACGACAAGATTTAATGCATCAGCCTCCCCTAGTGTTACCATGTCAGAACATTATTTTCCCAGGAGGTTCCAAATCACCAAGACACAAAAATTGACAGAAAAAAATAAAATTAAAAAAAAAATCAGTCAGTAAAACGATTAGTACCTATTTCCATGGCAATATATGACACAGGGAAGTGCCTTTCCTTCGGGAACCTCAAGGGGAACATAGTGGCTACATTGAAGTACATATCCTCTGCTATTTGTGATCTGCAGAATATTTATATAGAAATTAGAATTTAGCCTCTTATTGCTAGTATTTCAAATCATTGGTATAAAAAGAGTCCTTGGATGACAATAAATACTCAAAATTCATTCTATGCATATTAATACTGAATTAGATACAATCACAGTCAAACATCAAAGGTCAGAAACTTATGCATGGCATTATCACATTGCTATATATGATAAATGAGCATGTAGAAAATCTATCACCCAGTGCAACAAATATACGAAAAGATATACGCATTAATCAGACCAATGTACATGCACATAAGTACGTACATATATAAGTCTCAATGGATTTAAATTTTCTTAAAAGGAAACATTCTGCTCGTTGTCATGATTCATGAATGAAATAAGGCCATATCTACAATAACATGTGCACATGAAAGGCCCTACAGCTATAACAAAGTTGGGAAAAAAATCATTTTCCCAAATCAGGCCCCCATAGAAGTAAGGCTCTACCCAACTGAACCAATGTTTTACCCTTGGATATCACAAGTTGTTCTTTTTCTTATAATGTTTGCCACCTTTAAATTGTCAAAAAAAGGAATTAGGATTATGGTTGTAGTTGTATCCTCTCTTCTCCTCAACATCGTATTTCTAAATACAAAACCTTATGGTTTTTCCCTGTTAGGCTATCATCAGGAGCCCTCTCACTATCTTCTTCAATTGGCAGAGCCCTTTCCTCTTTGGTCAACGCCTAGCATTGTCCATCGTATGTCAATTAGAAATTAGATCTCAAAGGAACTAGCAATAGAAAAATCTCTTGCAATTTCAATCAAAATCTTGCTCCCACCATCCCAACCGAAACTCTCCTCAAGCTTCTCAAGATTCCATATATTAACCTTGATTAGAGTGACTATCACCACGAAATCAAACCATTACAAAGGAACAATGTAGCAACCTTTTAGGAATTATCGCTTCATAAATTTTATGGTCCATCGAAACAGCTTTGTCACATTCCCTACATCGCCAAGACGGACTTCATCGCACATGTCAACCCTCCACAATGCTCTTAGAGTCTATCCACTAGTCCTCCATTCAACCATCCATCAAATGTTATTTAATCAATGATCATTCTGCACTCAGCGCATGGACCATGTCCTCTATCATTATCAAGGATAGCCATGCATGTTCTACATCTTGTCCACCTCAACATTGCCTCTAATCAATAACCCTAATATAAATAACTCTTCCATAACCTCTAAGAGGAATTATGAACATTAGATTATAATTCTAACATATAGACTCTAAAGTACTCAATTCAATGTAATCAAGCAGACTGGCAATGTAAAGGCATAAGAGCTTGTAATTTTCTTTTTCTCCCAACGCAGTGGAGTCCTTTCTTCCTCTTCCTTACAATAGATGTAAACCAAGTGGCTATAACATGTGTCCTTGTCAAGGTGCTATCTCAACACATTGCAAGAGAAATTGTATAGATATGTCGAACCACAGGTACCATGGGCCACCAGCAATCGAATGATCAAGAAAGTTCATCATGAAGTTCTTCTAAATTATGATGATGATATCAAAGCAATTCCCATGGTTACTTAGGGTCCGTTTGGGGCCGCTTTTTTGCGGCTTCGCGGTCCGCAATCGCAAAAAAAAATTGTTTGGCTCGCAGCGTCGCGGCAGAGCAAAGCTGAAGCCAGACAAGAGCATCGCAAAAAAAAATTGTTTGGCTCGCAGCGTCGCGACAGAGCAAAGCTGAAGCCGGACAAAAGTCAGACAAGAGCGGGAAGCTGGAATCACCCCACGGCACAGCTTTTTCATCTCCGAAGGATCTTTTTGCCCTCGGGCAAAAAACCCTCTTTCCCCCCTCGTCTCCGCGCGTTCTTCCTCCTCAACCGAGGCTGAATCCCACGCCCGTTCTTCTTCCCGCCCTCATTGCCCGTTCTTCTTCCGGCCCTCCTCGCCATCTCGCCTCGCCGACCGCCTCGCCGACCAGGACCGGGACCGATTCGCAGAGCAGCTCCCGTTCTTCTTCCCCGTTTTCTTCCCCGCTCTTCTCGCTCGGTTGTCTCCCGTTCTCGGCGTGCCCCTTATTTAAAAGATACTGCTCCATTTTCTGCTCGGTTCCGCGAAGGTCAAAGGAGAGCGCCAAGTAGGGCCATTATGCCCTATTCTCCTCGCCGCCTGCCATGGACGCTGTCGCTGCCATCACCACTGCCAATATTGTCTACCATTTGGCTGCAACTTCTGGAATTGCCCCGAGTATCCGCTTAGCCGACCAAGTAAGTAGGCGTTGCTCCTTCATTGATATGGGATAATAAAAGATTGCACGACCCTTCTCTGAATTATCTCTCCCTTTTCATACCGAGTTTATCTTTATTTTAATTCTAACATCTTCTCTTACAATAGGGTTCGAGGTGCTGCTTTGGTCGTACGCGAGGCTTAGGGTTGTCTGTGAACCAAAGAAAGGAGAGATTTGTGATGAATTGCGGTGGAGAACGCAAGAGGGACATGATCTCTTCTGCACTGGTTGAAGGAGTTGCTGATAGATTGGAAAGTTCCTCACTTGAAATGGGTAGGCCTTTTTATTGTTTTATATTTAATCTATTTTCTCGGATTTGATTATTTTTCTTTATTTGACCATCCAAAGATGATACTCTGCTGAACAGAAGATATGAACTTGGATTTATCATTTGGACGATATGCTTCCTCATGGCGACAAGGGTTCACTAGATGACTTAAATTTAGGACGTTGCATATAACATGTTTATTGATTAAAAGCTGTTTTAGCAAGTTGATTTTTTATTTATTTTTTGATCTCTAACCACCTGAAGTTCTTTCTTTTTTACTTAGTGAGAATTTATGGAATGTGCTGTTGTTTTTTTTTTTCTTATTGATGCTTGGCACTACTGTTTTTCCAAGCGTATGTAGGGTGTAACAGCATACAGGAAATTTTTTTGAGTTAGAAACAGAGTTATGTTTTAGCAAACAATCAGCGCAGGACATAAGAAGAACTTTTTTTAGCATTAGTTGTTTTATTGCTCATTCCATCCTTAGATGTGTGCTTTTTGTTGCATCACCTAATTCTACAAAAATATTTTATGTTTGAATGCTAGCCATCGGCCACGGAAAACGGGCCTTATGATTACACTAGAAGTGGAAATCCTACTAGAGATGTCTTACAAAGGTTTGTAAAAATTAGAAGTTCAGTCCGATTGTTCTAAGCTTGTGAAGCTGCAGGTACAGTAACCTTAATATTGGTATACTATTGACTTGTATGTTTGCTGACAATCAGTCTTTTAGCAAAATTGGAGAAAGCTCATCGTGCATTTTGTTTCACTAGTGGAATGGCTGCTCTTTCTACCATCATTTCTCTTATTGCCTCTGGTAATTTTCTATAGATTGTTAGATTTATTTTCTATTTAGGAAGCCAATAAATCCTGCAAGTTATATATGATTTTTTAGGTGAAGAAATTGTTGCTGGAGAGGACATTTATGGTGGCTCTGACCGATTGCTCTCTCAAGTGGTCCCAAAGAAAGGCATTGTGGTCAAGTTTCAAAAAATGATTCATACAATTGCATTTTTGTACTGCAGCTAATTACTAGAATGAAGAGATGACATATATTATGATTGTATCCAACATGACAGGCAAGTTGATACATCTAATTTGCTTGAAGTGGCTTCTGTAATTGGATCAAAGACTAAGCTGGTTTGGTTGGAGAGTCCTACCAATCCTCGCATACAAATAGCTGATAGTATGATAAAGTTGCTTTCATGCCAAATGCAAAATTTAAATATCCTAGCTAATTTCTAGTGTTGTATACATTATGAATACCCATTTCATTGATTTCCTAATTTATGAGATTTCATTTGAATAATTTATTTTAGTTCTGTTAAATGTCAATGAGTATTTCCACTTCCCTTGCATAATATTGTGCATTCACCTTACACACGTATGTACGCAAGTATAAAAGGTTAGTGAATCAAATTAAGCCGAGTGTTATTGTCTTCAAGCCTTTGCATTTTTTCTTAATCAAGTGGTGTTGAGCTTGAACATGGTAATATTTATATATTCTTATTCAAGCTTGTTTATTTTTTTTTATTGAGTTTGGGCCATGCTTAAGCTTTAATTGGACATAAAAAAATATGCTGAGAATATAAACATGTAATTTTATTCTCTTACATATGTTATTTATAACTTTCATCAAAATCTATACTAATTAACCCAATACTAGTTCCAGTACTTTTAGAAACAAAAATGTTAATGAAAAATAAAATTGAAATTTAATCGAATAATTTGGCTATTTGCTCAATATGAACTTACATCATATTTATTTTTCTAGTAATATCTTCATTTTTAAAATGCATAGGATCATAAAGTTTGTACAACATATAAAATCAGTCATTATATAACCAACAAAACCATTATAAAATAAGTATTTAATCAAGTTATTTGTTAATCAACAAATGAAAATATTAATGAATGTAAGTGGTTGAGTCAATGTTCAATCTGATCTGTATGCTAAGCTTTTAAAATTATGCTCGATTTTGTTAAAATATGGTAATAAACACACATCATTTTTTTTATTTAAATGAACATTGGATTATCATTGTGTGTGATAGTTTTTGGTGCTTGTTTCTATGCAGATTTAATGGAAGAATGCATGGTTCAGCACTGTGCATGCCGAAACTATTAAATTACTTTAGTGTACTCTTTTGGAAATGCCAGAACAATATGACTGTATTGTGGTTGTTTAACACAAACTTGAACTTGCACTGCAAAGCTGAATGGACTCGTTGAAAAGAAGAAGTATATGCAAAATTTATGTGTAGGAAGAAGAATTTATTTTTACTTCATGATATTTCAACATTAAATATCATGAACAAACTATTGTTTACTTTTGTTTCCTTGTAAATTCGTTTTTATTGTTATTGTACTGTGATTTGCTTTGTGATTGACTTTTTATGAAGAAGCTTCAGAATAGTACCAATACCAGCAATTTTCAAAGTATGGTCAAGTTTCCTAGCAAAGAAAAGTTCTTCAGCATTTTTGCATTTAAATTAATTAATGCAAAAAGTTAAATTGCCTTTGCATCATTGACTGAATAAATAAGTGATGATAAATCTAACGCTTCTTAGAGTCAATCCAATCTGGTTATATTATAATAATGCAATATTTTCCAGTCATGTATGTCTTTAATGCACATAGCATTGTTTCCCTTTTCTGCTATGCGAGTAACCTTAGTGTTGTCCATTTTTTGCTCGAGGGATGTATTCATTTTTCTATAAATATGTTTTTTTGACCTTTCTTCTCATAGGAATAATACCATAACACTTCAATGAACAAGGGTGCTTGCTTTGTAATTATCAATGTTTGTAGTGCTATATTTATAATTTGTCCGAGCTGTATTCAATTATTTTTGTTATATGCAGCTGAAACAGGATCATTTGTATACATACTACTTCATTTACATACATATCGCTGCTGATGCATGCCATTGGATCCCGGAATGAAGTTGAGGTTTTTCTATTATTATTCTGTTCTAGGAATTTTGATTCTTAACTAGCGTTGATTTTTCTTTGTGGCAGTTAGAAGTTTGGTGGGTAGGATTCTCACAAAGTTGTGATTGATTTATTAATGGTACTGACATGAAGGTTTGTCCCAAGTAGATGAGATGGATGCTTTGATATCCAAGCCTTGTTGTTCTCTACGTATATCAGTTTGCTGCATTGAATTTTCCACAACTTGGCAATCTCAATTTAATTTCATAGTTAAGCTTAATTTTTCGTTAAATTGTAATGGAATTTGTCACAGTTTTGGGCTACCAAACAATATTTTGTATTCTTCTGAATTTTGATTATTTTATTTGTGATGTTATGTAAAGAAAGTTTGTTTTGATTGTCTTTGCTACTTTTGCTATGTTTTTTTTTTTTTATGAAACATAAAAATTGTGTGGTATGTATGTAAATTTATCTAAATATATTTGAGGGAGGACCTTAGATGAGTTGAGTTAAATGACAACTTTAAACTTCTTTATACGTTCTGTTAAATATAGTTGATAGATGTGCATCATCATCATAGTTCTTGTAGAATGTTAAAATACTTGTTGTTTAAATTATTAAACTTAAAAAAAATCTTCTTTTAGAAGTGAAGGTATATGAACTTTCTGTTCTGTTTAAAAATGAATTTATGCTTCAGAAGTTTCAAAAATGTAGCTGCTACAGTCTTCTTTTAAACAGTTTTAACAAACAGAGGCAGTAAGGTCATTTCTCCAGAAATAGCCGCCCCACAGCTGTTTTCACACAGCTGCACCAAACAGACAGTCAGTTTCCCCGCAGCAGCTTCCTGGGGCAGCGCAGCTGCAGCTAAAAAGTTGGGAAGCTACAGCTGCGCCAAACAAAGCCTTAGAAAGTAAACACTTTCCAAACTTAGTGAGCTTAGAATTAACTAAGATTTTTTTGCATAAGAATCATCTGAGATGCTTCACGTCAGTATATACATCACCAGCTATCATGTCCATATTCAAACAAAAATAGGGCTAACACACTAAGAAAAGGGGAAAGATTCCATCTAATTTATTAAGGAAGCCAAGTACTCTGAGTCCCAAACCTTGTGATGGTCAAAAAGTATTCCTTAATAAATAAGCTTCTCTCCATCTAATTTATTAAGGAACCCAAGTACTCTGAGTCCCAAACCTTGTGATGGTCAAAAAAGTAAGTGAAATTTACAAGTTATGTGTAGTCTTCAAAAAATTTAAGGACAACAACAACAGCAAAGCGTTAATCCCACTACGTGGGGTCGGCTACTGAATCATTTTTCTCCATTGCGTCCTATGTAGTGTCATATTTTCATTTAGTTCTAATAAATTAGGATCATTTTTTATACAATAAGCCCAAGTCTTCTTAGGTCTTCCTCTGCCTTTCTTAACATAAGTCGAATCTAAAACATCTACTCTCCTAATCGGCTCATTAGATGGTCGATGTTAACTATGACCGAGCCATCTAAGATGACTCTCTAATTTTGTCCGTCACTGAAGCAACACCAACCCTATCACGGATATATTCATTTCGCATTTTGTCTCTAAGTGTAAAGCCACTCATCCACCTAATCATTCACATCTCGACAACACTTAACCTCGTATTATGCTTCTCTTTTAAAGGCCAATATTCAGCGTCATAGAGGATTGGTGACATCCACCATCATATATAATTTTCCTTTCAGTCTAAGCGGTATTTTTCTATCTTTTCTATCACACAAA
>NW_018164665.1:407474-412183 GCF_001263595.1 Phalaenopsis equestris
CCTCCACTTCAACCAACCAACTTGAATTCTACCATCAACATCCCCATCTATATTCAAAAAATTTAAGGACATTTGCCAAAATAATCCTAGCTATTGTAAACATAGACATGTAGGTGGACTTAGTGGTCGGACACATTTCAATCTACCATCAAATAAGAAAGTATTCAACTGATGAGAAAAATACCATTTTTATCATAGATGAAAAGACTTTGGTCACATGGTGATGTCGTTTGATCTGAAGAACGTAGATGTCAATTACTAGTGACTACAGATAGCATCTTCCAGCAATAGAAAGAATAGAATTTTGAGAATTAAATTGACAAATCTGTTGATGAAAAGCAAGTCACCGTTTGAATATTCAAAGGACTGGAGAAAGACATTTATTGGCTCAAATAGGGATAATATGAAATTGAATTATACTAGATGCTTGTTTGCCCTTAATTTTGACAAGTTGTCGGGATAATGTTTACGTCGACTAACTTATCTCCAAATTATAATAAAGTTTGAATGGTCCTAGAGGTCGCATTGTCACGCTTAGTCAAATTATTCAAAATCTAGCAGGCAAGCTTACCGAACTGAGTCAATTTATCTAAAGTTTGAGAAAGCAAAATATAGTATTCTTTAAATAGTTGAAGAACTCAAAAGAAATTTGAGTAAACAACTAAGTTCAAGGCAGCATCCTTGAACTTGAGTATACGAAACATTGCCACCCATCCATAGGAACCATCGGCTAGATATTTTATTTCATGCTTGGGATTCCACAAGAAAATGATCAGCTATATGTTAAGCAGCGGGAAGGGAGCCAAGAATAGCATGTGTTTTAAATCAATCACAAACTTAATGATCCAGAAGAGATAACCTCTAATGGATAAACCGGTGCTTGCCGTGAATATTTGTTGTTCTAAAATTGAGGGCCTACTTCCAAACACATGCTATCAAAGTGGTGACCACCCATCCCATACTCTAGATATTGCAATGATTATAATTGTTTGGGAAACTCATGAAGTAGTAAATTGAGCTCAATGAATAAAACAAGGAGTATGTTCCCCAACAGGCAATTGAAGCTCATATCTTGGTGAATGTCATTGTCAAATCACACTAAAGGGGGAAAAGCCCAAGATCAAATGAAAGCAACCAAAAGAGCTTGGATGTACTTATTTAGAGGAGGTTTGCAAGAGAATAGCAATGCATTTGGTATCAAACGTTCCTTCAACTTGGCTTCAAGGCAGATAATAATACGGAGTACGGAGTTGTGCTAACTAGATTGTGGTTGCCAACCAAAACAAAGCTAAGGAAGCAATTTGTTTGCATCGCTTGTAACTAATGGTGAATCAAATTATTGTAACCTTTGAAGTATTGGACCCTTCATGGTAGAAATAGCAAATTTTGATAAGCTCTAGATGAAGCATGTGCCTCAAAATGAAAATTAAGCAGATATTTATTGGTAAAATATGAGACCTTATGCAACCTCATTAAAAGATTGCTTGTGTAAAACCTGAAACTTTCCTTTTCTCCCCCTCCCGATCAGCACTACCACCTTCCTAGTTCGAGCATGAAATCCTTTCCTTGGGAGAAACTCACCTTGTTGCCTTCCCAATTGGGACTTCCCCTTAACCCTTTCTTTTTAATTCTCGTAACTTTACCGTCTCGTTTGGCTATTTAGGGAGGATCAGCCGAAGCCTAGGGCATCAAAATTCCTTCAAGCATAGTTGTCGATCCTCATTGCCTAGCCTCTCGAGCCTATCCTCCCGTCCTCTTGCGGTTCGCACGAAGCCCTATTCCCCTCGACTCTCTCAATTGGACACCACAACTGCAAGCCAAGTAGCCAAAGACCATCCTCGCCTTTCTCACATTTGAAAAGCCCTAACAGAAGCGTCGCCCCTATCTCTCTCCATTGATTCACGTAAGAGATGAACCCACACCAATCGAGTAAACTCCCCACGGCAATCAAGATATAGCCAAAAATCCCACACTCTCTTCCTTTGGTTAGAACAACACCTCCCTTCCTCCTTCGCCTAAGTTCCCAGCCGAGAGAAGTAAACCAAGCCGAACAACCCCTTTTTACCTTACTATTCAAACGCACAAGGCAACCCACGTAGGAGGTATTCTTGATCGAGCAACGAAGGAAGCAACTATTGCCTAGTTGTCGGAGCTTCACAGACCTGTCTTATCAAGCTAGCAACTTTACAAAGGACAACTGATGGATGTTAGTTGAGAAACTAAAGATGTAAGAGTTTTATTGCCCACATCGATGTAAGTAACTAGTTTTTATTAGAGGAAAAGCATACTCTCCCTAGTTAGGTGTGTTTTCCTTGTTGCTTGTAAGGGATTCATAGTTATTTTATAGAATTTTAGTTATGCACTTGTTGCTTCATTTTAATTTTTTTTTATTTGACACGTGTTATAGGCTTCATTTACTGCTGATAATAAAGTCATTAGCTGTCTTATTTTATTGTTGCACAACTCCCTGGATATTTGATTAAATACTGCAATTATGGTTTTACTTTTTCTAGTACTTTACACTTATGAATTGCATGTAGATTTGGCATATCAACAACCTGTGTAAAATAACATATTACACATATATTTATTTGTGGAAAATTGTACAATACTTGTATGTAGTGGTATGTAAGTTGGTGGATTTCTTTCAGCTTCAAGTGTCTATTGAAATCAACTATATAAATGAATAATGAATAATAAATAACTGGTAAGTTATATATCGATAATACTTGATCAGATTTGAAATGATTGCAAGTTTTTTTTAAATAATTGAGCATATTTTGTTAACCACAATGTTATTAACTTATAATGATATATATGCATATAGTAATTGTACCACTTTATTGCTCATATTGCATGTCACAATTCTTTGTATTTTTACTTTAATTAAAAAAGGCTATTTACTAGTCACAATTCTTTGTATTTTTACTTTAATTAAAAAAAGGCTATTTACTAAGTTTGATTTGTCAAACTTACCCGTTGATATTTTTGTATAGTAGTTCTATTCAACAACTTGTAGGATTGTCCCCATAGGAATAGATCTTCTAGTTCTAGATTTATATTTGGTATTTCCAGCTTTGCATTAATTCTTGTATTTTTCATTTTGGATTTGATTAATTATTTTTCTATTGCTATTTTAGTTTCTTTAATTTTTTATTTTTATTCTTTGTTTCCTTCAGTTGTGAGTTGTTGGACTTTTAGTTATGGAATAAAATTTTATCTTTCCTTCTTTATTGTTGTCATTACTTGTACAAAATCTTTTTTTTTTTTTAGAATTCAAAACATATTCAATTCATTTTCATCACGCCCTACGTTGTCTGAGTGTATCACCTTCTAGACCTGACGTGTGATAGATTGTCCCATTTATTAATGAGTCGGAGGCTATACAGATGAATGAAATCCAAAGATGGACGGATAAGATAGAGCTTTATCAGACCAACAAGATATTGCTAATAGGGCAAAGGTACCAAGAAACTGGGACTTTCAACTCAAATGACATACTTTTCAAAAAAAAAATTTCTCAAAAATATTGCTTCATGGTCTAGCAATGACCAAAGCACAAATGCAAAAAGAGATCCATTTGGGGAGTGTGATAACCATTAGATCAAACAAGTCCTTGCTAATAATTCGCTATGATTGGGTTTATTCTTCCTAACATTAAAAATCACTAACGCAAGATGCTACATCTTAAATCTTAAATCGTTAAATACATCTCAAAGTTACATGATTAATGATAAGTTATCCTACTAAACTAACTGGTGGTAGATTTTCTCTTGATAGATCGAACTAGTTTGCTTGGTAAACTATCAGGAAAAGATTTGTTAAAAATAAATATTCTTTGAGTTTGGACAACAGTTATTCAACAGCAGTTTCTTTATTTCAAACTTGAATTTTTCTTTAGCTTTAATTAGTCGAGGCTGATATCTTTTTTTCCGATGATTTAATGTTTTAACTTCCCTTGATAAATTGGCAGTGTTTTCATTGATTTAATAAAATTTTATTTTATATCTTATGTTTATAACTTTTTATTTATTAATTAATATTAGTGAATCTTTCTCTGAATAAAAAACCTTTTTACTTTGCCTTAACTTTGAGATGTATCTAACGATTTAAGATTAAGTCCTGTCATATCCATGTTGCTAAAGTGCTCCATTCAGATCCAAAGGAAATAAATGTTGATCCAAAGTAAGGAGATAGATGTTGATCAAGGGATTGATATAGGCCACTCTTTTTATTATAGGTAGCCCTAGCATAAATAAAGCAAAAAATTTAAACAAAAAATCTTATTAACTAATAACTAACCAAAAGCTTAAAGAAAAAAAGAACATGTAAACCCCTTAAAATTAATTCCTCTAACACTCATTTTGTACTTTGCTTTCTAGAAAAATCTGTGATTAAAACCCTAAAAAATGACACTTCCCAAATAAAAGGTAGCACCTACAAACATGGAAAAACAATTTTCATAAATCACTAGTTTTGCTTCCTAGTATAACAATTTTTATGACTGTAATCATTTTCCTTCTAGCTCCCATTATCATGACAAATCGTCACCACACCTTCATACACCCTCACCTGGGTCTTTCTTTTATTTACGCGAAGCAACTTCACAAATTTTTCAATAGCAGCTTAAACATACAATTGTGTTGCAAATAAAAGATTCCATGCCCGCTCATTCCTTCTCATTATTGGACTACATGTTGAAAAACAGG
>NW_018164665.1:412296-415477 GCF_001263595.1 Phalaenopsis equestris
TGCTGATCGATGCGGCTTCTTGTTATATATATAAGTGTGTGTGTGTGTGTGTTATTTCACATGCAAAAAATGTGTGCAACAAAGTCATCATCTAACATAGATGCGGATGTAAAGCACGCTCTATAATCAATCAGATTATAAGGAGAAAAAATAACAACTAAAAGATCTCTACAATATCAAAGAAAAATCAAATTATTCATTGATGAATTTGAAATACTAAGCAATTAGTGTTTTTTAAAAACAATTCCAGATCTACCATGCTAAAAATAAGCAGCAAGCTACATGAACTAGCACATCATAAGTACCTCTAAGTCCTTTCTCGTGAACCATCTACCTTTTAGCATGAATTCTTGATCCAGTAAATCATTTTTTGGGTCATATTCAGCTCTGCATTTCGGGGAAAGAAGAAAGAATTAAACTTTATATGAGAAGCAAAAGATTAAAAAAAAAGAAAAAATAGAAAAGACTAAGACATGGACAAGAAAATAATAGAATGAGAAAATTTCTATTATATCATTTGAAAAATGCACACTTCATGCAGCTTTAATACAATTTCTAAATCCTGGCATGTAAAAGTCCTAAGATTTAGAAATTCCTTACATTCATCAAATAAAATTGAGAGCATCTATATTTCTTGGGAGAAGGCTTTACAAATAGTAATTCACAACAAAAAGCTATATGTCTTGGGGGAAGGCTTTAAGCAGTCAAGTAAGATTGTTAAAATATAGAGAAAGAGGTTAATGATGGTGGCAACAGATGAGGTATTTCTAGAATTTAGATGAATGTAGTGCATATGTGTAGAATGAGGCATAATTACCTGAAACTAGTGGAAACCTATAATGAGCCTTTAAAAAAGAATTTTGGGGATGACTTAAGGAAGGTTATAATGGCTATTTGGTGTTTTCCAGGGTTAAAAGGAAGCGCTTAAATTAGTTCTGGAATTTTGTGGATGGGGTTTTAAGTTTGGAGGCTTAGGAAGACAGCGGTTAGCTAAGGTTTGATGGAATGGGAAAAGCTAAGAGTTGTTAAGATTTTCTTTTACATTGTGGAGAGAAGGCTGGAGATGTTAATAGGCTAAATATGACATGAGGATGATGAATATAGAGTGGTTTGAGAGCACAAATAATAAAAGCAATAAACTAACCTAATCTCACTAGAAACTAGGGGTCTCGACCACCAATCTATAGAGAGGTAAAAGTACATGCAAAAACTTCTGAATTTCATTCCAATAATAATCAAACTTCAATTCACATCCCTATTATATAATATTCACCCTATTTTATAGAACAGAATCAGAAATTTATAAAACCCTAGATGTTGGAGATGACACCTTAACTGTAGGAAGTGCATGTGGTTCTATGAGAAGTTGCAAGATCAGCCCATTGATCGTGAGCAATGGAGAAACATAGGACCATGAACTTATGAGGATCCTTGGATGTCTCCCTGTTGTGGGGATGAGTTGTATATGTCATCCTTGTGAAACTACCATAATTTGAATGCAGCTCCAAGCCCTTGGCTGATCACTCTTGTCCATGATTTTTCGCTTGAATTTTCTGGATGCCAACATGCATCTTTTCAAGAAATGATCCTTTATGGTGGTTGAGGAATTCACAATAAACCCTTATAAACATGTCTTTACATACACTTGTACAATGATACAAGCAATGCAAATAAAATAGAGCACAAATTGGCTGTTTATTACAACAATTAAAAGAAAACATATAAAATAAATAGTTATCAATCTCCTTGACCATTGATCATTTCATAGATCTCATGGTCTATGTTGCATTGCACTCTACACAGTTATCCTAAGCTTTCTTTAGCATTAGGCTCAAATTTTCCTTTATTATATCCAACTATTTCTAAAACGACCAAGAACATGATAAAATTACTTCTGCAAGCTCATTATAGCTGGTATGGATACTGCATGGTGCATGATACAAATCTTAATCATCCATAGAATTTTACTTCTTGGATAGATGTTCCATAGCTGAAATCAAGATATCAGGTAAGAGGTGTAGGATCCAAAATAATTTTTTCGCAAATACTACATTGATGACGCACTGCCCTGCCTCCTGGATTGGATGGATTGCTTTCTTTCCCTTTTGCTAGCCACCTTCCGAATTGGGACTTCTTTCCTTCCTTGCTTCACCGCCTTCCTCTTTCGTGTGAACCGCCCTTTCAATTTGGACGCTACCCTCCCTGTTTTTTTTTTTTTTCTTTCGTTCATTCCCACCTCTTTGCTTGATATAAGGACGATTGAGATCAAAGCAAGACAACCCTCTTTCTTTGCAAACACTGAAGGTCTCTCTTCTCTCAAAACCTTCATGATTAGAGCTAGCCGTGAAGAAAACGACATGATCATGGCTTATATAAGCCAATGAAACTCCTATATTTCTCCTACTTCTAGCAACTTTGCAGCCCTGTGCTCCTTACCACCATCGTAGTCGAGAAAGGTGACCATGCTCCTTGATTTATCTATTTTTTCGATAATATTGTCATCAAATTTAAAATCAATTAAATTTATTATGTTACACGGAAATTTCATTAGATTATAATAATGTTAGTTTTCAAATTAATATCTACACCTAACCTAATAAATAATTAATCTTCATATATTTAATTGCATAATATTTATATTTTTGGGATTCTGAATTGTGTAGGATAAATTTGGAGTTTAGCGTTGGTATCAAGGTAAGTAATTGCTCTTTATTATGAACATATTGTTCTTAGTTAGGGGCGTTATCTTTACTACTTGTATTAGATCCCTAGTTAATTGTAGTTTTCTCAATCGTATCAATATAATTGCAGCATATTTTATTTATTATTCATAAGAAGTTACATAAGTAATTAGTCTTGCTTCATTGTTGCAAAGACTTCTAATTATTTGCATCACATATTTCAGCATTTATTGTTTCTTATATAGCCTTTATATGATAAATCATATTTTTACAAATTTATAATTGTTCATAAATATTAGTAAACAAACATATTATATTCCTGTGTTTTAATTTTGATGCATAAAATATCATTAATATTATAATATTAATATGTCGATATCAAAACATCTTGGCATGGATAGTAGGCCGACAAGGCCTCAGAAAAATCAATAAATTTCCATGAATGGTGTCTAACTTTTTTTGTTTCAAAGTGTCGTAGAAAACTGATTCTATATATATGT
>NW_018164665.1:415577-417534 GCF_001263595.1 Phalaenopsis equestris
ATCAATCATAAGGCGTCGTCATCTCCCGCTATCGATTCTGTTAGGGCTTTGACTCATGGTGAACCCTACCAACCATTACAGCGATTCGAATCAAATCCTCGTTGCGTCTTCTCCGGCGTCGTCTTCTCCTTGTTGTGTCTTCTCCGTAGTAGTCGGCTCGCGTCGCTACTGTGTTTCGTCAGCTTCGACGCCGACAGCGAATCGCGTCTGCATCATTAAGTGTCGCTGTTTTGATTTTGACGCCAACTGTTTCACACGTTCGCGTCTGCGTCGTTCTGCCTTGGTTGTTTCGCGCCGACAGCTGCTTATTGTAAATTCGCCTCTCCCTGCTTCTGAACTTTCGGGACTTTGCAGTTGGAGGTGTTGACAGCTTCTTATATCGGGATCTTCTAGCAGGTCCTTGCTCTGATGGCGCTCCCTCCTTTTTCGACTGAATCTGGCAAAGCCTCCTTTGACCACTTGGTGGGTAATCCTCAAGCAAAGTCGGCGGTTGTCTTTCCCTCAAGTTATTAGAATTGTTGTGATTGTACAGATAATTGTCCTTTTGTAAAGAAGGCAAGTAGGAAATGTGAAAAAACAGCATTCTTTTTCTCTGACTTAGAAATTTCAACCCTGACAGAGAAATTCAAGTTCGCTCTTATTGAAAAATTCCAGTAGGAGCACCCACCTATGGAAGTTATCAGAAAGAGTCTTGATGATCTCAAACTAGTAGGCAAGTGGAAAGTAAGACTCATTGATAGAAGAAGTGTGTTGATTTAATTAATCGTGGTTGAAGACTACACCCTGATTTTGTCCAAAAATATCTCAATATTACAAGCAAGTCAATGAAGTTACTCAAGTGGTCTCCTGATTTTGACCCAAATCATGAAACTCTCATTGTACCAATATGGTTTAGTCTATCTGGTCTCGAGCTGTATTTTTTTAATCTTCAGGTTCTCACTCTATTAGAACCATACTTGGGGACCCTATGGAGCTAGATCTACCCAATTTCAATATAATCGGACTTTCTGTGGTCAGAATACTTGTGAAAAAGGATATTATTTTACCTGATATTACTGAAGTCTGGCTGGGCACAATTCATCGTCATGGAACACAAACCTCCTTATTGTACTCATTGTAAGATATTTGGGCATACCCTTGATAAATACCACAAGCTCCATCATAATATGAAATCTAAAGTTCAAGTTGAAATTTATAATTCAAGTGAATAAGGAGGGGTCTAACCCCACTGCTCTGGACATAACTGCTCCACCTGGAGAGGAAACTACCACAAGACAGAATTTGGTGACCTATTTAATTGCTCCTGTGAACCCTCTTTTGACAATAATGTTACTGTTTTTGCAATTGATGTGATGTTGGATGGTTCTGTTGGGCAACCTACACCTTCAAACCCTATTGAAAACAATACTGAATGATCTTTATCTACAAAGGATAATATTCGGACTGATAATCATAAGAACCTTGCAGCTCTCCATCTTCACGAAGTATCCGGTGTAGAGGTGACAACTCATACTTCACATATACTAGAACCTATTGTGGGTACAACGGTTGACAATCCTTTTGCTACAGCTCTACCACCTCAACCGAATGATCAATCTTCGGATGAGGATGACAGGTTTACACTTTCAGGAGAAACAGAAGAATGGAGATCTACTTGAGCTCAAAAATCTAATGGATAATACTTTCGTTACTTTGAGTAATGGTACGCACCGCACCAATTTTTTAGATGGCTCCCTTCCGAGAACTAGAGGCAGAGGCAGGACTAAATTGGGTCGTCCCTAGTCCTGGTGGCTTGGGTTTTTTATATGTACTTTTTTTTACAATTTTTTTTTGTGTTGTATTGTGTGGGATGGGTACCTACTTTTAATATATAAGCCCTTGGGCTTCTTTTATATATATATATATATATATATATATGGAGTGTTCTTTACTGTTTATTGCTTGGGTGCGCGTGTGG
>NW_018164665.1:417811-420697 GCF_001263595.1 Phalaenopsis equestris
TATATATATATATATATATATATATAAAGACATGATATGGCAATCTATAATATTTACATGAAATTACATGCGTTCAAATCACTCATATTCATGATCATAAGCATGGGATAATCCTTTGCAACTTTTGTTATGCCTATAATATTTTTTTTTATTGTTCATGTTGTATGTCTCAGTTACTTGTCGTTTATGTTTTAAAAAATAATTATTATTTATTGGGTTTGATTGGTTTACCTCACCGGTCAATATTTTTATATAGCATGTTTTATTCAGTCATTTGTAAGGTCGTCTCCACCGTAGCAGTCTTTCCATTTTTAGATATATTATGGAGATTTTCAATTTGATTTTGTATTTTTTATGGGTTTCAATTGTTGTTTCTCTATTATTATTCAATTATTATTTTTATTTCATCAGTTATATCGATTGTATGAATTTTATTTATGAAATGAAAAAAACTTTATCATTTCTTGCTTATTTTCATTATTATTTCTATACAATATCATCTTTCCAGAAAATAAAATTGGTTAACATCATTTTATCATATCATCCGTTGTCAGTAGGGGTGTAAACGAACAGAGTTTGTGTTTGTGTTCGGTTCGTTTGAAATTTAGTTTGCTTGAAATAAGCTCGTATTTGAAATTGTTCGTGAAGTCACTGTTCATGTTTGTTTTTTAACGAACGAGCCGAACACGAGTTGTTCGTGAACGATGAGTCAGTCTGACATCCCTAATATTAATATATATAAATAATATATTATATTAATTATATAACTTATATTATATAAATATATAATATCTATATTAGTATATTATGTTAGTGTTTGTTTTTTAACGAACGAGTCAAACATGAATTGTTCGCGACCGACGAGCCAGTTTGACATCCCTAGTATTAATATATATAAATAATATATTATATTAATTATATAACTTATATTATATAAATATATAATATCTATATTAATATATTACTAATATAATATATTAATATATTAACATTATTAATTTATTATATATTATAATTTATAAAATTTAAAATTTTAAAATATCATAAATTTTTTTTATATAATTATTTTAAATTATTTTATATTTCGAACAACAACGATTCGAACACGAACGAACACATTAATGCTCGTATTTTGTTCGTTTAACTAACCGAACGAAAAAATTTGTTCGCGTGTTCACGTTCGTCCCGTTTACTTATCGAACAAATCAAACACGAACGAATTGACGAACCGAACACGAACTGTTCGCGGAAAACGAGTTTTTTTGACAGCCCTAGTTGTCAAGGTGTGCTGTCTTCTAGACTCAAAGTGGATAGAGTGGGATCAATACCCTACATTCTGTATTTAATTTCTCTTGTATTTTATACTAAATATATTTTTATTTTATACTCAATATCTTTTGCCTTTGCATCCCACAACTCTTATCTCAGCATTCCACAACACGTGACTTTTAGGACTAAGTAAGAGATAAGTTATGCTTGTTAGTTAGTTAATTAGTTGAATTTGATTTCACATATATTTCAATTATTAGAATTGTTTCAAAGAGAATAGGTGTTGCAACCGCTTGTACAACAAGAATCTCGAGAGCTACAATAGAAGTTGTCATGTCCCTAGGGGTTCTCACTCCCCGAACTATCGTTGTGTTGATCTTGTTCAACTTGTAGAGGCTACCGGAGCACCACCACTCAATATAAACTCATGTGAAATGGTAACACGAAACTTTGCCCGGGCCTTGGAATTAACCAAGGCATGAACGGACAGTCAAACGAGTGAATTAAATTTTCTAAATTAAGTCACAATTTAACATATGAAAAAGTCACTAATAATTAAAATAAAGCATTAAAATTAATTGTACCTCATTACTGATTGTATGTCTTCTCTAAAAATTTTCTCGTTTATCGTTCATCTTTTAATCACTTAAAATTTACCTGAAATGTTTGTTTAAATATAACATTTAGCTAAACAAAACAGTGAATACTCATATCTCTAAATTACAGCATTACAAAGAAAAAAATAATATGAATGACAATTAAACTTCTTTATGAATTAATATAAGCATTTGACATGCTATTCAAAAGGGTTTATATCATTATCTTATTAATATTATTTCATATCTATACAAATGTCAGAAAATGCACCGTCCAAAAATTTGTATCAATTAAGACACATCAATATCAATATTTTTTTTCATTTACATGCACGGGTACATTAGTATTCTCTCACTAGTACTATCAAAGGATGTTTCATCATAGTCAGTAATTTACATAGAAGCATTCAACATAAATATGTATTCATCGCATTCAATCATACCTTATAAAACATACACTAAAATGCATGAGTAAATAGCTATAACATTTATATATATTTGTTTTATTTGGGATTTGTGTGTGTTGTATTCTGTAAGTTGGACTTTCTTTTAGGCCCTCTCATACAACCATTCTGTAACTTTTTTGCTTTAATATATTAGCTTTTGGGCTTTTTTTATCTATCTATAAATATATATATATATATATATATATCCAAATATATAAAATAAAAAAGCATACACAAGGAAAATGACATGCTTCGCAACAGATTGTAAACCCCAAAGTCTGACCGAGCGTTCCAAATAGGTGTGTAATTCGGTCCTACGTAGGGATCTAACCTCCTACCCGAGGGACTTACACCAAAGACCTCAACCAATGAGTCAGGCGAAGACGCGCACGCGCGCCCCACACACACATGATTTTTTGTTTCGCCCTTACGAAGTTCTCGTATTCGACGACGACTACGAATGACTTTGCGCTAGTCAATCTCCATCGCGCGACCGTCCTCCTCTTTCGCGCTCAACGATGAAGGGCCTCGGCGTCTTCCTGCAGCGGTTTCGTGTCTGTTGAGCCGCGGAAAAA
>NW_018164665.1:420959-421234 GCF_001263595.1 Phalaenopsis equestris
ATATATATATATATATACATATACATATACAAATGTATATAATATATGTATATATATATATACATTTAGATACATATATATATATACACACATGTATGCTCTGCTAGGGTCGCCGAGGGCGAAATCATGATTTTTTGTTTCGCCCTTACGAAGTTCTCGTATTCGACGACGACTACGAATGACTTTGCGCTAGTCAATCTCCATCGCGACCGTCCTCTTCTCTTTCGCGCTCAACGATGAAGGGCCTCGGCGTCTTCATGCAGCGGTTTCGTGTC
>NW_018164665.1:421256-424261 GCF_001263595.1 Phalaenopsis equestris
TTATTAAGAATGCATGCGGGTAGAGTGGAAATGTAGCACTATTTTTCTCTGAGTCAGAAATTTCAACATTTGACTGACAAATTCAAATTTGCTCTCATTGAAAAAAGAAGGTAGCACTATTTTTCTCTGAGTCGGAAATTTCAACATTGACTGACAAATTCAAATTTGCTCTCATTGAAAAATTTCAGTGAGGACACCCAGCTATGGAAGTTATCAACAAAAGTTTTGATAACCTCAAATTAGCAGGAAAATGAAAAGTGAGGGTCATGGATAGGAGAAATGTTTTGATTCAGTGAACCGTGCCTGAAGACTACACTCGTATTTTCACCAAAAAAAATCTTAATATTGCTGGTAAAACAATGAAGCTACTCAAGTGCTCTCTGATTTTGACCTCAATCATGAATCTCCTACTGTACCGGTATGGTTTAATCTACCTGGTCTCAAGCTGCATTTGTTTCATCATCAGGTTTTATACTCTATTGATGTCATACTTGGGAACCTCATATTAGCAGGAAAATAAAAAGTGAGGGTCATGGATAGGAGACATGTTTTGATTCAGTGAACCGTGCCTGAAGACTACACTCGTATTTTCATCAAAAAAAAATCTTAATATTGCTGGTAAAACAATGAAGCTACTCAAGTGCTCTCTGATTTTGACCTCAATCATGAATCTCCTACTGTACCGGTATGGTTTAATCTACCTGGTCTCAAGCTGCATTTGTTTCATCATCAGGTTTTATACTCTATTGATGTCATACTTGGGGACCCTATGAAGCTAGATCTACCCACTTTCAACCTTACCAGACTTTCTGTGGCCAGAATACAAGTAGAAAGAGATATTACTTTGTCTGATGTTACTGAAGTCTGCTTGGGCACAATGCATAATGGATATTAGCAACAAATCGTCATAGAACATAAACATTTTTATTGTTCTTATTGTAAGATGTTTGGGCATACTCTTAATAAATGTCATAAGTTTTAACCTAATTTGAAATCTAAATATCAAGTAAATAAGAACAGTTTTAAGTTTTTTTTTTTTCCACCTGGAGAGAAAACTATCACAGGAAAGGATTTGGTGTCTGATTCTATTTCCCTCCCCCTGAAAATATTGATGGGAGGGCCCAAGCATGTCACTCTGTCCACACAAAAAATTACAAAAGGTTTCAAAACTAAAAAAAATAAAAAATACATTAGATATTAAAATAAAAAGCCTAACAGTGCCGAAATACATAATCAGGTGGCTAGAGAACAACCCAATTTGGTCTTGCCTCTGCCTCTAGTTTTAGGGAAGGAGTAAGCTAATAAGTCGGTAAGATGATTTTCATTGTCAGTAGTATCCAATGTATCAACCAATATGTTCCCGAGTTGGAGTCGGCCTCCATTCTTCTTCTTCCTCCTGAAATAGACATGTCATTCCTCATCCGAAGAATCAGTCTGATGGGGCGGTAGAGTTGAAGCAGAAGGAATACCAACCGTAGTACCCACAATACGTTTTAGTATATGTGAAGTTTGAGTTGCCTCTACACCGGATACTTCTTAAAAAAGTAGAGCTACGAGGTTCTCCAGACTATCAGTTTGAACACTATCATTTGTAGGTAATAGTCCATCAGTAATGTTTTCTATGGGGTTTGAAGGTGTCAGCATCACATCACTCGCAGTAACAATAACAGCAGTATCATGGGGGGTCCTAAAGGGCAACAGACACCTCCTGTCTTGTAGTATTCTCTCCAGATGGAACTAAATGTCTAGAGCCGTGGGGTTAGAACTATCCTTACTCACTGGAACCTTAGATTTCAAATTTGGATGAAACTTGTGGCATTTATCAAGAACATTACCAAACATCTTACAATGGGTACAATATGGGGGTCTGTACTCCGTGACGATTTGTTGTCACTCTAACTATTATAGGTTGTGCCCAGCCAGAGTTCAGTAACATCAGGTAAAGTAATATCTTTTTCCACAATTATTCTGGCCACCAAGGGTCTGATTAGGTTGAAAGTAGGTAGATCTAGCTTCAAAGGAACCTCAAGGATGGCCCTAAATCCCCAAGAGTGTCTCCAATAGAATAGAGAACCTGATGGTGAAAAAATATAGCTTGAGACCAAATAAACTAAATCATACTGGTACAGTGGAAGTCTCATGATTTGGGTCGAAATCATGAGACCACTTGAGTAGCTTCATAGGTTTACCAGCGATGTTAAGATATTTTCTGGAGAAAATCCGAGTATAGCCCTCGGGCACGGTTAAATAGCCCTTAGGCACGGTTAACTGAATCAATACATGTCTCTCATTCATGAGCCCCACTTTCCACTTTTCTGTTAGTTTGAGGTCATCAAAACTTTTTTTGATAATTCCCATAGGTGGATGTCCCCACTAAAATTTCTTAATAAGAACAAATTTGAATTTGTCAGTCAGCGTTGAAATTTCAGGAAATTTTAAAACGAGCGCAGCACGAAACAATTTCATTTAATTTGTAGAATAGCAAATCAGACTCGAAAAGGATATGTGAAATGTTTAAAACCCAGTGCGGGACCAAATTAACAATGCAAAATGCCCAGGTGGAACAAGTCCATCAACACACCTATTGGGAGTCTGACCCCACATGAAGATTAAAAAAAAGTCCTTAATGGCCTCCAGAACCTCTTTGTTCGAGGTGATCAAACAGATGGTCCTGAAGTGGGAAGAATTAACTTTGCTTTCCCAAGACAAAAAAGGGTAAAGCATGCCAACAGAAGAAGGATAATCTAGTTCATAAAGGACATGAACACATCGCCTATATATGAAGATAATATTTTCTTATTTAAATGGAGAGAGAAACTATTCCCTAGTGGAGTCGCCAGAAGTTGTCGGCACTATTTTGGGTGTGGAGTTGCCCGTTGGAAGTTATCGGCTGCCGGAATTAAAATCCCGTCACTCGCTTCAGAAGGATATTAAATTTACATATATGTACATATATATGTATATATATATACATATATATGTATATATATATACATATATATGTA
>NW_018164665.1:424626-434103 GCF_001263595.1 Phalaenopsis equestris
CGAGTTGATGGCGGCTCAGCGTAAGTCCCCTCTCAACCCAAGTTCGAATCCTCGACTAGAAGGGATTCGAATTTGCAAATGGGATTGGTTGGGGGGTCTAGTTCATTATCGTTTATATTTTAATAAATAGATGTTATTTACTGGGTTTGATTGGTCAAACTTACGCGTTAATACTTTTATATAACAGATTCTATTCAACCGTTTGCAGGATCGTCTCTACCGAAACAGTCTTCTCAGCACTAGATTTATTTTGAATATTTTCAGTTTGTTTAAAGTTATTGTATATTCATTCCTGGGTCTACGTACCTGATTCTCTATTTTTATTTCAGTTTGCTTTAGTTATCTCTTTGTTTCATTCAGTTGTATCAATTGTATGATTCTTATTTATGAAATGAAAAATTTTAATTTTTCTTGTTTATTTTTATAATTATTTTTATACAATATCTTCTTTTCAGAATATAGAACCGGTTAACATCATTTTATCATACTCTGCATTGTTGGGATGCACCGCCTTTTGGAACTGGGGTGAGATGGAAAGAGACAGGAAGGGAGACAAAAAAACACTTGAGAACAGAGAAGCAAAGAAGATGCCTGACTATAAGCACAGGAAGGGAGACAAAAAAACACTTTAGAACAGAGAAGCAAAGAAGATGCCTGACTATAAGCGAAGAATTATTCCTTCAGTACTACGCACCGTAAGGAAGGTGCGTAGCCACTATAAGCTCAGTTCTTCCTGAAGGTATGAATGAATACAGCTCTGTGCCTTTTTTTTTTCAAGTTTCGCAAACTTAACTACCGTCATTCTTTCAGCAATCGATCTTATGATTGAACCATTTATACGGTCCCATTCCTACCCTTATGATGACTACGCCGATTCCTTCGCAATCCCCGTATTCCTAATCAAGAATTCTCAACAAGTGTAACACCATAAACCCGTCCGGTATACACAAAGCTACAACCAAAACAGACCTACCCCGCAATCATCAAAAAAACAAAATTTCAAGAATCGATAAACCAGGAAATCACGCAATGCTCATACATTGCGCAATCCCGACTAATTCAAACAAGAAATGAAACATTACAGATAAACAAAAGGAGAACAAGAACAGCACAAACGATAACAAGCGATCAAAAACTCCAAAATTTCATACCTCGGGGGACGAATAATGAAATTCACGAGTTGTTCCATCAGAAACTAAGATAAATGCACCCAGCCGGCAGAGAACTCGCAGGATCTCCGACCAATCTGATAGAAAAAAACGCGTAGAAGAAGAGAAAGAAGGCGATCCAACAGAGAGAAAATGACAGCAAAAAGCTGAGGCAGTCGTTCCCCCTTTTCTCCTGATGCTTCTCGCTTGTTTCTTCCACAGTCAGCTGCCGTCCCTTCCCAATGAAACGGAAATAAAAAATTAACAGGGCGGAACCTACACCTCCGAGATCCGGATGTCTTTGCACGTGGAAGGGTGAACGGCGCCGGTTCGCACGTGTCCAGCCGGAGCACTTGAGGCTGGAGCCGCTCTTTCGTTTGCCGGATCTAAACCACCTTCTTCTACGAGGTTTCTTCGCGACCGAAGGATCTTTTGGGGCCACACATGCCGTGTGCTGCTCAAATCCTGTTTTTTATTTGTTTGGTTATCTTGTTTTGATGTCATTTCAGATAATTTTATTATAATTCAGCTGCTTATTTTTACTGCCATACCATTTTCTCTCGCCTTTGAGCCATCTCTCACAATAAATTTTCTACGCTCTTTTTTCACTACCGCACCGGTTTCTCCCTCCGAGCCCTCTATCGCAATTGACTTTACCTCTCTTCTCTTGTGACGGATCTTCTACGCGGTATTCACTTTGAACTTGTTTCCGTGATTATGATCTAACGATTGGTTCTTCTCTTATTGGTTTTCGAATGGTAGTTCTCTTTGCCAATGTTTTCACTAACTGGTTCTTCTCTTGTGAATGTTCTCTTGCTGATTTTCGAATGTTTTTTGACTTGTAGTTCTCTGCGGTTTTTTGCGTTGGTGTGGAATTTTTTATATAGGGGTGATGCCTCTTAATGTGGATATTGTGGTGGTCATGCTTGTGGTAAGGTGGTTGTTGATTGCGGTGGCTCTATTATGAGATGTGGTGATTGTATGGAGTATTGTTGTGGCTCTGTTGTGGGCTATGGTGGCTATGGGTTTTGGTTGTTCGGGTGTTGTGGTTGTGTTGTGGCTCTGGTTGTGTCGTGGGTGGTTGTGTGGTGGTAGTGGGTTGGGGTGGTAGTAGTTGGTTGTGGGTTGGGGTGCTGTAGATGGACTGTGTGGTGACTCTAACTTGTGTTCTTGGCAGGTAGTTGTGTTGTGGTTGTCTGGTTGTAGTACGGTTTGTATTAGGTTAGGCTGATGGCTGAAAAGTGGTAGCTCTGTTGTGGGTTGTGGTAGTTGTGTGAATTTAGAACATATATGTGGTTGGTTTGTGGTGGCTCTGGGTATTGGTGGTTGTGGGTTGGAGTGGTGGCTCTGGTTTGTGGTGGCTGTGTCGTGGGTTTTGAGGGTTGTGTGAATTCAGTGCATATGTGGTGGTGGTGTGGTGGCTATGGCTTGTGTTGCGGGTTTTGTGGTTGTGTGGTACTTGTGGGTAGGGGTGGTGGCAGTGGGTTGTAGGTAGGGGTGGTTGTTGTGGGTTGGGGTGGTGGCTATGACTTGTGTTGTGATATAGGTTGGAGTCATGTGATGTGGGTTGGGGTGTTATATTGTGATGTGGCTCTGGGTTTTAGTGGTTGGGTATGTTGTGGTAGTCCACCAGCGAGTTGTAGTGGTTGTGTGAATTCAGTGCATATGTGGTTGTGGTTTGTGGGCCCTGGGTTTTGGTGGTTGGTTGTGGGTTGGGGTGTTATAGTGTGATGTGGCTCTGGGTTTTAGTGATTGGGTATGTTGTGGTAGTCCACCAGCGAGTTGTAGTGGTTGTGTGAATTCAGTGCATATGTGGTTGTGGTTTGTGATGTGGCTCTGGGTTTTAGTGATTGGGTATGTTGTGGTAGTAATATGGGTTGGGGTGTTGTGGTTGTGTGGTGTATCTGGCTTGTGTTATGGGTTGTGTGGTTGTGTGGTGCTTGTGGTTAAGGGTAATGGTAGAGGGTTGTGGGTTGGGTGGTGGTTGTGGCTTGTGTTGTGATGTGGGTTGGAGTGTTGTGATATTGGTTGGGGTGTTGTGATGTAATGTGGCTCTGGGTTTTGGTGATTGGGTGTGATGTGGCAGTTATGTGGTGCTTCTACCGTGGGTTGCGGTGGTTGTGTGAATTCAGTGCATATGTGCTTGTGGTGTAGTGTCCCTAAGTTTTGATGGTTGGTTGTGCATATGTGTGTCGGCACTATTTTTGGTGTGGGGTTTGCCCGTAAGGTTATGTGGTGGCTTTGGCTTGTGTTATGGGTTGTGTGGTTGTGTGGTACTCGTGGGTAGGGGTGTAGATAGTGGGTTGTGGTTGAGGTGGTTGTTGTGG
This sequence comes from Phalaenopsis equestris, assembly GCF_001263595.1. Taxonomy (NCBI): domain Eukaryota; kingdom Viridiplantae; phylum Streptophyta; class Magnoliopsida; order Asparagales; family Orchidaceae; genus Phalaenopsis; species Phalaenopsis equestris. Next base: position 428,102 of record NW_018164665.1, read on the forward strand.
GTTTGGGTGGTGGCTATGGCTTGTGTTGTTATGTGGGTTAGACTATTGTGATGTGGGTTGGGGTGTTGTCTTCTGATGTGGCTCTGGATTTTGGTGGTTGGTTTAACTTGTGATGTGGTTTGGGGCGTAAATAAGTTTTGTTTTAATTTGGTAAGTGCTTCTCCCTGTCACCCTAGAAACCCCCAAGTTATCCACATCAAAAGCTATCTCCCTATCTGTTTGCATTGCCCTATGGACTACTTTTTCTTCACTCATTAGTGCAATGTGGTTTTTACTAGTTGTCAAAGCTATAGCCCTCCCATGACTTTATGGTTCACAGCAGGTTTTAACATACTAATTTGCCAAATTGATAAGTAAATTAAGCATGAAATAAAAACTATCAAGTTAAGATTAAAATATCAATTCTATAGTAATCATCATCTTAAAAATTCTATTTAATTATCACAAGAGAAAGGTGCAAGAATTTTACTCACAAAACATGCTTAACACAACAAAAAACTACATTAAATCAAAGCAATTCACTAAATATGTATTTACAACAAATACAAGACAATAAAGAGCAAAATACTTAGTTTTTCCTTTTGAAAAAGAGATGAAAATCCCTTCAAAAATACATCCTACTGTTCCTTGCAATGCTGATACAATTCCCTTACAGAATTCACTCAATTCCCCACTTCAATCTCTTTAGAAAAGGTAAAAATCTACAGTTCCTACGCCTATCTAAGACCCCTTGGCCTTCTTGGAGACTAATGGGACTTAGAAATTCCAAAAAGTTCCTTCTTCAAGCATCAAAATCAATCAAATAACTTTCAAAGTCGCGGTTTAGCAACTGCAGAAAACGATAGTGCCTTAGCGCCTAGGTGCCACCTTCTCGGTTGGATGCGCAGAGTTCTGGCGCCTAGGCGTCCAGAAGCTGGTGCTAGGGCACTTGAATGGAGTGCCTTGGCACCCAGAATCCGACACTAGTTATATGAAATCCATTTGCTCCATTCAGCTTCTTTTTGCTCCTTTTTCAATTTTGCTTCACTACAAGGGTTCTACATGTTATATATGCAAGATAAACATAAAAATATCCTTCTTTAAAGTGCAATTTCATTTAAAATATGTGTTAATTCTAAAGGAAATTAAACATGCTAAAAGCCATATCAATTATAATAAAAAACAAACATTTGTTCTAATTATTTATGCTCACAGGCTCTGACCCTATTTTTAGATGCCTCCAATCTGGATCATTACTGACCACCCATTGATGTTCGTTATTACTCAACCATAGTATTCTTATCGGCTCCTCAAATGAGTAGTGAAGCTTGATGAATTTGGCATTTCTTACATCCCTTGGATGATAATTATAGCACAAGCAGTAGAAAATCTTTTGACATATTTTTCTGAATCATGAGATCTGAGAAAAGGACCCGATGTTGACTATCAGACCTAGGTCTTATACATTGATGGAGTTTCCACAATACGGGATTAGGAATCATACTTGTTCTTCTAGCCAATGGTCATAAAATATGCAGAGGAAATTTTAAAAAGATGCGAACAACGCAAAAAGTATGCACCACTTTTGCACCAAACGTCCCACAAACTGCAACTGTCAAGTAAATTCAATATTTAGGGGCTTGACATCCTCCGGTTATTCCCACCATCCAAGGGTCATGTAAATTCTCTTAATCATCATGAACTATTTCTCAAAGTGGATAAAAGTAAAGACCCTTGTCAGGATAATGTCGGATGTCATCGATAACTTCATCAAGGCATACCTAGTAAGTTGGTATGGGATGCTGCTCAACATCATTACCAACAAGGACACACACTTTACTGATTAGGGAGTAAATAAATTTTGTCAGAGTCAGGGGACTAGTTTGAATTTTGCATTAGTACATCATTGATGAACTAATGAACAAGTAGAGGCCACTAACAAGATAATCTTAAGCTTGTTAAGGAAGAAAGTTGAATGAGTAAAGGGGAATTTGGTTGAGATCCTTCCGTCGATTCATTGGGCAACCCAAATGACACCATCTACTACAACCAATAAGACTTCATTCATGTTATCCTAGAGAATGGAGGCGGTGATGTCAGCCGAGAAAAATCACCATAGTTAGTGAGTAGCGACGACATCAACATTTAACGAGTGGAATCTAGTCGATTAGTAGGAGGAAAATGGTGAAAGAAGTGATACTCACACTCGACTTGACAAATAACAACCAAACAAATTCAAACTTCAGGAAAAAAGAATTCAAGAGATGTGCCACTCACTACTACAATAAAAACATTCGAGAGATTAACTACGCTCCTAGGGACCTTGTGCTAAAGAAGGTTAATCTGGCCGCTTGAGAACAGTTAGTCGGCAAACTGGACTAAACATGGATTTGCCCCTTCATCGTCGAACAAAGGGTTACCCCCAGAGCCTACAAACTCAAGACCCACGCTGGGAAAGAAGTTCCCTGGATGTGGAGCAGGGACGATTTAGAAATACTTTTTCATTGACAATATCTTGTACCAACACTCAAAAATAAATAAAGAAGTTTTCATTTCGAATTTGTAAATGTTAAACAAGGAAATATTATAAAATGGCTTGGTTGACTATGTGTATAATCTCAGGTCCACATAACACTCGGGGAACTCGGGAGTTCGTGCGCTTTAACATCTGACCAACACTCAGGGAACTTGAAACCAAGTGACAAAAGTCAACTATGACACCAAAAAGACTGAAGGGTAGAACATGCCACCTTCTTGTAAGACTCGTATGTTAAAATAATTGTCTCCAAACTTGAGTTGGATGTAGCCGTGAAACCGATGCATGAGATGGAAGAGTCCACAACCAACCTCTTCCTCTTCTCTCCCTCTGATGGAGCATCCCCTCTCACATCTCTTAAGGCTCTATGATACGCGACATTGCTATAAAGATCAGGTTTTGAAGTTGATTCATTCACCGAGGAGACAAGCTAAATTCAAATGAGATGGGGGGATGAAGCGATAGAGAGGATGAAAAAAAGTTGAGCCTTCATGCCCAATTTATAAAGAATAAAGGGCATGGAAATCCATGGAAGTTAATTATTGAATCATTAAATAATCAAAAATGATGTTTATTCTTGCATATTAAATCCTCTTATTTTTATTGCAACACGACTTTCAAGAAGCAAGAGAATCGATGAACTAAATATGTACATGAAAAAAATGGGCACAAATCTCGATATCTAATGGTATAAGCTAAAAAGCTCTAATGCCAAGAGAACCCACCAAAAAGCTAATCGATGGAATAGGTATGCAACCAGATGTAGCAAACCTAAGACTGTCTAAGCCCTGAGGGCGGTCGAAGTGTTGTCAACCCAAATGGCTCATTTAGGCGATAGGCGAAGAGTCTTCCAAGCGTGCCAAAATGATGAAGGCAATCCAAGGTGAATGACTCTATCATATCGGGATCACTCAGTCGACTCCCCCAATACCATCAACATAATACAATAGATCTCAATCATCCCGCCAGGATCCTCTCGCCTAGCTTCACACTTTCAACAGGAGCTCCTTGGTGTAGATTGGGTGTCGATCAATATAATTCCGCCAACATGACCAGTCCTATCAACCAAGGACTATCAAATCTAGCTGACCAGCAAGGCTCGCTTAATTCCTATCAAGTCCAATCAGTCGAGCTAGAGATCATCAAGCCCTTGGGCCCCACAATGGTGAAATATCAAAAAAAACATGTACAGTGCTTACTCAAGTAGCGACATAAATGTAATATCACATATTATATCCTCTTCGTTTATAAATAAGGGAACATTTTATGAATAAGAGATTGCACAATTCTCTCATTTGACTGTTCATTATTGTGCACTGTCTTCCACTCTTTTATATCTCTCTCCCCTACTCTATACTCTATTCCTTGGATGTGATTCAAATTCAACATATATCTATTTTGATTAGCCTTCCCTACTCTATACTCTATTCCTTGGATGTGATTCATAGGACATATTCAAATTCAACATATATCTATTTTGATTAGCCTTTATAAGAACTTCCTCATAAATAATTTTTCCTTTCTTTTTAACTGTAACCCAATTCTCTCCACTGGATTCTGATGGTTGATTTTTTGGTGAATAATATTTTTCTATCAAATGGTCGATCCTTTAAATTGTTTTTATATTGTTTTGTTATTATTTACTCATAATTTTTTTTGAAGAAGATTACATAGGTGAATTTTAGGGCCCTCTTTTTTCTCTCTCATGATCTAGCTTAAGCTCTTAGATAATAATGAATAATCATATTACTTGTACCTCAATCAACTAAATGCCAACATGTGGGATAATAATGAATACAATAATGAACCGTAAATTCTCATTGTGTAGAATTAAAATTATAAGATGGAATCAAACTAGATAGATTTTAAACAAAATATAAAGTTGCTTAAATACTAGCACATGATTCATATTCAAAGTCAGTCATATCATTTAACTTATAATGAAAATAATCTAAAAATTAAATGAAATAAAGTGAAAATGAAACATTATACTTAGAAATTATTAGCTCATAAAAATAATTAATCTTTTCATATTTGGGGTTGTAATTAAGCAGTCAAGTCATGTATCTCATGAACATCGTTGAATCGTAAGTTGTTCATGATCAATTCGAGTTTAGGCCGAACTTTCACAAATATGTTCATACTTACAAATTTTAATGATCATATCTAATTTATATTTGACTTCTTTATATTAAATAAAATTTACATACTTACATACATACATATATATATATATATATATATCACAAAATTCTTATGCATTTACATATATAACGCATAAAGTTTGTTTTAGATATGTAACTACATAAGAATTAGCATAAGCTAAAAATTTAAATGAGTTTTTAATTTTTTAATATAAAATTAAAAAAATTTAATATGTAGATGATTTTTCATATAAAGCTAATAAAAAAATAAAAAATTGAATATATGCTAGATTTTTTAGATTAACTTTTAAACTAATAAATTTTATAAATCTAAATAAATAAACAATTGAAAAAATTTCAAATAAATATTTTACTAGTTTATACAAAATAAATAAATAATATATAAATTAAGCAAACCCTCTTGCAATCCAATAACATAGATAAATACTAATAAATAATTTCATAAAAATAATAATAAATTTATGTTCATATTAATATTAAATATATAATTAAATAAGTTATAAAAAATCAATTTTTATTTATATATGGATTGATAGCGAATTGCGAGATAAAAAATTAGGAAATTTTAAGTTTAATTAACTTAATTATTTTCCTAATCCTTCCCTAATCCCTGCATTACTGTTCTATATGGACTCCTCCTGCAATTTCACATGCATGCACCCGTTGTATTTGATCCAACGACTGAGATCCATTGAATTTCTTGAAGTGCTGTACTCCCCATCTCCCTCTCCCTACAGTGAAGGATCACTGTGTCGCGTCCCTCTCCCGAATTCTCCTCCTGGAGCGATCAGCTTAATCCCTGCATTACTGTTCTATATGGACTCCTGCAATTTCACATGCATGCATCCGTTGTATTTGTCCCTCTCCCGAATTCTCCTCCTGGAGCGATCAGCGGCTCGACGGCGAAGGATCCCGCAATCCATTATTGTAGCAAGGGGCGAACGGTAGTTGTGAGAGAAATTGGTGAGTGTGAAACCCTCTTTGACATTGTTCTAGGCATTCATTTGGATCCTCACACTTTTGTTTGATGTTTGCCTTGATTTTGTGCACTTTTTGTTTCTGGTCTTCCTACCAGGCATCGAACTTGTGTCAGAAGCGTCAAAACTTAATTTGCGAGCTTCCGTGAGAGCTTTCGCACAATATGAACGAAGGGGAATGGAGTTTTGAGGTGTTAGGAAGATTTGGGGAGAAAATTAAGCGGTATCGGAGATATGAAATTATGTTGAAAAGCCCATTTAAGGTATGTTTTGACAAATAAGTCATGTTTTGGGTTTATGATTTTCAGGTTATTTACACGAGGCAGCGAGCTAGAGATCAGCGTG
>NW_018164665.1:434694-461293 GCF_001263595.1 Phalaenopsis equestris
GGAGGGGGGCAACATTTACCGATAGATTATATAGCTTTTAGGGCAGAATGATGACTCATGATATGCCTAGACAAAAATAATTGAGGCTTGTATATTTAAAAGTGATATCAATATGAAATGACATTGCTATAATTAAATACGATAAATAGCTTATGAACATATTTTTTATTATATTTATGATTTCATGCTTATGACATATATGTTTATACAACGGTCTTGATTTCTATGCTACCTACTTTTTTTTTCATGTCTATATGATTCTAGCATATTGTGAATTCTGTGTAGACCTGTATGGTCTATAAAATCTTATTTTAGTCTTAATTATTTCTTTGAGCTCATTATGGTGCAATCTAGAGCAATGAGCACCAAAGTGAGTAGCCATGTGTGATTTGTACAACTTTTAAACTATATGCTTTTGGGGAGCATGCACGGATTTTTTTTGTACATATTTTATTATGTTGAATTTAGCAGCTCTATATAGTTTTTATGTTTTGAGGCTATGCCTTTTCACGCTTCTGAGTATGAATATGAATGAATTATGAAATACAATATATCATGTATATTGCAGCAACTTGGTTATACTATTTCATCACCCACTGGACCATGATTCTGCAAGTTAGGACGAGTATTGGTCAGAATTTAGTCCGGCCGAATTGTTCACATTTGTCGCACCTCAGTCAACCCTTAAAGGGGGTCAATTGGGATGTGACACTATCCTCTATAAATAAGAGGACCCTTTCATGTTTCAGGACTTTTGGATCCCTTGGATGTACCTAACCATTCGATAAAATAAAATGGTAATAGAGCCTGTGAACACCCTTCTTACCCCTAAAGAACATGTCTTGTTGTTCACTCTCTCTGCCTTTCTCTCTCTTGGCTCAAATGCTTTATCACTTGTGTGTGATTTACAAGACAAATTCAGATTTAACAAAAAATAACTTTAAGAGATTAAAATTAACATGTAATTAATCTATCCTTAATCACTCAGCAATATTACTTACCCTTTCAATCTTATCATAGCTATTAAAACATCCAAATACAACTTTTTTTTTCCTGCACGTTCAAAGCATGAAAACTCTTATTAAAAAAAGTACATTTAACCAGTAAGCTAAACCCTTCCACAATGCATGCAAACCATTCTAAGATCAGAGTCAAAGAGAGATAAAAGCAACCATAGTTTGCTAGTAATTATCTGTTTCATAAGAATAACACGCACATTGCAATCTGCAACCAATAAGTTAAATTAAGGATAGAGATTTACTAATTATCAGCAGACATAGAAATCACGGCCATGGTAGTTCCAACCGTGAAGAACAACCCTCGGTGTGACCCCTTGAGGAACCTCAAAAGAGATGTTAATGGCCATCGACTCGCCCGGAACCAGCGAGAAGTAGTTATCAGAATAATGAACAGGAAGGATTCGAGTGTCATCAGCTTCTTCTTCCACCTTCTTTGCAGCATGAACAGAGAAATGGAGGAAGAAAGCCACTCCAGACTCGGATCCAGTAACTTCAAACACCCTCCAGCCTTTCTCCAGTTTTGAGAATTGGAGGGCACTGCAAATCCTACCAAATACACCATTTTTAGTCCTTGCTGCTTCAAGTTCTTCAACATGATCCACTGACCTGCTTTCCTGATTATCACTCCAATTCTTATTATCTAACAGATTTCTTAGGATTCCAGAGTTTAGGTTCTTAGACATATTTAGAACATTCATCTGCATTTTGTAAGTGGAGCCTGTGGCAGATATTTGAGAAGTAATCTTCAGTGGCACTTTCTTTGCACGATAATGCTCCAGCGTGTTGTAATTACCATCTGGCAGATGCAACCAGTACAAGTTTCTTGATATAATGCTTGTATCTGACACTCTGAAAAGTTTGAGCAGAAGAAAATAGACCGGTTTTGCATTCTTTGATTTTGGATATTTGAGTTCGACAATCTGTAATACTTTTTTCGACGGCACCGAAAGTTTCTCTGTAATATTGTAATATGGGCATTTACCATCAAGATCCCAAACTGAAACTTCTACGGATACACCTGACAGTTCATCTGATGTGGTGTTCACTACCTGATTAAACAAAAACAAAATGTTCACTCATACTAAACTTAAAAGAGGCATTTACGTATATAGCACCCAATTCCTATATATGTACTTTATCTGACTCTTAAACTTTACTTTTTACATTTATATCACCCAAATCTTTCATATCAAGTTAAAAAAATCACTATTTTAACTTTTTAAAAAGTGAAATACACCTTTTTATGCATATGTAAGGTGGCAAATATGTAAAAATTAACGTTTAGTTGTTAGATATGTAAATCTATAGAATTAAGTGGTATGCATGTCAATCTTCCAACTTAAAAAATAGATATCAGAAAGCTGATGAAAATGACTTGTGCGTATAGTTTCTAACCTCAATGCAGTTGGTGGCTAGATTGAGCTGCACATGAATAGGCTCAGAAGCGCTGCGGCAGCCATAAAAACCTGCTGTTTGATCATGGAGATGATCATAAAACTGACCTCTTAGACCAGTCCATGGATTCTGCGTCTTCCAGATATTAACACCAGTGTACTTAGTCCACATTCGAGAAGTCCATCCTTCAAGGAGGGCTTTATATTGTACATAATTTACAAGTTGTGCCTGAAATAGGAGAAAGCTCGAAAGGGAAGATGAAACATGAACAAACAAAAAAAAAACACGAACAGGATAAGGAATAAGTTGATATTTCAGTTCACCTTTTCACAAAAATCATCGAGGTTCTTTGGGCGACCATATGATTCGATCTGGTCATGGACCTTTCCTGGTTTTGAGTATGGGATATATTTATGGTAGGTCCATATTGGATTTGGAACTTCTTCTATGTAGCCACTGGAGAGCTTTCTAAACAATGGGATTTGCCACCCTTCTGGTGGCATTGTGGCTCTAATAGTAGCTGCAACTGGCATCCCCACAGATCCAACCTCAGGATTGAAACCATATTGATAGAAATCATCCTTGAAGAAATCTTCTGGATTTTGTATTTCATATGGGCCATCAGTAAAATCACCTTTCCCATTTGCAAAACCATCCCACATTGATCCTTGAACATAAGCACGGGTTCCATCAAGATATTGACTAGGATCAGTTGATTCTTGTGATAAATCTTCACAAACATTGGAATTTTCATCATAAAACTTGAATAGAGGATGTAGCTTTAGGTAATTCATAAGAGCTGAGTTGATGTCTTTTGGAGGAGTTTGTTCATTTCCACCAACCCAGAGAGCAAGACTAGCATGGTTCCTAAGAAGCTTGATGGTGTCTTGTGCACAAAGAAGAAAAAGGTTATGATCCAATGGACCGTTAGGGTTTGATACAGGTATGCCTCTTCCATCACAGTCACCCGTTATCCAGAACTCTTGCCAAACCTGAGACATGGAAATATCATCAATAAATTTTGAAACAAATATTAAATACGACAAAATATTTAAGGAGTAATGGTTAAGAATTTAATAGCGATAGGTGTGCTGGGATGGAATGAGCCCTTGGGGCTTCCATTGGTTCCCAATCAAAACAACGCGTTGGAATAGGATCCCACCAATTTGAGAAATCCAGAATAAAATAAATCGAATAGAAGCACAACAAAGTAATTTAAGAAAATCACAAAAGGATTTACGTGGAAAAACCCAAAAATGTGAAAAAAATACGAAGCCACGCCATCAAACATTTCACTATGAATGCGAGAAACTTATAGAGTACATCACTCAGATCTTCTCTCTAAAATCACAGAAACTTACAAAACTCTCCAAATCTTCCTCGCAATCTCACACAAGAAAACTCTCGGTGAAATCCTCCTCCTTGATACTTTTCCGTTTCACGAAAAGCTTTGTCGAGAAATATTGCATGCGCATGAATCCCCTCATCACTCGAATCTCGAACTTAAAAATCAAATAGTAGATAACCGTTCCAACAACATAACCACTCCGAGAAGAGATGTAATTATTTCATGAACTCTTTTCCTGCAAACTTGGAACCCACGGATCATTGGCTTAAATATGCCCAATTGTGGCATGGTCATGCCGCCCAAAGTGGCTACGACACCCATTTTAGGCATGGCTAGGCCACGTTGTAGTCGATGCTTATTGCGGTCGTGTGCTAATGGTGCTTCAGGCTCCATTTCACAACAATCTCCTCCTTGGAAATTGATAGCACTCAGTATTTGTCCTCCAGATTTGTACCTCATCTATACCATCTTCATAGTCCCATACCATAGAGTGGCTCACCCCTAATCTCAACATTCTTGAAATCCAACTGAAGCCAAGCATAGCTCCAGTTTCTCGATAGTCACTACCTTCATCAGCATATCCGTAGGATCCTAAGTTGTCTTCTTTAAAAGTAACTGCACAACTTCTAGGAAAAAGCAAAAAAAGTGATACCTCATTTGGATATGTTTTATTCTAACAAAAAAAGTGGTGTGCTTAGCAAGATGAATAACACTCATATTGTCGCTATAAAGCTTTTTCAATCCCCTGCTTCTTGCTTGGTTCTATGATAAAGCTATGTAGCCAAATCATCTCATTATAAGCCTCAGTGATAGCAATGCATTTAGCCTCCGTAGTTAAAAGTACAACAATCTTTTGTAAACTAGAAACCCAACTCATCGTTGTGTTCCATAAAGTGAAAATATATCCTGTTATACTGTTTCTACCATCCAAATCTCTTGTCAGATCTGAATATACAAATCCCTGTAGATTGATCCTTGCACATCTATAACAAAATGTCATGTTGATTGTTCTTTTCAAATACCTGAGAATCCACTTTATCACGACTGAAAGATGTCTGTCTGAATTGCTCATGTACCTGCTAACCGCTGCCACTATATATACAATATCTAGTCTGATATAAATCATTACATGCATCAAGCTTCGAATTACTGAAGCATACAAAGTTGTCCCCATCAGCACTTACTCTACTGATGACTTAGGGGATAATTTTTAGATAAGCATGAAGTGACTACTTGAGGGAGTGCAAATTGGTTTTACCTCACCCATGTTGAACCTCTATAGAATCTTATCAACATACTCCACCTGAGGCAATTTCAGTGTACTTACACTTCTCTCATTGTAGATTCTCATCCCCCGGATCATACTGGTTGGGGACCTAAATCCTTCATCTCGTATACACTTGATAATTTCTCATTTAAGTCTCTACTTTTCTCCATATCTTCACTTGCAATTAGCATGTCATTCACAAACAAAAGGAGCAAGATATAACAATAGCCAAACTTTTTGATAAATCAACAGTGGTTTGTGTCACAACCCAGCCCGGAGCTTGGAATTAACCAAGACAGAAAAGACGGTCAGACAGTCGAAATCAATTCTCTGTAATTCTATTTTTATCACTAACAATTTAATATTCAAAAATACATGAAAGCACCACTAAAGAATGAAATTAAAATTAAGTATAATTTTTTACCTTTCCGATCGTTATGCTCACCACCTATACACATTTGATTATCTTCTATTTATCTTGTTCAAAAGCTTAAAACGTAAAAAAATAAAGTAACATAATAAGTTATTCTAAAGAAAACTCAGGAGTAACTATACTTCAAAACTATAGTAACACAGAAAATAAATCAATATGCATACTAGTATTTCATATATATATATATAAGAAATCTTATAATATGTTAGTATTTCATATTTTAAAAAAAGACTTTATATATACTAATGCATGCATAAATGATATTTTCTAAATGAAAATACTCAAATCTTCTATATGTATTTATTCTAATTTTACTTCTACTTTATACTTTTTACATACACATCTGTCTTTTTGAAGATCTCCGTCAACAAAACTTAATACACTCTTGACCGATATTATTCCGTCAATACAACAGTTTGCGATTTAAACATCACAATTATCTAGGGTGAAAAGACCCTTACCTGCTCATGACCGATATTCTCATATCGACATAACTGTTATTGATAGAAACATTACAATTGTCTGGGGTGGTAAGTTTTGTCTACTTGCCTCTGAACGATATTATTCTGACGGCACAACAGTTAGTGATCTAATTATCGCAATTATTTGGGGTGATAGAAAGACATATACGTGTCCGGGTACATTAGCGTCCCCTGTCTATCTATTAAGAAGTAAACTCCTCTGAATATGCGCATACAAGCATTTATAGATAAGTTCATTATTCATAGCATACATAATTCTAAGACATCTTAATTCATATACTAATATACATATTTATTTTGTTATGCAATTACTCATTATACATATCTCTTATATCATGCATATTATCAATCTCTTATCTCATCCATATCTCTTCTATAATTAATTTTTCTTAAATCATGCATATCTTTCACGCCATTCATATCTCTTTCATATCATGCACATTTTTTTTCTATCGAGCTTATCATGCATATCTATCACATCTAACAATATAAAAGATCAAACCAAACTCGAGCATATAATGAGTTGAACATATATTTTGAAATAAAAAAGATTACTGAACTTTAAAAATATAACTACCTATCTCGGTTGCCACATTAGATTCTTAATCTACAGTAACTAGCTAAATGTTGTGACAACTTTTATGTTAATAATAATAACTTATAAATTATAATATCAAACTTTAAGATTTAATCACTTTTCGTTAATCAATTTATTCTTAGCATAGAATTAATTTACCTAAATTTACGAAGTCATCCTACAACTAGCTTCTACATGTTTGCCTTAAGCTCCCCACCTTGTATAAATAACCTGAAATTTGTAAACATCTTAGGATTTTATAATATCTTTACTCGAGTGATTTAATTCAAAACATAACAAATTTGCCAAAACGTGCCTCAAACGGGCTTCACGACATAATCTAACCCTTCTCTGAAATTGTCTATTCTCCTCTCTTATTCTTCTTATCACCATATGTCACGACCCGATCCAGGGCTTAGAGCTAACCAAGATAGAAACGAACGGTCAGATGGTGAAAATCAATTCATTGTTATTCTAATTCAATTACAAACAAATTAATATTCAAACAATGCATGACATGAAAGAGTCACTAAAGAAAACAATTAAAATTAACAAATTGAACTTTGTACCTTTCCGTTTGTTGTCCTATTCTTCTATATACATTTGCTCATCTTCTATTCTTAGTCAAATATTTAAACCTAAAAAATAATATTAAAACAATATAATGAGTTATCTAAACATAACTCGGGAGCAATTTCACATTTAAACAACAATAATTCAAGGAAAAAAATATAATATGTGTGTCTATAAGAAATCGTATAATATGTTGGTCTTTTTTATTTATTTATAAGCAATCTAATAAATGTTTATAAGCAATCTTATATATGTTTATAAACAATCCGAGATATGTTTATAAGTAATTTGATATATGCTAATACATGCATCAATGACCTTTTATAAATGAACAAACTCAATCTTTTATAAGCATACAGTTTAACTTTAGTTTTACTTTATACTTTGCATACATATATGTCTCTGTGAGGATTACCGACAACAAACCTATCACACCCTTAACTGATATTTCCCCGTTGGCACTCGTCGGCACAACGGTTAGCGATTTTCACATCGCAATTAACTAGGGAAGAAATACCCTTACTTGCCTCTGACCAATATTATCCCGTCAGCATAGCGGTTAGTAATGTAAACATTACAATTGTCTGGGAAAGTGATTTCTGGTCTACCCTCCTTTGACTGATATCATCCCGTCGGCACAACAGTTAGTGAAGTAACTATTACAATTGTCTGGGATGATAGAAAAACTCTACGCGTGCATGTTCACTGGCGTCCCCTGCCTGTACCATTAGGGGGTGAAATCCTCTAAACAAGTACATGCAAGCATTCATATATAAGTTATTCCATTCTTCATACATACATTATTTTGAGATATTTTTATTCTATTTTACAACTATTCATTAGGCATTCCTTCATATCATTCATATATCTATCTCATGCATATCTCTTACTTATATTATACATATCTTTCATACATGTCTATCTTATATGTTTATCTTATATATAATATCTATATAAATATTATTCATCTTATGCATATCTTTCATGCATGCACATCTTTTCCTATTATGCTTATCATGCATATTTGTCCTATCAATATGAATGATCTGAATAAGATATAACATACATGAAGTCAAACATATAATCTGAAATAAAGATGATTACTAAAATTTAGAAATGCAATCACTCACTTTATTAACCACGCTAAACTCTTAACCTTCGACAGTTATATAAAAATTATGGTGACTTTTCTATTGAGCTCAACAACCTATAGAACATAATATTTAAATTTCTATGATTTAAACGATTTTTATTAATTGAATTAATTTTCTTAGCTTAGGATTAACTTACCTAAATTTTAACGAAGTCGACCTACGACGATTTTTTGCACGCTTGACTCGAACTCGTCCCCTCATGTAACCAACCTGAGATCTTAAACAAATTAGGAAATCATTATATATTAACTCATTAGGTAATTTAGCTCAAAAGATCATCGATTTACCAAAACATACCTTAAACAACTTTCTCGGCGACCAATCCTTCCCCAAAGCAGCCAAATTTGCTTTCTATCACATCCAAGCACACTTCTATGCTGATATCGTGCTAGAACCCTTTTAGAAGCTCGCAAAAGACGTTTGACGCTTCTGGAACACAATAGGCGCCTCTGACGACTACTGAAAAGAAAATAGGCAAGGAAAATGAGGCAAAACTCAAAGTAAAAGTGCAAGGAAGAAAATAAATGTCTCAAATAGCGTGAAACAGGAATTCATAAATCTTATAAGAGCTGCGAGCTACTTGCCTACGCTCTGTGCTACAGTGATCGAGTGGAGACTCCCCAAGCTCGCCGAACCGCATGTAGAGAGAGGAATCGGGAGAGCTTCATGAGACGAAAACGAGAACATAGAGAGGAATTGGAGGCTTCAGAGAGAATTTCCCCATTTGACGCAGCCCACAACGATAAATATCGCGTGGATCGGTTGGGAATAGTAAGGGTGCGGGAGAAATAAGGTAATCAAGTATAACTAAATTAAATTTATAACTTCCAATTTGTATATCTTTTATTTTATTCATAATTTACATATAGAATTTATATATTGAATTGATCGTTTCGACGAGTATAATTTTATTAAATTGTTTTGATTAAACTCTGTGGGATGTGAAATTTGGGATGTATTTAGCCAAAAAAAAAAACCGATTTCAAAAAACTGGTTATTAGAGTCAGTATGATATTTCATGCACCCACTCTTTGACATAAATCTGTCAAATTTCTTATATCACCGTCTCGAGGTCTGCTTCAAACTATAGAGGTTTTTCTTCAATCTACAGGTCGAATCTTATTTCCCTGAAACCTCGTAGCCCTGTGGTTGCATCATATATAATTCCTCCTCCAGCTGTCCATGCAAGAAAGCTATTTTTACATTCATCTACTCCAGATGTAAATGTTCTTCTGCAACTAAACTCAACACAACTCTAACGGTTGTCATCTTCATTACCGAAGAAAAAATCTATGTAGTTTACTTCCTTCAGTTGGAATCCTTTCACAACAAGTATTATTTTGTAGTGTTTGCTACCATTTAACTCCTCTTTCAGTCTATAGACCCACTTATTGTGTACTCTTCTTTTCTCCTGCAGTAATACTGTCAAATCTCAGGTCTAATTTGACTCCCAAGGACTGCATTTCATCATTCATGGCAAACTTTCACTCATTTGATTTTTAACTTGAATAACCTCCTAATAGCACTTTAGTTCACTACTATATGTTAGCAACAAATAGTACAAAGAAAACGAATATCTTTGTGTCGGTGGTGTAGCTCTAATGATCTAACTTCAGTAGCAGGTGGCTGAGGAACTGCTTGTGCTTCATCTGATTGAGCACTTCTTATTTCTTCTCACTTCTGATCACCAATATCTTGTATCTCAAAATACTTAGACTCTTCAGAAATAACCGACAGACAATCCTGTTCTGATCCTATCCGTATATATCTTCATTTCATAAAAAGTAGCATCACTGCTCCTGATGAACTTCTGATTATGATAATCTCAGAATTTGTACCTTTATTTATCGAAGTCATATCCATGAAAGTGTATTAGAAAGATTTCGAGTCAAGCTTACCTATTGACCATGCATCAACATATACGTATACAACCCAAGTACTTTCAAGTGAGATAAATTTACCTCTTTGTCACTCCAAGCTTCTTCAAGCAAGCCTTCTTTCGAAGGTACAAATGGATCACTACTGATCAGATAAACTACAATGTTCATTGCTTTTGTCTAGAGTTGTCTTGGTAAGTCTGCGTGCAATCTCATACTTCTGCACATTCCGTGATGGTTCTAGCATGCGCTCAGTTACTTCATTCTATTGTGGAGTTCTTGGAACAATGAACACAAGTCTGATTCCCTCTAAAACATAGTATTTTCTGAGTTTTTATCACAATACTCACCCTCATTATTTGATATGAGACACTTCTGCTTCAAGTCTGTCTCATTTCCTATCATAGACTTCCACCTCTTAAACACTTTTAAGTAGGTCAGATTTTTGCTTTAAGAAATAAACTAATACTTTTTTGGTATGATAAACAATAAATATAACAAAATAGTGGGAACATACAATTGAATGGACTGGAGTATGACCCTATACATCAACATGCACTCAATTTAATTTATTTGACTTCACTATTGACCTGCCTTTAGCGAAAAAATCTTTCCGTTTTTCATATGTACAATCTTCACAGAAATCCAAATCTTCATATTTCAAAAACTGAAGTTTATTCTTTGAAAGTAAGAACTTCAAATATTTCTTGATCATATGGCCAAAATTGTGGTGTCATGGACCTGCATCTACTTTGGTTCTAGCCATATAAATGAAATTTGTCATTTCATTGATCAGGTAAAGAATGCCTTTAATATTTTCCTGATGCATCACCATTGTCCTTTGGTCACCTTCCACAATGATCAATAAAAGTAATCACGAATCCTGACATTTTCATTTGACTCATTAAAATAATTTTTTTCTTCATATTTGAAATATGTCTAACTTCAATAAGCTTCCAGCCTATTCCATTTTGCAACTTGATATCCGCATTACCCTTTTCAACAATAGGTCTTGTTGTCTCTCAACAAAACTTTTCATAGATCACTCTGAGAGTATTTTTTATACACCTCTTTGTTCCGACATGCATGAAAAGAGACGTCAAAATTTACTATCCAAGATTCAGTCTAACTAGGGATAACACCAGGGAGTCACCTTGAATTTCTCTAGTGAAGACATTTATAAAAAGATTCCCTTCTTGCCCTCCACAACTAGCCTTCCTTTGGGCTTTACAATCGATCATGAAATATCATTTCTTTTCACAATTCCAGCATTCTCCTCGGCCATTTTCTCTGCATGACCTGTACTTTTCTCCTTTGGACTTAAATATGTCTCCTGCCTGCATTCTTGTCCAGATTCCTACCCCTGAACCTGAGAATTCACCATTCATTGCCTTCCCTACAAACTTCTTCATTCAACACTAATCCCACGATGTCATCGAAGTTCAACTCCATATTCCCAAAAGAGATACTAGTCGTCGTGATCAAACCATCTCAGCTATCTGACATTCTCCTCAGCTCTGACCTCATCATCAAATTTGATTCCAACAAAACACAACTGACTTATTACAATATTGAAATTGTTCAAGTTTTTAGTCATTGAACTCCCTTCCGCCATCTTCATATTGAATAACCTCTTCATCAAAAAAGTTTTATTTGAAGTAGAAGGTTTTTCATACATCTTTGTCCGTGTCGTCATGAGAGTCATCGTAATTCTCAACTATATTGAATGCAATAGACGAGGAAAGTGACGAACAGATCAGATATAGGGTCATTTGATCCAACACTTCTCATTCCTCCATAGTTATCGATTCAGGCTTCTTTGTAATTTATTGTAGTAACATACAATTTTTTCTGCTCCATCAAATCCTCCAACTTGCATCCTTTAGAACGTGAAGTTCAATCCATTGAGTTTCTCCACTTTATACTACATTTCGTCAGTTTTTGCTCCCACTCAAATCAAACACCTCGCTCTGATACCACTTGTTGGGATTGAATGAACACTTAGGGGTTTAATTGGTTAACAATCAAAACCACATTGCAAACAGGATCCCACCAAATCGAGAAATCAAAAATAAATAAATCGAACAGATGCACACCAAAGTAATCTAAAAAAAACACACCAAAATTTACGTGAAAAAACCGAAAATAGAAAAAAACCACAGAGTCGCACCATAAAAAAATTAACTATGGATAGGAGAAACTTACAGAGTATACCACTCAAATCTTCTCTCTAAAATCACACGAACTTACAAAACTTCACTCCAAACATTTCTTTCAATATTACGAGAGAAAGCCTTTGTTGAAATCCTCCTCGACTACTTTCCACTTCACGAAAAGCCGAGAAAATAGTAGAGAACCATCCCAACGATGTAACCACGTGTAATTATCTAGTGTGCTCTGTCCCGCACTGCACTTCACGAAAAGCCGACAAAATAGTAGAGAACCATCCCAACGACGTAACCACGTGTAATTATCTAGTGTGCTCTGTCCCGCAAACCTAAAACCCGCAATTCACGGGTGCAGATGTACCTAGTTGAGGCGTAGTCACACTGTCCGGCGTAGCTACGCCATGCTGAAGGCTCTCTTGAATGCTTCTTGCAACTGTCAGCTCCTGGGTGCTTCAGGCTCTATTTTAAAACAAGGCACAGATTAATGATGCAACAAAAATTCTACGGCACATTATTACTCCCGCACATCCTGAGAAGTAACTTTGGCCTACTCATGTTATTATGTTCGAATTGAGCACTTTACATGTATGATCAAAGAAGAAATTTCTCCTTTTTATCAAACCTATGAGGATCAAATCATAATCTTCTAATTATAAGAAGAACAAGAGAGACCTCTCAATCAATTCCTTTGCCCTCATTCTTCAAGCCCAAAGATTTTTTTCGTATTTGAATTTGAATTTGTTCATCTAGAATCTAGGCTCTTCCTGTCGTTAATATTTAATATTATTTTTAGATTTACTTCTTTTTATATTGTTTTAACCCTACTCCAATATCAAAACCTTGGAACCACCAATGAATAGAAAGAGCAGATACAGAAAGCATTGCTAGATGCTGCATGTTGAAATGAAAATCTGTGTCAGCTCTCAGAGGAGCTGACGTTCAGTCACTTCACGTCGCTAGAAATAGCAAACTCTGATCATGAAGAAACCAGAAGGTATCTTCCTATAAGAAAGCTGTCAAGTGTCGTGTTTATAGTACCACCGCATTTAGGCCATGGACAAAGCATTTCACTTATGCTTAAACAAAGCAAGAAAAAAATAGTGCTCCATGAAAAGTAGATCAGCATATACAATCTATATCATCACTTAAACCACTGATTCTTTCAGTTTAAAATATTAAGAAAAACTCAGGTTAAAAAACTCACTGTCTTGTGGCAACTCAGAATCTGTGGCATTCCAAACATTTCAACATTTTTAGTAGAAAGCACCAAAATGTTGGATCAAAACATGCATCGCAAGTTTATTAATAGGCCATTGTATTGTGTACTTTTGCATTTTTTTTTTTTTGATTTGAAATAAAATACATTCGGTATCTTCTAACATGTTCTGTTTTTTTTAATACTAAAAGTATCTAAAATTAATTGAAGTGATTTTAAAAATAAGTAGCTTTATTCTTAAAAACAATAAATAAAAGCTTGTGAATAATTCAGTAAACAAAAAGTAAAACAAAAACAACAAAAAAAATATATATGATACCGAACAGCCCATTAGTATGAAAGCTCATCCTATTTTACTACCACCTTACATGAACCATGAGTTGTTTCCACGGTACAATCAAATATTCAGGTATATTTTCTACCGTTTTACTCCGTTGATTTTCATACACCAGAAGGTCATGATGTTATCTTTACAACACGGTCATTTGTCTATAAAAATAAGCATAATCATTATCACATAGTCTGATCCTAGCTATGCACAAAAAATTAACACCACCAGACTAAATAAAAATGGTTAAAGCAGTAAATGAGAGACTAGCCAACGCGGTGCCCGTGAATAAGAAGAATTAGAGAGGGATATATGTATGCATTCTGATCGATGCATTGCATAAATAATATTTGAATGAATGGAATTCAAGATAGACAATAGATTTGACTTAACCATTGCACTAGTTCCATCCTCAGATGCACTTCATATTTATCATGTAAAAAATATACGTACCAGCAGACCATAAATATCACAATAATGATAGAATTCTGGCCTCTCAGCCAATCCACCTCCCCAACAACGAAGCATATTGAAGTTCATATCTGCATGAAATTTTATGTCTGTCATGTAACGTTTAGCTGAAAGTCGCAAAAGCCCATCAGACAATATCCAATTTCCCCCTCGGATGAAAACTCGTTGGCCATTTACCCTGAATAATCTGCAAAACTGAGATATGCAGCTCAGATATCTATTACTGTTGGTAAATACATTGCCCATTCGTATATCTCTTAAAAGTAAGGAATGGATTCACGGAAGGATTAAAATGATGACAGGAAGACACATACCTTCCACCAGTAGCCTGATCTATTGTGCTCTCAATCTTCCGAAATCCAAACTGATGAGACCATGAATCAGACTCACCAAATCCTTTCACATCAACACTTATTTCAATGTTGTATAGTGACTGCTTACCCATGCCATTGGGCCACCACAAATTTGGCTTGTAAAAGAATAACTGAAAAGTTGTTATTAACCACTTGGATTAGAGTGAAGTTTCATGATTTTTATTATAGAAAAAAAAATGTCCTTATCAATGGAAAAGAGTAGCACATATGCCGCTAATCACGTAACATGTAAATGACATTTAGAATATTCATTTGGTATAATTTGAATAATTTCAAAAAAAAAAATACAAGAGAATAAGGGAGGTAATCAGAACAATTATCAGCCTGCAAAACATTTAACAGTTAAATATTCCACATATAAAGAGATGTTAAACTGAGGTTTCATTTGGCTTGGCCTTTTTATTGCTCAAATGCCTTGATAAATACGGTAAGTATTTTTTAGAAAATCACTATTTTTCATGTGTAGTTTCTGTGAAATTTCATGAGCGCATGGAGCATGTAATATTTCCTTGTGATGTTACAATGAATTTATTTCATATCACAATAAAACACAACATCAACAGAATCTATATGCCTAAATGTTGAAAAACCCCTGCGACTCTTGCTCCCAGATGAGCTTCTGTAGGCTCTTCCTATAATGCAAGAAAAATGGAAACAGAGAAGCAGGAAACAGCTAGGAAGAATGGAACCTCAACCAACATACTATTAATCAAGAACCTAGTTAATTAAACATACTATTAATCATTTATGTAGGGTCCATAAACCTGACATTTTTGTTCTTTTGGAGCCACTTGTTACGGTTCATAAAGAGGACCTCATTAAGAATTTCAAGGGTTACATGCATTACAGTAATCTGAACAATAAAATTTGGTTCTTTTAGCAGAGAGACATCACTCTTACCATTATTGATGATAATGTGCAATACGTTCTAATTCATTATCGGTTGGAGAGTTTTTTTGGTTGGACAACTTTCATTTATGCCAGTTCTCTTTTAAGGGACAAGCTTCTTCTTTGACAACAACTTACTCATACGGGTGCTACTATTACTGAGAATTGGTTCGTTGGTGGGGATTTAAATATGATTATGTCGTCTTCAGAGAAAATGGGTGGTGCTAATGGTTGATACGAGCCTTATCAACCATTTTTGTGATCATATTGAGGATACTGGCCTTTATGATTTAGGCTTTTCGGGTTCTCCTTACATTTGGCGGCGGGGTTTTCTTATGCAGAGATTGGATAGATTTCTGGAAAACTCTTCTTTTTTGGATTACTACAACATTATTCATGTCAAACATCTTAATCATGCTGCTTCGAACCATAATCCCATTTTGCTTAGCTTGGCTTTTTATTCTAAACCTGCTCGTTATCATTTTAATTTTCTTAAATGTTTGGGTTTCGCATCTTACTTTTATTGACTTGATAAAACAAGCTTGACTCTCGAGATTAAGTGGTAACCCTTGGTTCATTTTGTGGCAATTACATAAGAATGGTTCTTCTCACTTAAAGAGGTGGAACATAGATACTTTTGGCAATGTTCATTTAGGGTTTCGAAGGTTCGGTTTCGAAGGCCCAACAGGAGGTCGATACTTTAGAAGCTCAGGTAATAGACACTCCTGATCTTGTGGCCAAGTTAGCTAATGCTCATCATACTCTTTTAGAGAAAATTACTATTGAGGAAGATTTCCTTAGACAGAAAGCTTATGACAATCATTTAAAAAACGGTGACAGAAACACCAAATATTTTCATGCTACTATCAAACATCGTCGTAACATAAATACCATTATTAAGATTGTTACTGATGGGGCTCTGTACTCACTGATGCTGATCAAATTGGTTCCAATGCAGCTGATTATTTTTCTTCTCTGTATGCTGATACTCTACCTGTCACTGATATTCTTTCGGATTTGTTTGAGGGACCGAGGGACTTGGTTTCCTCCCTCTCTCTGTCCGACCAACCTACTGAGTTGGAGATTTTCACTGCCCTTAAAGATATTAGTTCTCAGAAAGCTCGTGGCCCTGATGGATTCACTTCTGCTTTTTATATTTCCTGCTGGAACATCATAAAGAAAGAGGTTCATAAAGAAAGAGGTAGTTCTTGCAATTCAAAGTTTTTTCAGGGTGAAGATCCTGGAAAGTATTTCTCTGCCGCTTTGATTGTTCGTATCCCTAAATCTAATGATAAATCTCATGAGTATTTCTCTGCCGCTTTAATTGTTCGTATCCCTAAATCTAATGATAAATCTCATTGGAAGGACTTTCAGCCCATCTCACTCACTTCCGTGATTTCTAAAATTATCAGTAAACTGATTGTGGCTCGTCTTCAACCTCACCTTCCTTCACTCATCTCCCCTCACCAGTCGACCTTCATTAAAGGACATGATATTTCTGACAATATTCTCTTGGCTCAAGAAATTTTGTAGGATCTTGATAAAAAAATGCAGAAGTGATAATCTTGTTATCAAATTAGATATCAAAAAAGCCTTTGATACCATAAATTGAAATTTCATAATCAACGTTTTGAAAGCTAGAGGTTTCAATATCAGTTTTTGCACCTTGATTGAAAGATGGTTGGCTAACAGCTATTATTCCGTGCTGGTTAATGGAAATTCTTATGGCTTCTTCACTGCTCGTCGTGGCATTAAACAGGGGGGACCCTCTTTCCCGTATTTTTTTTATTTTAGCTTTCGATTATTTATCCATGATTCTCAATCATTTTCAACTAGTACACCCTCACACACAGTTTTCTCACAAGGCCAAAATGATGGTTTCACACCTTGCTTATGCTGATGACGTGATTATTTTTGCTAATGCATCTAAACTTGCTATAAAACAAGTGATGAGACTCTTAATGGATTTCCAGAATTGTTCTGGACTCCTATTTAATTTTGACAAGTGCTAGATGTTTTTTGGCAAGCATGTTAAGCAACATCTTATTCATTAGGGAGTTGCATATACTGGCTTTCATCATGCCTCTCTCCCTCTCAAATATCTTAGGGTTAATTTGATTAGGGGAAGGAGGAAACAAATTTATATGGATGATGTTATTGATAAAATCAAGCGCAAAATTAATGATTGAAGAAATGTATTTCTATCTACTAAAGGAAAGATTTTTTTGCTCTCTAGTGTTCTTCAGAGTATTCCACTATATGTTTTGCGGGTGTTTAACCCAAAAAAAAAGTGCTATCAATATTATGGAGAGGCTTTTTAATAAATTCTTTTGAGTGGGGAATGATGCAAAGAAAATTTAGGGTTCTTGGCATAAGGTTTGTAAGCCTAAGAAGGCTGGCGAGTTTGGTTTTAAAGCTTTAAAACATACTGTGGAAATAAACCTTTGCAAACTTTGGTTTAAATTCAGATTGGACTCATCTATATGGGCTTCCTTTATGCATCAGAAATATTGTGCTCAAAATCATCCTTCCCAGGTTGAGTGGAAGGTTGGTGATTTTCGAATTTGGAAAGCTGTCGTAAATGCTAGAACTACTGCTAATGATTTCATGTTTTGGGACATAGGCGATGGTAATATTTCTTTCTGGAATGATAATGGGGGATTGTCGCATCTCTCTGAACACTTTCACCCTTTTCATACTAATTCCTTATTGGTTTATGATTTCTTTACTCAAGATAGCTGTGATTTTTTCAAATTGTGTTCTATTGTGGGGGAGCAAAATGCAAAGCATATTATCACTATTCCTATTACTCCTTCACGAAAGGATCTCCCCATGTGGAAAAGAAACAACTCTCAATCGGTTTGCAAGCTTATTTATAGCACTTTACACTTTCACCGTGATTGGCTCTGGGGAAAATGAATTTGGCATAAATTTTTATCTCTCTATATCCTTTTTCCTTTGGCACTATCTCACTTCTTTAATACCTATTGATGATATTCTTAAGTTGAAAGACCTAAAAATGGCCTCGAGATGTCATATGTGCAAGGTTGAGTAGAAAGATACGAGGTACATATTCTTTGAATGTGCTTACTCTTTAAATGTTTGGAAGATGCTTGGCTCACATTTCGGTATTTCATGGTTACATAGGGGCACTTTAAACAATCATTTGTGGCAATGGAAGGATTTTGATGTTATAAGAGGGGCGTTTCCTCTCCCTTTATTGGTCCTCTGGTTTTTATGGACCTCTAGAAACAGTTTTAAATACCATACTTCTCCCCCCACTACTTCTATGACTGTTGCTTATGTGCTCGCCTATTACAATAAGGTTCTAAGGGCTAGTTCTATTGATGTTCCCAATTTAAGCCCCCCCCCCCCCCCCCCACCCACCCCCCCTGCCCACGTTGGCATCCTGATTATGCTGCAGTTGGGGGCACATTTAGAGATTTTGAGGGTAGGTGTCTCTGTTATTTCACCTCTCCTGTTGTCGCTGACAGCCCATTGACCACGGAATGCTGGGAGGTTTTTCTGGCATTAATGGTGGCTACTTTTTTCAATTTTCATAAAATTGAGGTGGAAACTGATTCTAAATTGCTCTATGATACTCTTTTGGGTATCTCTCCTCCCCTCTGGGATATATTTTGCACTTTTAAACATATTTTAACTTTTATGGCTGAAAGACATCTTGAGGTAAATTGGAAATTCATTCATAGAGAGTGCAACTCCCCTACTAATTGGTTAGCCAAGCATGTAGGGGAGGTCTGTCACGTCGGTATTTACCTGTATTTTTGTTTAAGTACAATATAACCCTGCTCCTCTCAGACGCCTCCTCATTGGGGATAACTTGAATCTGCCTTATGTCCATATTTAAGCATTTCTCCTCTTGCGAGATTTTATTATGCTTGGCAGGTTTCCATGTTTTTGTTGCAGGCCTGGTTTCCATGTTTTTGCTGCAGACCTGGTTTCCGTCTCCCTGCTTTTTGTTGCTGATTCTTGTTTCTGTTTTGTTCTCACGGCTACCACTGGCTACTGCTGTTTTGGATCTCTCTGCTCTACGCTCCTGTTTTTCAAACGGTTTTTGTTTGCTCGTGGGAATGCTTCTGGAGAACTCTACTAACCTGAAGACACTTTTTGTACATCTTTTTTCTTTTTTACATTTCAAGTTACACTAGAACACATGTTTACTTATTTTTGGGTTTTTGTTCTTTGATTTTGGGTATATCTGTATTTTTGGAGTTTCCTTTTTGTGTAAGTTGTACTGTGGGAAGAGGAACCCCTAGGGTTGAGTCAAATATATTTTTTTGTTTTCATAGACGGGGATCCTCCCCCCTTCTAGTTCTGTATCTTTTCTTTTAATTAACGCGTAGGGAGCCACCGCTGCTCTTTCCAAAAAAAAATAAAATAGCTATTGCGATTCTATTCCTGATCGCAGGTCATATGTATAGGTATAAAATGAAATACACGTGCAGCAAATAATCTAGAGAGGTGGAGGATCATGCTGCAACTGAATGAAGGCAGACCGAGCGGTCCTGGAGTCAGAAAATTGTTGATATGAAGGTGGAGAGCAAAGCAACAGGTATTTGTTAAATGTCAGGCTGATGGGCAAACATTTCAGAATTGAACTTTTGTAAAGATTAGGGTACAAAAAAGAAGTTCAATCACAAAGGGAATGGTTTTCAAAGCATGACGATCACTCATATGTTTCTGTACAGGAAAAGTATTGCTTAAAGTATATATATGTTTGTCCAGATTCTTTCATTTTAGTCGGCTAATTGATGAAGGTTCATAGAAACATTATTTGCATGGTTGGCATAATCATTTCATCAAATGTTTCATGTATAATCTGCAGTAAAGCGATGGAATTTCTCATCTAAAATTCCCAGAATTTGGAACAATTCAGCAAACTTGTGATGATTTTTTTACAGAAAATGCACCATGCTTGGCATATGCAGGAAAATATTGCCGCGTCATAAAAAAACCTTCCCTTATCGATACCAAATAGCCACGATAAAAAAAGAAAACTAATCATTAATTTATGAGGATTCTAGGAAAAGTTATATTTCAAACTTTCCAGCTCAAAAAGTAAAAGCATACTCCAGAGTGGTTCAACCTCTTTCCACATAATGTTTTCTGTCCACCTGCCAGTCATATTAAGTCACAGCAACAGCAGATGAACTGCACTGCTATCTGCCTAAGTATCCAAAATCCCCATAATCACACTCAAATGTTAGCTGAAGTCAAGCTAGATCACTTATTCTCTTAAAATATTGAATAACACCAAATAGAAGGATAGATTTGCATAGGAGAAAGGGTGCAGTCTTATAACTGCCCGAATATGCATGTACCATTATAGAATTTACTTTTTAGTATGTGTCCAAATGCCTTGTGAACAAAATGACAATTAAATACTAAAATGAGCAGCAACAAGTAACTCGAATTCTGAAAATATTATGGTCCAGTTTCGAACAGCTTTTAGTTGCTTTCCGTTACGGAAAACACCTACCGTGCTGTTTGGAGAGTCGCGTTATGGCTGCTTTTCTAAAAATCAAATCCCCGAAACTTTATTTTGTGAACAGAGTGTAATGCTTCGGTTCCGCAGAACGGAGCAGGCGGGATGACAAAATGACAGAACCGCCCCCGATTAATTCATGGAATTACTGGCTTATCCGTTTGGACTTCTTCTCTATTTCCGTTCCCTTTGTGGCTTCTCTGAGTCCGCACCTTCCCTTCCCTTTGTGGTTGGCTCCGTGTTTAGGGTTTCTGTGGCAAAATCTTATGGGAATTCCTCGTATATCTTGTTGCCTTCGAATTTGCCAAATATATCTCTATAATTCTTTTGCGCTTTCGTAAAATGATGCCTTTTCGGACCCCTATTTTCGGTTTTCTTCTGCGTCATTGAATTATTTAAATCTGATCTTCTCTGTGCAACAAAGTATTTCATGTTGGTTGCATTGAGTGCAATCCATGCTATGTGATTTGAATTTATGGAATAATATTTTGTTTCCAATTTATTTGGGTTCGCTGAGAATTTGATGGGATTATGTGATTTTCTTTAGAATTTTTTTGGGTTTGCTCTGAATTTGGGCGTATGCGCCCATAATGATGAAAGTTTAGGTGCGAGGTTTTTAAATACATAAGATTTCAGTGTGATGTGTGTAATGTATGTAAGTACATAAGAAATATTTAACGGATGAAAATTTAGTTTGTGCTAGGTGTTATCTTTGTTTGAAATACATAAGAAATGGGCTTTTGTTTGGAATACATAAGAAATGTTCTTTGTAGATACATAAAAATTGGTCGGATTGCGCTGCTTAGATGGAAAAGTTGTATAACATATATTTGGAAGATTTACTTACACACAACTAAATTCTTATGCATTTACATATCTAACACCTAAACATACATTTCTACATACATCAAACCTAATGTAGGAGCATAAGTGCTAAGAATTATTTGCTATATATGCAAACACATAAGAGCTATGTGTTGTTGTTTGTAAACATTATTGGCTTGCCAGAATTTGGTGGAATTAATCTATTTTAAATTATTATTGGAATATTTACTTACAACACAAGTCTTATGCATTCACATATGTATTAATGTTCCTCAAGGTTATTTCATTTATACATTTGAATTTGTGAATTTTAATTCATGTTGTCAACCCTTATTACAAAATCACTTTAATTTATTGTAACTCACAAGAAAGAAAAATAAAACAAATGTGGTATATCGTTCAGTTAGGAGATGAAGGTTAAGATCATTTTATGTGATTTATATTCAAAAAAAGATAGAATTAGCCAACATGCCCACAACACATTTCAATAAAGAAGGCTGACAAAATATAACAAAATAATTTCATGAAAAACAAGAAAAGTATATCAAAATCAACTGAGAAACAAATGATATCAGCTGAAGAAGAATTGAACTTATGGAAAAAAGTGAAGATAGGAAATAGAGGATTACGTTTGGATCCTACTAAAAAAATAATAGACGCTTCAAAGGAATGGTGGAGAGAGAAGTTTTTTATAAGTAGATAATCTTGTTATAAAAATTATTTGACATTTTGACATTAATCCTTATTTGTTTTTTTCAAATGAAAGTTATATCTAACGCAATGAAATTAGGCATTGTGGCATAGACTCGAATCTGGAAGATAAGCTTGATTTGATGCTTGTTGGTGTTGTAGATTCAAGTTCTAATGTGTGAGCTACAAAACAAGAAAGTCCTTAGATATTGAATGAGCCTAAATTTGCTTCTTCAAAAGAAATTCCTAAGGAACAGACCCACAAGGTGAAACGTGCTAAATCTAATCAATTCAAACAAAGTGCACCACAAAGCCAACAACCAAAAAGGAATAAAGCTGCGTTGTATTTTTAAGTGAACAAATTTTACAATTAGTTACTATGTGTGCTAGTATGACGTCCAATGCTCGCACAACAAACACATATCATTCGATGGTTGAAGCCATTAAACTATTGGATTGCACTCCTGAATTCTTTGAGGACTTGTCGTTATATTTATTTGCCACAAAACATGTTGAAGAACCAACGAAGCAAGATGCTTTTATCACAATGTTCTCAGAGCAAAGAATTCATTATATTCGATATTTTCTTAACAATCAATCCAATTGATCTTTGTGTATAAATTTGTTGCTTGGTTTTTTTCGTATTTTGTTGAACATTTAGTTGAAATATTTGTGTGTATTGCACTTATATGGTTAATTCAACTTGTGCCATAATTTTTGTCTCGACAGTTCTTTCGACGTCACAGTAGTTTAATTAAGTTACAAGTACTCTTAAATCATTATTAATTGTTATTTATATTATCACATTAATATTCATGACACTTATGTGACAAAATTTTTCTTTCGACAATATAAGAACTGATATGATGGATCCATCAAATGAAGAATAAATCATATAAACGGTTCAACAATAGCCATTTTGGCAACTATAATGCCTCATTAATGAATAATATCAAACTCGTGTATTATCTCATGCTTGACATCCTCTTCATTAGGTGACAAATGAATTGGTGAACTCCTTCAAGGTCATCCAATTATAGTTCACATGTTTTGAAATTCCAAAATAATATTATGTGATCTCCTATACGAATTGCAAAATCAATACAATTTGCATGAATTATCCAGAATTACACCAACATAATTGGCCATCACTTTATATATATTTTCACATAATGAGTTGATACGTGCTACATCCTAAAGATTACAACATTCAACTAAAACTATTAGCAGGTATTTTGATATTGGTCTTAGTTTGTTGGTTAGATTGTATTTGCATATTGTTAAACTGATAAATCACAGTTTTGGTCATACACCTAAAGAAATATGTGATGATACATGTCATTCTTTAAGATAATTATTATAAATTTATGACGATGTTTTACTCAAGATTAATCTTTGGGGCTTCAATTTCTAATAGGACTGCATGAGAGTCATTTATGACACCCATGCGATGTACGTGTTGGTGATAACGAAAAGATCGCAAGTGTCATTGAGTTGTTGATCTCCAACACAAAATATATTAGCAGTACGTGATTTCAACATGCAATTTACCCTTTCAATGGTCAAATGGAAATGTAGTTCTTGTGATAGTTATATTTTCAAATTTAAAACTCGAAGGCCTGAATATAAGTTTTAATGCCGCCTTTCAGCCAGTTTAATTAATCAATTTAATTTAAAAATATGTGTAGTTATTTGTCCTAATATTGCTTACTTACAGGGAAGTATTACCTTGTCGATGTTGGGTATATCATGCAATGAGGTTTCTTGAAGCCCTTTAAAGACACAATCTATCACATTCCTGATTTTGAATGTGGCAATAAAAAATAAATTATTAAAACAAGCGACACTCATCATTACATGGTGTAACTGAGAGATCATTCGGTGTATAAAAGAAAAAGTAGGTCATACTCCAAGATTAAAGTCAAAATAATTGTATCTGCATAATTTCATACACAGACATCCATCTCGATGATGTGGACTTTAGGGTGCATACCCATTGAAGCATTCAAGCATCAAACAAGGCAGCCAATACTAGAGGAATATTTTAGAGTTGAGACAACCGATGGAGAGAGAGTTCAGGAGATGATTCAATTGAGGGAACAAATTACAGATGTCTTAATGAATGCTTCAAATACCTATAATGTTAAATTGATAGAACATGAGTAACTTTTAGAATCTCTCTCTTTTTTTTTTACTGAGTAGGATAAAACTAAGTTGGTTGATGCAATACATATTTAATTCATGAATTTTTTTCTTGCTTTTATTTTATTGAACTATGAACATAATCTGATGCTTCCACTTGGATGGTTAATCGAGCAACCGTAGGTAGGATTTTTGACTTTTTTTAAAAGTTAATAACATGTTTACTTTGCTCCCACATGGATGTCCTCAAGGACAACCCTGGGGTTTTTCTTTTTAGGTCTATGATGGGTCATACGACCCAAAGGGTTCTTCTGGATGGCATTACTACAATTATGCTTTTACAACATGTAATGTTGTTATTAAGGGCTTTAAGACAACCAAAATATCTTTTTTTATGGATCCACTGCCTTATTATGATGTGAATTTTACTCTCTTTACACTGACTCTAAGCCCAAATTATTATTATAATAATAAAATTTTAGTAGTTTTACGTTTTATGCTTGTTTTTTATTTTCATTCCTCATTTTAATATCATTCTACGTTTCAAATATGCATTATAAAAAAATATGAGTTCAAAAACTTCACTGGCTTAAGAATTATATATTGTCATTGCAGTTTGCAATGTTTTGTATACACATTTCGATGAGAAGCCAATTTTGGGAGAAGCTTTTATAAGTGTTCAAGAAACAAGAAGCTTATTGATTGTGACTTCTTTAGATGAGTTGAGAACTATGAGGAGTCCACTTTAGACAGTGATAACTCTAGGAGAGATCATTTGGAAATAAGTTTACTTGTTCTTTTTTTTAATTACAAATTTTTTGTAATTCAATAATGTCAAGTAATGTATGACTTGTAATGGACTATTTTGAATTTTTGACTTTTTATAATATTCTGAAATTTATTTCTGATGTTTTAGTTGAACTGTTTCTGAAACTGTAGACTAACAGGTACATTCTATAAGGGCAAAACAGCCTTTATTTTAGAAACAATTGCAGCACAACAGTTTCACGGCCGAACTAAGCAGACTACAACTGTTTCTCTTGACAACAGCTTCACAGTTGTTTCTTTAAAATATTGCAGCTATGCCAAATTCTAAATTTCTTCATCCTGTAAAGTAAAAAATCAAAATGACCAATAAGAGTGGCACCACTCAGAAATAAAAATAATAATAAGAAAATGGTAATGACAAAGTGCTAAACAAAGAGTATAAACACATCAGAATCCTTGTTCAGAAAAGTATCTTCACACATTTTAAGAAAATAGGTGATATTCAGTAGAACTCACTGGAGGAAGTGTGTAATGCACAAGGGACCCAGGCGTGACAGATAGTTCATATGAATGATGATGCTCTAGTAGAAAAATCTCTTCATCTAATCCGGCTGACACTTGGATTGTTAAGGTACACTCTGCAGGCGCTGAACTTTTGTTTTCCAAATCAACCGTGGTGTGTAGATATGCTCTCTTATAGTTATCAAAGAATGATGAAACCAGATGTGGATCGGATAGCTTGATAGGCTAGATCCATAAGAAAAGGCATAATATAAGAATTTCAAATATCATCATATGAAAGTAGTAGTATCGATGATAGAAATAAAGTAATAAAGAAACAATCTTAGAAAATCAACCTCTTGCACAGAATGTTTTTGAGGAACTTTTTGTCTAATCTGATTATGATAGCATCCATGTGATAATTTTAGATCTTAACATGCAAAATAGATGATGAAATGGAAGCTACAAACACAACTTTATGGAGAGCGAGGTAAATTTAAATAACTTACACCAGTGATTGAAATTGATACTTCATCCCAAATCCCAGTATTCCTATCCCTGCAGTAAGTTGAACAAGAAAAACAAATAGAAAAACGC